>NC_084468.1:101392261-101704285 GCF_027409185.1 Cynocephalus volans | reverse complement strand
ATATAACACATTTCCACAAATTATTATGGATAGCATTCAAATAACAATAATAAAGTACAATATTTTGTAATACAGTACTAATAAGAAGAATGAAATTAAATTGTGTTCCTCAAAATTCATATGTTTAAGTACTAATCCTCCATATCTCATAATGTAACCTTATCTGGAGATAGGGACTTTACAGAAGTAATCAAGTTAAAATGAGGTCATTAAGGTCGACCCTATTCCAATATTGCTGGTGTCATATGAAAAAGGAAAATTTGGAGACAGACGTGCACCAGAGAGAATGCCTTATGATCATCAGTCAGAGATCAGGGTGATGTGTCCACAGCGAAGAAACACTTAAGACTGCTGGAAAATCATCTAGGAGAGAAGCATAAAACAGATTCTTCCTCACAATCCTCAGAAGGAACCCATCTTGCAATGCCTTGATCTCGAACTTCTAGCCTCCAAACCTGCGAGACAATAAATTTCTGTTGGTTAAGCCACACAGTTTGTGGTACTTTGTTATGGCAGCCCTAGTGAAATAATGCAGGGGATAACATTTCCCTTAATTAAAATGCAAACTTAGCGTTCCCTCTCATCAAAAACAGATTGCAAATGTTCATCTGTTAATGCTAATATGCGATGAGAATTTTTTTTGTATATTTTATCTTTTAAAAAGTATTTTCACAAAGATAAGTACTAACAAATACTGATATAAATCAATGAGCATATGATTTTAATTGAGCTTATTCAAGTCTGTGAAGGCACTTATCAAATTCTCTTAGATGCCTCTGTTGACATTTGCCTTTTGGCCAGTCATTATGCTGCAGATTAATCACTTCCAATGCTAGGTTAGGTGAAAGCTCTTCAATTGAACAGTTAAATGTATTTTGAAATACGGAAATTTCCTTTAAACTTCCATCAGGTCTGAAAAAAGCTGCTGAAACTATTTTGAGCTCAGAAAATATATCTGCCACAGATTTTTGTGGGAATGGTCATCTTACTTTTTGTTTTAACTTTTGACAGCATGACAAGTGTGTAAAACACTTTGACATTACTGGTTATTCAAACAACATTCATTTTCATCTAAATGATATTATTTGTAGCATAAGTTTTGCATGTTAGCACTTTTTTTTTTGCCTTGTAATTTTAAACTGAATTCATCTGAAGAACATTATTAAGTCTGTAGCAAAAACCAATTTTCAAAGCATTCAGTGTTTTATAATAATGGCGAAGGGCAGATCTCTTTCATAAAGATTTCAGTTTCATCCCTAAAACCAAAAACTTGCAATAAAACTTCACCACTTTTACTCCATCAAACTACTGCATAGTCCAGACATTTAGTTTCTATTTCTGACCAAAAAAATATAAGCAACTAATGTTGGTTTAGTCTAAAAGATCAAATGAAGTTGACTGTTGACCCTACTGATTTGGTGACACATGATTGATAAATAATATCTGCGGTTACCTGCTGATGTATAACACAATGAATAACCACAGGCGTTAAGTACAATTACACTTTTTTTTGTTATACACATATGTTTACCCCCATCAGTTGTAATATGTCTATAGCAAATTCTTAGGTTATACTAACTTTGGGTTTTCTCAACGTGGAAAATATTCTCACCTGTAGTTGTTATGTTCAGGCTATTTACAGAGGCTAAGTATTTTTTTAAACATTTTTAAAAATTGAAACATATTGATTATACATATTAATGGGGTTCAGAGTTATATTTCAATACATGTATACAATAAGTCATGATCTAATCAGGGTAATTAGCATATTCATCATTGCAAAATGTAATCCTTTCTTTCTTATGTTTGATTTTCTCTCTTCCAGTTGTTTGACAACATGCAGTAAATCATTGTTAATTATAGATTCCTGAGTCAACCATTCACCAACAGAATTTATTTTTCCTATTATTGGGAAAAGAGAATAGTTCAATCAGGCCCCCTCGCCTTAGGTCTGGTTGGGTGTGGTGCAGCACATTCTTTGTAAACAAATTGTGTGTGTGAGAGGAGTTAGTGCATGTGTGTGCCAATGTATCTTTTTAGTTTTGTTGCTATTCTTATATGTTCAAGAGTTTGGGATGCAGCACTGGCCAGCAGAGAGCTTGTGTCTAAAAAGAGAGCATGTTTACTTTGCTGGCAGCTACTCAGTTTTTCTTTGGACTTTGCCAGTAGCAGTTGAGTTTTTGAGTTTCTCTTTGGACTGCCAAGCTCCTAGACATGTGTATGCAGAAATAAAGATTACTCTTTCCTCAACCAACGCTTCAAGGACCTTTGTTATAGTTACCTAGCTTGTACACCTGCATGTGAAGGGTTTGTGGCCCAGTCTGGACAGTGGGCTCAAGGGGTCTGTGAGCTCCAGACCCAGTCATAGCCCTACAATTGGTGTAGTCATAGCAGGATTCTGAGTAGGTACAGGAGCTAAAAGCCCTTGGAAGAAGGAGGAAATGTGGATACTTTTGAATATGCTCTGCTCTATGGCCACCTTACTGTTCACTGGGATCTGGTTGCTGCTCACTGTACTGCAAGTCAGCATAGACCAGTCACTACAGTGGAAAACTCCTTGGAAGGGGAAGGAAACGTGGCTGTCCTTGAGCATGTGGTGCCCAGTGGCCACTTTTCTGCTGACCGGAGCCTGGCTGCTGCTCACTATGCTGCAAACTGATCGCGATTTGAAGAAGAAAGCAGAGTTGTTGGCAGCACAGATAAATGTCCTGGAGGATGATGTGCAGCAACTAGCCACTCCTGCCTCTCACACCAGGGAAAACAATGAACCCAGTGGTGAGTTTGGGGAGACTGTGTGTCTCCAGGCATGACCTGTCATGCATCAGAAAGTGAAATGTGAGCAGCCTATGGGACAGGACGGACAACCGATGGGCAATCCACAGGTGACCCAATTTACCACCTAAGTCCATTTACCCAGGTTGAATTAGTTGACTTGGGGAGACAGTTTTGGCAGAAACAGGGGGAGCCCCTGGCTGCTTGGCTGTTACAACAATGGGATCTAAGCGTGGATAGTGTAGAATGCTCTGGTGAGGAGATCAAGAAGTTGGCCTCTATTACCATATACCCACCACTGAGGCAGGGGCTACAGAGCCTCAGATATGCACAAGGGCCAGACAATCACTCCTTAATGGAATAGGTGAATGCAGGTGCATGAACCATGTGGGCAAATGCTGGAGAACTGACTGAGATTGTGAGTAAATAGCAAACATATGCTGAGCTGGTCCAAATCATTCAGGAGCTGGGGATGCGGCAGTCCATGCTTAATCTGAACACTGATGGCCTGGATGATGAAAACTTTACAGGCAGTATGAGAGACATAGTGCTGCAAAATGCACCATCAATGTCCTTTGGGTCACTGATGGCCATACTGGCCTCATATACTGGTTGTCCTATACATGAGGTAATGACCATGATAACTGGCTTGGGTGAAGTAGAGGATAGAAGACAAGCAAAAGGGGTCTGAAAGGTGGCTAAGACCAACCCCCCCAAAAATACTTGGGATTTTATCCTGAAGGGACCAAGCAAGACCAGCCATAAGCAGATGTGGCTTGACTTGCTTGCAGCAGGGCTTGATAGCAAGAAAATTGACCAGCAACCAAATGCAGTTCTATTTGCCTTGTGGCAGCAATTGAGCCCTGAACAGCATTTCACCAAGTGTCTGGAAACAGGTAGCAAGGTACGCTCAGTGGATTTAAAGGATTTTTTGGTTGCTTCCGAGGTGATGGATCTTTTGGGGGCAGGTGAGGACTGGGGGCCTCAAGCTGAATTGGCAATATATTGGTCGAGGACAAATGTGCAGCATGTTTTGGTATTGGTGGATACAGGTGCAGAATGTAGACTGATATATGGCAATCCAGATAAATTTCCAGGGGCCACAGTTCGTATAGATGGCATGGAGGACATACTACGAGGTCAAAGCTGTGTCATTGCCATTGGGCATAGGAAGATTACCCCCTAGTGTATACACTGTGTGTTTGTGTATGTGTGTATATCTATATATATATTCTTATATGAATATACATCTTCTGTAGCTGAATACATCTTGGGTATAGATGTACTTTATGGTTTGCACCTGGAAACAACAGTTGGAGAGTTTTGGTAGCGAACACGGACAGTAAGGCCTGTGTTACGAGGATATGCTAAACATGACTCACAGGTGTTACCCAAGCCAAGAAATGTAGTTAATATAAAACAATATCGCCTACCAGGAGGACATTCAGAGATAAGTGCCACTATATTGGAATTAGAGAAAGTTGGCATTATTCATCCATCTCATAGCCCATTTAATGCTTTGGTATGGCCAGTGAAAAAGCCTGATGGTACCTGGAGAGTGACTGTAGACTGTTGAGAACTAAACAAAGTACTGCCTTCTTTGCATTCAGCTGTGCTTTCAGTTAACAATTTGATGGATCTGCTGACGACTTAGCTGGGAGCATATCATTATGTATTAGACCTTGCAAATGTTTTTTTCTCTATTCCAATCTTGGCTGATAGCCAAGATCTGTTCGCCTTCACCTGGGAAGGAAGACAGTGAACCTTTCAAATATTGCCCCACGGTTATCTACATAGCCCATTTGTCATGGTTTGGTGGCTGGGGACCTAGCCAAATGGACTAGGCCCAGCATTGTTACAAGTTTTCACTGCATGGGTGATGTGTTACTAACCTCTGATTCTCTTGCAGATTTAACCCAGGCAGCTCCAATGCTGCTAAGTCATTTGGAACAATGTGGGTGGGCTGTGAACACAGACAAAGTGCAAGGACCTGGGCTGTCAGTCAAATTCCTGGGAGTGGTCTGGTCGGGTAAGATGAGGGTCATCCCAGAAGCTATTCAGATAATGTATTGCTACCAATAACCCTTCTGTCTTTTCGCCCATAGTGTTCTGGCTGCAGGCACTGCACCAAAGTTGTGTGATCAGTGTGTCAGCCTACTGAATGTGTGTTGAACTTCCCATCAGTATGACTGCAAGATTCACATGGAAAATCATACCAATTTTTGCTTTGCCTCACACGGGGTGACAGAGATGCAGAAAGAATTACTCAAAGCCCATTTCTTCTGAGCAGTGAGAGACTCCGAAGGGGTTAATTTCCTGGAACCCTCAAGAGAGAGGCATTCCTTTCTTGGGAAATTAACTATGAACTGGGGGTTCTCTCCCAGTATTTATTCTCCAGACCAGGAAGTTACAGAAAGGAACATAGGTGAAGTTATGGCTAAGTATAGTTTAACAATAGAGGCTGGTAACATCAGTGAAATAAAAATGTGACATTCCATAATGCAATTTGCAAAAGGTTAAGTTGATCCACCAAAAAAGCTTGATCTTAGCAAACATTTTCTTTGCCTACAGCAGTTTCCTTAGTATGTTTACATAACAATCAAGTAACTTGTCTGTCCTTGAACCAGTAACTTTGCTGTGTTACAGAGACTTTAGCCTGAGGAACGTTTCCTGTCTTTTGCAAGGTTAACATTTCTATATGTAATTTTAAAAGTTAGGCTAAACCTGAAACTACAGGGCTTTGGAAACTAGGTCCTGTGAAATGCATTTGCTTTATAAATGTTAATATACTCCACAACCAATAATGACTACCAACTGGACATATGTGGCTAATAGTTAAAAGGACAGAATTACAAGCCTTAAGGCATATTAAACAAATAATATGTTATATGAATGTAAGGTCATTTATCCTTGCTAACAGAACATGGGAGTGTAGGTATCCCTTTTACATGAAGATGTCCATTCCTTTTGGTATACATCTAGAAGTAGGATTGCTGGATGGTATTGTATCTATCTGTAGTTGCATGATAAACCTCCATAATATTTTCTATAATAATTGTACTAAGTTACAGTCCCACCAAAGTGTAGGAGTGTTCGCCTCTCTCCACATCCTCTCCAGCATATGTTCTTCTCAGCGTTTTTGATTATAGCCTGTCTAACTTGGGTGAGATGATAGATAGCTCAATGTGGTTTTAATTTGAATTTTCCTGATGATTAGTAATGTTGAACATGTTTTCAAGTACCTGTCGTCCATTTGTATATCTTCCTTTGAAAAATGTCTATTCAGATCCTTTGCCCATTTTTAAAAATTAGGTTATTTATTTATTTATTTATTTACTTACTTACTTACTTACTTACTACTTACTTACTTATTTATTTTTACTGTGTAGTTGCTGGAGTTCCTTATATATTCTGGATATTAATATTTTGTTGGATGTATAGTTTGCAAATATCTTCTCCCATTCTGTAGGTTGCTGTTTCACTCTCTTGATTGTTTACTTTGCTGTGCAGAAGTTTTTTAGTTTGATATAATCCCATTTATTTATGTTTTTCTTTTGTTACTTATGCTTTGGAGATCTTATTCATAAAGTCTTGGTCCAGTCTTACTTCCTGAAGTGTAAAGTGGGATTTGTCCCAGGGATGCAAGGACAGTTCAACAGTTCAACATATACAAATTCAATAAATGGGATATACTGCATCAACAAAATCATGGACAAAAACCATATGATTATCTGAACAGATGCAGAGGAGGCATTTGACAAGATTCAGCATCCCTTTATGTTGAAGACTCTCCGCAGATTGGGTGTAGAAGGAAGGTATCTCAACACAATAAAAGCCATCTGTGACAAGCCCACTGCCAACATCATCCTGAATGGCGAAGGACTGGGGGCTTTTCCCTTAACAGTGGGAGCAGGATGGGGATGCCAACTCTCACCACTCCTATTTAAGATAGTACTGGAGGTACTAGCCAGAACAACCAGGCAAGAGAAAGAATTACAAAGCATAAAGATTGGAAGAGACGAAGTTTAATTGCCCTTATTTGGAGATGACATGATCCTACATATAGAAAAATATAAAGACTCTATGAAAAAACTCTTAAAGCTGATGAATAATTTCAGTAATGTTGCAGGATGCAGGGTCAATGCCCCCAAATCAGTTGTGTTTATATTCTCTAATAACGAACGAACAGAAAAAGAAATCAAGGAGTAAGCCTACTTACAATATTCACCAGGAAGTAGAATGACTAGGAATAGATTTAATCAAGGAGGTAAAAGATCTCCAAAATGAGAACTGCAAATCACTACTGAAAGAAATTAAAGAAGACACAAAAAGATGGAAAGACATTCCAAGCTCTTGGATTGGAAGAATCAACATTGTGAAAATGTCCACACTACCCAGAGCATTCTACAGGTTCAGCGCAATCCTCATCAAAATATCAAAGACATTCTCTACAGAAATAGAAAAAAACAATCTCAACATTCATATGGTACAAGAGGCTCTAGATAACTGAAGCAATCTTGAGCAAAAAAATAAAGCCAGAGGCCTAACACTACTGACTTAAGGTATACTACAAACCTATAGTAGCCAAGGCAGCATGATACTGGCATATAGACAGACATTTGGACCAACGGAGCATGATAGAGAACCCAGAAATCAACCCACAGACTTACAGCTAACTGATCTTTGACAGTGACACCAGAAACGTACATTGGGGAGGGGCTTGCCTCTCAGTGGATGGTGCTGGGAAAATTGGATGTCTATATGTGGAAAAATGAAAGTAGACTTATACCTCTTGCCATGTAGCAAAATTGACTCAAAATGGATTAAAGATTTAAATATGAGACCTTAAACTATAAAACTACTAATGGAAAATATAGGGGAAACACTCTTTGTGTTTTAATTGACTATTGATGTTGCTCCTGATATCCTCAACTTGTAAAGGCACTGTTCTAACTGAAGGTTAATAGTCTTAAATAAGTTTATTTTCTCTGAATACATTTCTTCAGTTTCTGCAATCAAGCATGATTCAATTAAGTCACCATAGGTAACTAGTTTTCATGGCCTGGCTAGTAAGTGAGTCACTAGAAAGCTTACTTTAATTGCGGCCTCATTTTGACTTTTAAAAAAATATTTTTTGAAGAAATTCTGCTATGGTAAAATACTCTTTAAATCTCATTTTTCTGACAATTGTTTGTGAGTTGTATTAAGTACTTAGGCTTGTAATGTCAAAATATATTGTGTTCTTTGAATCATTGCATAAATAACTAAAATGCTTTGCCATATACTCAGGAAACAAAATAAACCACTTCGCACTGTGCCTAAAAGCATGTGATTTGAAGTCCATTTTCTCTTCTTTCTTGTTTTGACATGGTGGATATACATTGATAATAATCTTCCACAAAAAGTGTTGTTACAATGATATGTAATACATTGGAAATGCTGCCCAGATGTAACTACATCACTGTAATCTGTAGTAATCCCAGCAGCAGTGTGAAGCAATGAGAGCAAATATGATCTCAGACAAAACTACACAACTAGTATAACACACTGTAGGCAAAAGCAGCTTTAGGCAATACATAAGCAAATGACTTTGGCTGGTTTTCAGTAAGTTTTTATTTATAGACATTGAAATTTAAATTTTATATAATTTTTACATGTCTCAAAATAGTCTTCTGATTTTTTTTCAACCATTGAAAATGTAAAAACTGGTACGAAGTTACAATTAGGTGGGAAAAATAAGTTCTTGTGTTCTATTGCACAGTAGGGTGACGAAGGTTAATAGTAAGATATTGCATATTATGGAGTAGCTAGTAGAGAGGCTTTTGAATGTTCTCTCCATAAATAAGTGATAAATGCATGAGATGATGGGTACACTAAATACCCTGATTTGATCTTTATAACACATATATATATGGGTTGAAACATCAATTATACTCGATAATATGTATAATTACAATGTATTAATTTTTTTAAAAAATGTAAAAACCATTAAAAAAACATGTGATGGGCAAAATAGTTCCCAAGGGCCATGTTTTGCTGACCTGTAATCTGCGCAATGTAAAATGAAATTCTTAGTTCCCCTCTGACATCCAACCCCCAGCTAGGTTTGTAACTTGCATGTCAAACTTTGAAATATTTTTCTCTGTAACAGTTTTTTTATATATATATATATATATATATATATATATATCCATCCATTTGGAGAACTGTTCTGTAATTGAATGTCTCTGTCCTCTTCTAGCACCTTTCATACATACATAATACATAAACATAAATATAGAGCTTCCAGTCACCATTATAAATAAGCTAACAAGGAACACCAAATATGCAAGCCTCTGTCATGAAGAACAAATAATAAATATAAAATAATCAGAAAACAAGTATTCAGAGGAAAAATACAGTTAAAATATCTCAGAATGTAGAGGAAAATAGTAGAAAAATGCTAAATAAAAAAGAGAACATTTCAGGACACATAATATTCAACCAACAAAAGTTGGAGAAATGAAGAGAAGATGAAGCAAAATGTACCAAAAAAAATAATAGTTTAAATTTGATCAGAACCAAAGTTCTTAAGGTTTCCAGTTTGAGAAAACCCACTGTATGTCTAATATGATAGTAAATAATACCTAGGATTGAATCATACAATTTATAAACATCAGATATAGAGAGGATATCAAAAGTTTCTAATGAGAAAAAATAAAATTATAACAAAAATAATAATACAAAAAACAAACAATATATTTACATGCAAATGATAGCAATTTATAATGATATGCTTCTTTGCAAGAGCACAATGAAAAACAATAACAAATAAATATTTTACATTTCTGAGGAAAAAATATTTCCAACCAGGACATCTGTAATAAAAGAACTTTAAAATATGCAAGGTTTTAAAAGTGTATCTCCTGTGCTCCCTTTAAGATAATGGTGTGGTCTACAAAAATGAATAAAAAACCAAATAAAATCAAAGATGAGATATGAGATCCCATAATGAGGGATTCAACATAGAAAAAAAGTGAAGGGAATTTTGCTGAATCGGTGAAGAAATGCCTAAATGATGACTGTGCACTATGTCTAGTGAGCAAAGGTTCAGTTGGAAGCAGGACGGAGGGATCCTTGAATGATGTCTCCAAGAAGGAGAAATTGGAATTATTTAATTTACATGTTTGACTATATTAAGAAGAATTTACAGCAGTTGAAGACTTTGAAGAATATTTATAAAAAAATTAAAAACAAAATGACAACAGTAAATAGGTATGTATTAATCCCAAGGGTTGGTGGGGCGGGGGGGGGGGAGGCTGACTTGTACAAAAAAATCATTAAATTGCTGGTGCTTATAAATAATATATACATCGTCATAAATTCTAAACATCAAATTATGATATAATTTCCACTGGGAGCATTGGAGGGGAGAAAAATTTAATTGGAGCAGGGGGATTTTAAAATAGAATGATTACATTTTTTCCTAGCTGGAAATCACTGAATAACGTGTGGAACTGAAAAGAAAAGAGAGACAAAAATGAATAGACTATACATACTATATAAAACAAGTAAGTAAATGCTGAAATAAATATTTAAAGATTTTAAAAAGTGATTGCCCATTGGGAGTGAGATACCAGGTTGAAGGACTTTGAAAACTGTATTAATTTGTCTCCTAGAAATGCTTTGATCCAGGATTTTAAACTGATCAGGCAGAGTTCCCTGACAATCAATCTGAACCTCTCATCAAGGTAGAGGCATTAAGACGTTGGTCAAAGTTGAGTAATGGCTTTCAATAGCAAATTAAAGGAGCATTTGTTGAGTACCTACATTCCAGGTGCAGTACGGAGGTTCTTTAGGTTGGAAAGACCAAGATGACCAGACCTTGCTTTCAAGGTGTCTGAAACTTTGTAAGAGAGATAAGGAAAACACAAGCAGAATAATAGTTTCAATAATAAAAATGAGATCAATAAGAGTGATTATCAAAAATCACTGGGTCTTTTTTCATGTGCTCAGATCAATCCTAAATGCTTTATATTAAAGTTATTATTTATTATTGAGTGGCAACCCTATGAAGTGGCTATTACCACTAGAGTCACTTTACAAATAATAAAACTGAGGTACAGGAAGATTAAACTTGTCATATATGGTTAGCAAGTTAGCCAAATTGCATACTCTGATTTCATGATTCAGACTCAATCACTGAGAGATACCATAGCTTTCCCTAGAAGAGCAAAGAAATTGCTGTAGAAACACAGTGGAAATAGAGGAGGTCTCATAGCAGCATTAACACAAGACCTTTATCATGCATCCATCAGAAATACTTAAACAAGTATAGGAGAGTATGGCAAGAATATTCATTGCAGCACTGTGAAAATAAAAACTGAAAAAGTATCAAATTAATATGGGGAGTATTTCAGCAAATTATGTTATTTCATATCATAATTATATGTAATTTTTAAAATGAATAAGGCAAGCCTATAAGTGTCATAATATAATATGTTGAATCTGTAAAGGATATACATTACAAAAATAGAATAGAAGCAATAAATTTAAAAAATAATTTAAAAATAGGGAGGTGACGCTCTAAGTTTTATTTTTTCTTTCAATGTGGAACATTATCTGCCTTTTCCCTTTATTTTCTAATGGTATACTAAGTGACAATAAAGACATTTTCCTACCTCAGTATCCTGACAGTAATCATTCTATTTTAATTACTCTTAAGAAAAGACAGATAAAATCAGTCTAAATTTAAGTTACCAATATATTTCTAATCAATGTGACGAGAAGAAAAAAAAAATGAGCAACCATATTGAATTTCAGTTTCAGGAAAATAACCCATTTATCACTTAAGCTAGTTCATAATAAAAACATTAAAAAATGTGAGCTGGTTTTCTGAATTGGTTTATCCTTTGCAACATAATCCTTAAAGTAAAAATACATAGCAATGACTCTTGATTTTGGTGGTTATAAGGACTACTTTGGGGTGGGGAAATTATGAGATTCCTCAGCTCTACCTTCAGAGATTATGTTTTACTATTAGGGCATTGGTTTTGAATTTTAGACCCTCCCCATCCCTAACATTTCTGATATAGATGGTTCTTACATGGCAATGGGGAAAAAATCTCTACAGCATATTCCATAATTCATGTGTTTCTAAATTACCTGCTTATCCTTAAAATTGTTCAGCAACTCAACAAATGTAACATAGACCCAACCTTGTAGAAATTGTTTTTCACCTAATATAAAGAATATTTTTTTCTCTCTACACACACAAGATAAGGATAAATCAAATGAAACATACCATGTATAAAATACAAAAGTGTCATTACAGAGCCCTCAGAAATCATAAAACCAAATATAACTTGCTACCACTTGAGTATATGTGTAATTACTAATTGTATTAATCTACTGTTGCATAGTAAATTACTCAAAAATGTAGCAGATTAAAACAACAAAATTTATCTCATCATTTCCATACTTTGAGAAATCCAGGTAATGGCTTAGCTGGTTGTAAGAAGGATTTAGTTCCTTGTCAGTATTTAGCTGGGGGCCTCCCTCAGTGCCCTGACATGAGCACCTCTCCAAAGAACATCTCTTAACATGGCAAGTTGCTTCACCAGAATTCTGGCAAAAGAGGGAGAGATCTAGCAAGGCATAAAGTAACAGTTTTTATAATCTAATCATGGAAATGGCATTGCCTCACTTTTGTTATATTGTATTTATTGGAAGCAAGTCACTAGATGTCTGAAGATGGAGATAAGGTGAAATAGCCTCTGAAATAAGAAGAAACTATAAGACTGAAAACCAAGCAGACAACTCTTTACAGAACTACCTGGAGTTTATTGATATAAGAAGGACCAGGCGGGTGGCAACCCAGGTGTTTGTGTTGCTGCACCCTGCACCATTTGGAAGGAAACAGAGGTTTATAAATAAACTTAAGTACAAAAGAGAGTATACCTACTATGAAATATCTAAAGTCTTGTGATCAGTGAGCATTTAACTTAAGAGTACCCCCTGTATCAACAGGGAAGCTTTGATCTTTGTCTTAATTTAGCCAAGCTTTTCAGTCATTATCTTAACTATCTTTGCCTTGCTTCAGATTAATGGATACCTTCCTAGTAAAAAGCTTATGCAGGAAGGGGCAGGTCATACAAGGGAAAGTAAAGCTGAAGGGACCTGAAGATGGGGTAGTTATGGCCTACATTCCCACACTAGATTAAGCACATGCTAAAAGGGTGGTAATTGCACAAAGGTATACATACCAGGAGGCACTTTACTATCACTGAGCAACCCTTTGCCAGCATCCAGCAAGGA
The DNA here is from genome assembly GCF_027409185.1 of Cynocephalus volans. Classification (NCBI taxonomy): domain Eukaryota; kingdom Metazoa; phylum Chordata; class Mammalia; order Dermoptera; family Cynocephalidae; genus Cynocephalus; species Cynocephalus volans. Next base: position 101,691,217 of record NC_084468.1, on the reverse strand, counting down.
GATAGTGTTCTTAGTTCTACGACTACAACAAGCAAAAGTCTTAAAACAACATGAACAAGTTTTGAAGCAGGTCCTGAACTTCACAGGAGAATGCAGCCCAACCGATTCCTCCATTGCAGCTTTGAGAGACATTGAGCAGAACACCTAGCTTTGTCACGTGATAAATTCTGACTGACAGAAAACATGAAATAATCAGAGGATGTTGTTTAAGCCTTTTAGTTTGTAGAACAACAATTTCGGTATCTCATTACCAACTATTTTAAAAATATTTCTGCTGATTTTTTTTATCCACAACTGTAAATAACATGATTTTTTAAGTTTTAGGTATTTCATATGAGCTTTCTAAAATATTTTCTACCCTTACACATCATTATTTTACTTAAAAAAATGCTATTATGCCCTTTAGAGTGACAAATAAGTCATACATTCTTTGGTTTTTAGTGAATAAAATTTTGATATATGTGTTGATTTCGATATTCAGAATACTATTCAATAAATTATTTGTCCATTGCACTAATGGTTAGTACTATTTATTTTATAACTTGCATATAAATCTGAGTCTGTAAATTGTTAAAAATGACAGGAAGACTGAATTTCTGAAATTGGAAATAATAAGATATAGTTGACCATTACGGTTAAAAGTTAAAACATTGATTAACAACTTTCTGCTCTAATCTTTGTCAGATGTTAATTAAGATATTCTAATTGATTTATATGGTATATTTGTGATTTTATATTCACTAATGTTTTCACAAAACTCTTTTTCTATACTTATTCTTTATGCATTGACATAAATTCATAGCATATGTGGTGATAAAAATGTAAACAAGGTAATTACGTCTATATTTAAAGGGCTACATTAACATATAAAACTCAGTATTTTATTCAGTCCTTATTTTTAAGTGTAAGTACAATTTATATAAGGTATGTTTGAATGTATTTTAAGGTATAATATTTAACTTGTTCATTCATTTATCCATGCTATACATCGATCTTTAAAACTGTGGATCCTACTAGATAAGGACATATACTAGTTTAGATGACCATAAAATATATAGATATAAATTGATATTCATTAGTGAGAAACATTTATGTCTGCATTAGGTTACCATCTAAGTTAAAAAATAAATTACAAATGTGGAGGTTTGCATGGTCAGCCATTTAAAGGGGACAAGATTAATAAAAACCAAGTAATTCAAGTAAGTAAAATAAAAAAATACCTAAAACTAGTATTTGTAGAGCTCTGTAAAAAGTTGATGTGTAAATTGGGAAACAAGCCAATTTTTTTGTATGCTTGCTGATTTCCAATAAGGAATTCTGTTTTAAAATCTTTCATATAACCACACTACCTAAGGAAACAAAATCAATTAAGATTAGAATGAAAATATTATTTATGAACTTAGCTATTTTAGATGAAAGGAATAAGGTATAAAATATTAAAGGATTAGGCTAGTGAAAAAAAATCACTTATCCTGTGTATCTGCATACTTTTAAAGTAATACATTTATTCTACCTGGATGTTAAAGATTTTATGTGGTCTGCAATATCATAGGGGCTATATAGATTTATCCAATTAATAGACCACATCCAGTACAACAGGTGCAACTGGGGCTACCATATGGTTAAGTTTACATTAATTCACTATTATCTGTCATAATTCATCTCATTTCCCTGAGCCCATATGAGTAAATGGAAAGACAATATGACAGCATTATCACCCATATATCCTTTACAGTGGCACTAATCTCTGCAATTCCTCCTAGAAATATGTACTACAATTGCTTTACTATCTTGGCATGGGGAAATTTCAGAGACTTGCACTTGGCCATTTTTAACCATAATGGCCATTTATCTTCAGGTCAAGGAACCAATTTTGAGAATTTCACTAGCTGCTAAGAGTATTTCAATTATCCAGTTGGTCACAAGGGAAATAAGCACAGTGTTTTCAGCAGTCTCATTTGTCTCACTGAGAGGAGGACTTGGGCCAAAGGTTCACTTATCACTTGGTTTTCATAAACCCACACTTAGAACACCCATTATGGTAATTCTGGGCTCAGGTAGCTAGGGGAGTTCTTCTGAGTCTTTGCGTGTGTGTGGGGGGGGGGGGGGGAGGACAATATTTGAACAAACTGCTATTCACCAGAAGAATAAAAGCAAAAGTATGGCACATTAAACATTTTTTATTCCTCTGTGTAAATTTCTAAATGTAATGCCCCAATAATGGGACAAAAAGACAGTCTAAAAATCACTGCATCTGAGCCTTATCAAGTAGATGTGTATATGTCACTCATATAATCATTCGACTATTTGAGTTCGGTATTTGTCATTAAAAATTCTACATCAAGAAAAGCATGAGAGTTATGCAAAACAATGAGCCATTCATAGACTAAAGGAGCACACATAAATATACACTTAATTATCAAAAGAATGTCTTGAATAAATTAGAAATCAGCTTCTTTAAAAATATGCTTTCCCACAAAAATGGTTTTATACTTTTTTTAAGCCTTGGAAAGGCAGTTCATTAATTATTTTCTTTTAAATCAAAGGTTTTTTTTCCTGCAAAAATGTAAAATATCACTGTTTTTAATTGAGTTACAAAACTTAATTTTGTCACCTGCTATAGCATACTGACATTTCAATAATACCATCTCTAATGAACAAAACTCAAAGTTGCTTGTTCATGTTGCTACTGGCACTGTTGCACAACCTTTTAGAAGCATTATATAGTGAAAAGAACATTTCTGTTTCTGGATTATTTCTTGTATAGTTTCTGGTATCAATTTCTTTTAGTGATGGTAGGGAAAATGATAATGTAAAAAGCAAGTTTCTTCATTCCATCTGATGGCAAACATAAGAATCCCAATAACTACTAATGTATGTGCAAATCTAAGTAAAGAACAAATGTTTCTGCCAAATTAAAAAAAATACATATAAATCAATAAAAATTCTATTTTTACCTCTAAATCTCCTTCGTGACAAATTACTGCAATTTTCAAAATTGGTTTTTAGTATGCAGTAATTTTAAAATAAATATACACTGAAAAATATTTACAGGTACATTGTGTTCTTAATTGATTATTATTTTTTATTGGTTACGAATATTCCTGAGATACAAAGCTGATTGTCACCCCTCATGCCCATGATGTGAGGGCCAGATGAATACTGGCAGCATACCCATCACCACAAATTGCATTTGTACCCTGTGTCCCCCACCCAATTATCCCCATCATCCCTCCCCCTCCTTGTTCCCCCCCACTCCACATTGTAGCCCAACGAATGTTCTCTTTCTCTGCAAGTCTTTAAAATCATGCCAAATAAATTATATACACAACAAATCTAGTTCACGATAATTTTTTAAAAGGCCACCTGTTCAATAAGATGCCAGGTATATGGTACATAAATTTTTAGTGGCTTTTAGTCATTTAAGTAATTTCGCGTATTTCTCTTTAAACTTTAATTTTTCACTGATTTTTCTTTTTCTTTTTTTTCTTTTTGGCGGGGATCTGAACCTGTTATCCTGGTGTTATAAGGCTATGCTCTAACCAACTGAGCTTACCTGCCAGTCCTAATTTTTAATTTACAGAAAATTATATATTAATGGTATACAAGGTGAAATTTTGATATTTGTATACAATGTGAGATGATTAAATCAAGCTAATTAACCTATCCATCACCTCACATATAAGGGTTAATATCCAAAATATGTAAGGAAGTCAAAGATTCCCTCGTCTATATTATTTATTCCAATATTTAAAAGGACCGATCATTATCTAGTCTTGGATTGTCAGACTGGATTGGCATGGAGATACAGACTCACATTTACAAGATTGATATGTAAACGAGATAGACAGTTTATTAGTTCTGCAGTGATAAATAAAACTGACGTGCAAGTAGGAAAACTCATATTACCATGACTTACACATTCTTTCCTGGCAGTCACAACAATACATTACCAATTAGAATTACCTTTGTAAGCAAGAGCCCACAACAAGGGAACTTTGTTAAATAATTTAAAAATATGAAGCATCAATTTTCTTTCTATAAACACATATACCTCTCACAAAATATTTAAATGTGTACATCACAGCAAATGTATTCTGAGCTGCAACCATATTGGCCTTTCAATTCTGTCTTCCCAGCTAGATTGTAAATTTCGTCGTGACAGCGGACACATATACCCTTTTTAAAGGGCTTGGTATAAACTAAAAAGGTATTAGTCTCCCTAATTACTATTTAAAATCTTCACTCTTCAAAACCTACGTCACTTCTAATACAATTACATGGGAAGAAATGGGTATTTCATTCCACCATAAAAGAAAAATTGAAGAATAGGATGATCCTGGTATATTGTTGACTTGATATAAGAAATTAGGATATTTTTATTTTATTATTTTCTATTGTTCTAACAAAATAGCAGGAAAGAATTTGGGGTGATGTCATTTAATAGGCGGGATGAAGGGTGTTGAGCAGATTTGAACGAACTGTTAGGGAGAGTGACACAAGAAAAGTTACAAGGAAAACTGGTGGACTGACAGCGAGCATGGAGAGTCATGGTGATGGTGGAAAATGTAATTCTCTGCCCGCTAGTCATCAAGATCTTGTGAATTTCCACTGCACCTTTTGTATAGTTTAGGTGACAATTAGATTAAGCTGGTATTGAGATATTGTCATGTTCGAAAATAAGAAGTAAATTAGGACATATGTTTTAAAAATGATGACAATACATGAGTTGAAATAAAGAATGAGAAGGAGTCTGATATATTGCTGAGTGAAAATGGAAAAACAGAAGTCATTGCATGACATGTATTATTAAAGGTAGCAGATGTATCATACGTAGTGAATATAACAGAAACAAATAACTAGAAATCAAAGAATTAAGATCTGTAAATGTATTGATTTAGGTTTTATTACTTCTACTGTGAAGTAGCTCTAAATAAAGACAAATTTTAAAGTTTAGAGTGATGTAAAAATGGTAAAGAAACTGAGGGTCCACTCACCCTCTGACACTCCCAGGGCTAATATATTTTTCCAGATAAATCACACCATTTCTGTATTATTAAATTTTGGAATAAATTCAGGTATTCTTGACTAATTCACCATCCTATATGGAAATAAATATCATTGATGTTAAGTATAAAGTGTATTTTTTTTCTGTTTGCTAATCTCATTATTACCTATTAACAAATCTCAGTTATCAAAGATATGAGAAAAATATTTGGAGTAAATAAAGTAGAGGTACATATTATAGATACATGTATATGTATATATACTCAGTAATAAAGTGTGTTTACTAGGAAATAAAAGATAAACAAGTTTTAATACAGAATACTTTTATAAAAGAATGATTTAATGTATAACTATAAGTTCATTTTATTCTTCTGACAAAGTGCCTGTGTGTGCCTTGAAGCTTATTAGATTGATACTATATACAGTGAAATGTAATTTAATCTTTAATTAAAAGATCATTTATAATATTTAGCATTTTAATGAGACACCTAAAGTAAATTAATAGCAAATAAAAGAAATATCTGTACTGTAGTGTAAGATAGATTATAATTAGGTAATAATTGGAAATATTACATATAAATGAAAGTTATATGTTATTTAAATTATAACCTGAAGCTATTATCTTAATATAAAACATAATTGCAATAAAAGAAAAGTAGTTATTATATCTCACTGTAGATAATAACAGCATATTAAAAATCATTAACAGTATCTATATTACTTTAAATATAATATTCAGATTGTAGTAAAGAATTAAAATAAAGTTCTTAGAATAATCAAGTGGATAATATGGCTTTTAATAATAAAGTTAAAAATCATTTTATTTTAAAATTAATTATATAAGTGATTTTATATGTTGGATTGGAACGCTATTCTTAGAGTAGCCCATTGTCACATATTTAATTTTAATTTTCTTGAAAATTCTTGCTTATAACATGTTACACCATGTTAAAAATGGACATCAAGTAATTAAGCTTCCAAAGCACTTACACAGAGCAAATAATTTTACCTAATATAAAGCAAGAACCTTCTTTGTTAAATATTGACCTATTAATAATATTGTCTAACATCAAATTTAGAAATTCATTGTATGAGTTAACAAATACAAGAGAAATAAGTGAAATACAAAAGAGAACATGCTTAATATACTGTACAAATCTATCCATTAGAGGTAGTGTACATTGGAGGTAATTTTATGTTACTGAAACCAGTAAACAATTACAATAAAATGTATAGACCTACAAATATATAAAACATGCTAAAATATCTACATTTTTAAACATTTTGAAGTTAATAAGCTAGGAAATTTTTACGAAATTTGAAAGAAAAATAGGAAATTTGGTGATATTTTTCAATTTTGCTCTTTTAAATAATATATATATATTTCCTAGGAAAAAGTAAAGTGTAATTGTAAATAAATGAGTGATTAAAATGTGAAGAAATTACAGTTTTAAAATATTTTGATATATAAAATATATAGTTTTATAATCAACAGTGATAAAGTTGAATTAGCACATTTCAAACTTTATTTATAAACAAATGTCATAATTAACATAAAAAATTCTCTACATTATGTAATGATTTTTAAGTTAATGGATTAAGTACCAGGTCTTCTTTTTATTCATCATCTCTTTTGCTGTGTGATTCTCCACTTATTGATTTCTAAATGCTGGAGTTACCCAAGGTCAATTGAATACCTTTTACTCTTCTTTACCTGCCGTAAGTCCTGATTGACTTATAAAGTGCCAACATAATTATTAAAGTTATTTCAATTGTTTTATTTTATTTTGCCACAATATATATTCCCTAGCCTTGCCTCTGCACCAAGTTCCTACTTGACAAGCACTATTGGGTTTCCTTCCAAAAGAGAACTACTGATGTCTGCTTTCATTTCTCATTTCGGAAAAAGGAACTGTACTTGACACTATTCGTCAAAACCTAAATATCTCATTTCATTTGTCTATTACCATCATAGTCCACAAAGAGTCAGTTAGAAAACCTCTTGGACCCATACATAAAAAAAGATTTAATTCTTGCATGCATCTAACTACCATCATATTTCAAGTACTTTCATCTTCTTCCTAGATTACTATCACAGCCTCTCTATCAATCAAGGTCCAATAAGGGTAAGAAAAGCAAATCTAAGATTTTGAGAGCAAATTTAGTACAGGAAATTGATTACAAAGATGGGGGAAACCTGATAAACTAAATAGGAAATAGTAAATAAACCAAAATGTTACCATTAGCAGGAAGCCACTACCACCTCTGTGTTACTGAAGCCCAGAGGCTGTGGACACCTGGCAGAAGCTGAATAGCAGGTGGCATTTTCAGCTGGAAGAATGTCATCTTTCTATTCATTCTGTTCAATAAAGTGCTTCTGTCTGTCTCTTTTTTTTAATACAAATACAATTTAATACATACTGCCAATGGCTCCAATTTTGCTCTTTACAAAATTAGATTAAAAATGTGTAAGATTTATTTTCACAATTCTTTATTGCCTAATCTTAACCTAACTTCACAACCAATCACTTTCTCCCAAAGACTCAGCCCAAGCAACTGACTCACAATATCAAAAATAGATTCTGTAATTGGATATGTCTATTTGTCAGTCATGCTATTTCATCTTCTGGAAAACTCTTTCATTTTCTATGAAGGCCTGGGTCAAGTATTAAGTCATCAAGGCTTCAGTAAGTAGGAATAGTGCTGTCTTCTTCACATTGTCCATACATCCATTGAATCCACACTTCATTCTATCCGGATGTGGATGTCTCTTTCCATTCACATTACAAATTTCATAATGGTTGTTAATATTGTATAAGCTAAATGATCATAATATCCCAGAAGTACTTTAGGATCATTGCATATGTGATTACCTTTACTTCCAATTATTCATTTGAGGCAACTGAAACATAATGAGTTTAAATTATCCGCAAATAGGGAAAGGGGAAAGGGAAGAGTATTTCTCACACTCCACAGATATGTAAAATCAATTGTTTCAATAAGAAAAAAAATCCTCCGGCCGACCCGTGGCGCACTCGGGAGAGTGCAGCGCTGGGAGAGCAGCAGCGCTCCCGCCGCGGGTTCAGATCCTATATAAGCATGGCCGGTGCGCTCACTGGCTGAGCGCGGTGCGGCCGTCACAGAAAGACAAAAAAAAAAAGAAAAAGAAAAAAAAATCCTCAAAGTTAGTAAAGTCATAAAGGTGCATCAATAAAAGGTAGCAAGAACTCAATAATTGTTTTTTGAGGTAGCACATTAATTCAATTTAACTCTTTTTTCCAATTCACTTTCTTCCCTGCTCTCTCATTCTGAATTTTATATCTATAATTTGTATAGGAAATGTGAATATAGAAAATCAAATGTATGCTTTTTCTGGATCAGTAATTGGAGGTACTGTTAATGTGTCAATATGTCTTTTACAAAGCCTAACTTATTCTCAAGAGTTATTAATTTCCTTGAAATTTTGAGTGATATAATTTATTAATGATCAGATATTTCAAATATAGCAAAATTCAAATACAAATTTAAAATGCCTGTAATAACATATTATAATTATATTATATTTATGTATTTATATGGGTATTATATTTCAATACCCATTTGAATTGTTTTATTTATAAGACAAAAAAACATGTAACCAGTATTCATTTTAAACTTTAAAAATAATTTCTATATTTCTGCAAAAACATGGACTTTATGTTGTCTACTATATACTTCCTTATGTCTCCTGTAGAACTCAGGAATGTTTATGGCCACAAGCTGGTTTAACATATCTCAGTATTGTTTATACAACTCTATACTGAGAGGCAGCAGCCCGAGGTAGTGACTGGAAAAACTCTGAAAAGTTACTCCACCTTTTTCTGGTCTGTAAAATGCCATGTTTATACTATATGCATTTTTATGCCTTTTACAAAGATAAAATATATTGAAGATACAGATCTATGCATAAGGATAATTATCAATGCTACCATTTTAGAATGTTATTAAAATATTCAGAAAAGCATGATTAAATACTGTGCTTAAAATTAATGCCAAGGTTATGTAAGAACTTGTGACTCTGTCAATAGAACACTTTCTGTATATTCTATTTTAAAATAGTTTTGAAAATAGGAGACAAACTGATTAAGAGCTAAAATATCTGAATAAAACAGGTTTTTTCTTTTATCAAATTTAGTTATTTATTAACTTTGTAACTTTGGGGAAGTTATGTGAACTCTTTCTTTTCAATTGTATCATCCACAAAATGGCCAATAGTCAATGGCGTTGGGGATTTATAATCACTCAATATACAGCAGTTGCTATAAGAATAGTACTAACAGTATTACTGATACCACGGAAACCATGTTTATGTTTATTATATTTTATTTGTTAACTATTATGAAAAACATAATCATTATAGCTTAGCAGAAGACCTGAAAAAAGGATGGTTTTCAAAAAAAAAGAAATGTTAATCTCTATCTTTTGGGATTGGGGGGCATCTAGAAAACCTTGTTTTTTCACATATGACCACATTGATCTCTCAAGTGATCCTCCGAAGTATTAGTCTTCACTTGTGGGGCCACATCGTCCTGGTCTGGACATTGAATCTAGGCAAGGATTTTAAATGTGATAGTTAACATGCACTGTCAAGTATTTATCAAGTATTATCCCAAAAGTGAAGTTTGAAATTCTGCATTATCCAAAATAGCCCTCTCAATTAGGCAAATTAGGGCGGAGCCCGTGGCGCACTCAGGTGAGTGCAGCGCTGGGAGCGCGGCGAAGATCCCACCGCGGGTTCGGATCCTATATAGGAATGGCCGGTGCACTCACTGGCTGAGTGCCAGTAAAGAAAAAGGGGAAAAAAAAAAAAAAAAATCAATTAGGCGAATTAAAAAAACAATTTTGAATCCTCTCTAATTTCTCTCAGCAGTGGTTTGTAGTTCTCATTATAGAGATTTTTCACCTCCTTGGTTAACTCAATTCCTAAGTATTTTATTTTTTTGGTGGCTATTGTAAATGGGCAGGCTTTCTTGATTTCTCCTTCTGCATGTTCACTATTGGAGAAAAGAAATGCTACTGATTTTTGTGTGTTGATTTTGTATCCTGCTACTTTGCTGAAATCATTTATCAATTCCAACAGTTTTTTTGTAGAGGTTTTAGGCTGTTCGATATATAGGATCATGTCATCTGCAAACAGGGACAGTTTGACTTCATCTTTTCCAATCTGGATGCCCTTTATTTCCTTCTCTTCTCTGATTGCTCTGGCTAGTACTTCCAACACTATGTTGAATAGGAGTGGTGAGAGTGGGCATCCTTGTCTAGTGCCTGTTCTTAAAGGAAAAGCTTTCAGCTTTTCCCCATTCAGGATGATATTGGCAGTGGGTTTGTCATATATGGCTTTAATTATGTTGAGATACTTTCCCTCTATACCTAACTTATAGAGGGTCTTTGTCATGAATGAGTGCTGAACTTTATCAAATGCTTTTTCAGCATCTATAGAGATGATCATATGGTCCTGGTGTTTGAGTTTATTAATATGGTGTATCACATTTATTGATTTGCGTATGTTGAACCAACCTTGCATCCCTGGGATGAATCCCACTTGATCATGATGAATAATTTTTCGTATGTGTTGCTGTATTCTGTTTGCTAGTATTTTAGTGAGGATTTTTGCATCTATATTCATCAAGGATATCGGCCTGTAGTTTTCTTTTTTGGTTATATCTTTACCTGGTTTTGGTATCAGGATGATGTTTGCTTCATAGAATGAGTTTGGGAGATTTGCGTCCGTTTCAATCTTTTGGAATAGTTTGTAAAGAATCGGTGTCAATTCCTCTTTGAATGTTTGGTAAAATTCTGCTGTGAATCCATCTGGTCCTGGGCTTTTCTTTGTTGGGAGCCTTCTGATAACAGCTTCAATCTCCTTTATTGTTATTGGTCTGTTCAAATTTTCTACGTCTTCACGGTTCAGTTTTGGGAGCTTGTGTGTGTCCAGAAATTTATCCATTTCCTCCAGATTTTCAAATTTGTTGGCGTATAGTTGTTTATAGTAGTCTCGAATGATTCCTTGTATTTCAGATGAATCAGTTGTAATATCGCCTTTTTCATTTCTAATTATGGTTATTTGAGTCTTCTCTCTTCTTTTTTTTGTTAGCCATGCTAATGGTTTGTCAATTTTATTTATCTTTTCAAAAAACCAACTTTTTGATTCGTTGATCTTTTGAATTGTTTTTTGGTTTTCAATTTCATTCAGTTCTGCTCTGATCTTAATGATTTCTTTCCGTCTGCTAACTTTAGGATTGGATTGTTCTTGTTTTTCTAGTTCTTTAAGGTGAAGTGTTAGGTTGTTCACTTGCCATCTTTCCATTCTTCTGAAGTGAGCATTTAATGCAATAAATTTTCCCCTCAATACTGCTTTTGCAGTATCCCACAGGTTTTGGTATGATGTATCATTGTTTTCATTAGTTTCAATAAACTTTTTGATTTCCTGCTTGATTTCTTCTTGGACCCATATGTCATTAAGTAGAATGCTGTTTAATTTCCATGTGTTTGCATAGTTTCCAGAGTTTTGTTTGTTATTAATTTCTAGTTTTAATCCATTGTGGTCTGAGAAGATACATGGGATAATTCCAATTTTTTTGAATTTATTGAGACTTGATTTGTGACCTAATATGTGATCTATCCTGGAGAATGATCCATGTGCTGATGAGAAGAATGAATATTCTGAGGTTGTTGGGTGGAATGTTCTGTAGATATCTGCCAATTCCAATTGGTCTAGAGTCTTGTTTAGATCTTGTGTTTATTCCATGCTCTTGGATTGGAAGAATCAACATAGTGAAAATGTCCATACTACCCAAAGTGATATACAAATTCAATGCAATCCCCATCAAAATTCCAAAGACATTTTTCTCAGAAATGGAAAAAACTATTCAGACATTTATATGGAACAATAAAAGACCACGAATAGCCAAAGCAATGCTCAGCAAAAAAAATAAAGCTGGAGGCATAACACTACCTGACTTTAAGCTATACTACAAAGCTATAATAACCAAAACAGTATGGTACTGGCATAAAAACAGACACACTGACCAATGGAATAGAATAGAGAATCCAGAAATCAACCCTCACACTTACTGCCATCTGATCTTTGACAAAGGCACCAAGCCTATTCACTGGGGAAGGGACTGCCTCTTCAGCAAGTGGTGTTGGGATAACTGGATATCGATATGCAGGAGAATGAAACTAGATCCATACCTCTCACCGTATACTAAAATCAACTCAAAATGGATTAAGGATTTAAATATACACCCTGAGACAATAAAACTTCTTAAAGAAAACATAGGGGAAACACTTCAGGAAATAGGACTGGGCACAGACTTCATGAATACGACCCCAAAAGCACGGGCAACCAAAGGAAAAATAAACAAATGGGATTATATCAAACTAAAAAGCTTCTGCACAGCAAAAGAAACAATTAAAAGAGTTAAAAGACAACCAACAGAGTGGGAGAAAATATTTGCAAAATATACATCTGACAAAGGATTAATATCCAGAATATATAAGGAACTCAAACAACTTTACAAGAAGAAAACAAGCAACCCAATTAAAAAATGGGCAAAAGAGCTAAGTAGGCATTTCTCTAAGGAAGATATCCAAATGGCCAACAGACATATGAAAAAATGCTCAACATCACTCAGCATCCGGGAAATGCAAATCAAAACCACATTGAGATACCATCTAACCCCAGTTAGGATGGCTAAAATCCAAAAGACTATGAATGATAAATGCTGGCGAGGCTGCGGAGAAAAAGGAACTCTCATACATTGTTGGTGGGACTGCAAAATGGTGCAGCCTCTATGGAAAATGGTATGGAGGTTCCTTAAACAATTGCAAATAGATCTACCATACGACCCAGCCATCCCACTGTTGGGAATATACCCAGAGGAATGGAAATCATCAAGTCGAAGGTATACCTGTTCCCCAATGTTCATCGCAGCACTCTTTACAATAGCCAAGAGTTGGAACCAGCCCAAATGCCCATCACCAGATGAGTGGATACGGAAAATGTGGTACATCTACACAATGGAATACTACTCAGCTATAAAAACGAATGAAATACTGCCATTTGCAACAACATGGATGGACCTTGAGAGAATTATATTAAGTGAAACAAGTCAGGCACAGAAAGAGAAATACCACATGTTCTCACTTATTGGAGGGAGCTAAACATTAATATATAAATTCACACACACACATACACACACACACACACAAATCGGGGGGGGGAGGGAAGAAGATATAACAACCACAATTACTTGAAGTTGATACAACAAGCAAACAGAAAGGACATTGTTGGGGGGGAGGGGGGGAGGGAGAAGGGAGGGAGGTTTTGGTGATGGGGAGCATTAATCAGCTACAATGTATATCGACAAAATAAAATTTAAAAAAAAAAAAAAAAAAAAACAATTTTGACATTTTCAAATTTTATGTTTTTTTACTTACAACTACAGTCACATGATTCTATGTATTATTCAGTTTTTATTTTAGGGTAAACTTTAAAGTTTTGCCTTAAAGTGTGACTTTTATTTTTATTTTTTCCAGTTTAGTTAAAGTGATCTCAAAGTTTAGGTGATGGTTTTTCACTATGAGCCAGCTTAGTTTCTTCTCTTTCCTAAATTCTCTGTTCAATTATCAGCACAGAATAACTAAGGCAGATTAATAATAAATGCATGATTGTGTATTTGAAATATTATATTACAGGATATATTAAATATCATCTCTGCCCTCAATATGATAGGGACATTTAGCACAGCAATTCACATTCATATTAAGTAAAAATACAATAAGCTGTTCTCTGAATTTTTAATATAACATAAACAAGAAGTATTTTAAACAAAATATGATTATGTACAATATACATAATCAAAAAGAATATTACTATGTGTACTAGTTCATTTTTGTGTTGCTATAACAGAATACCTGAAACTGGGTAATTTATAAAGAAAATAGTTTTATTTAGCTCATGATTCTAGGTCAGCTGAATCTTTTGCGAGTCTCAGGCTGCTTCGATTCATGGTGGTGGGTACAAGCAGATCACACGGTGAGAGGAATCAAGAGAGAGAGAGAGGAGGGGGTGCCAGGGTCTTTTAAACAACCAGCTCTTGCAGGAACAAATACAGTGAGAACTCACTCAGGAGTCCCACCCCCAAGGGAGAGCATTAATCCATTCATGAGGGATCCACCCCAATGAGTCAAACAGCTCCCAACACTGCCAAATTGGGGATCAGGTTTCCACATGAGTTTTGGGGGGACAAGACATCCAAATTCTATTACTATGCATGGATGTTTGCTATCAGAAAACTATTAAATTACAAAAATACTATCTAATTTCTTATGGATGATTTAAAAGTAGACATAGAGTATCAGTTAATTTTTCTTTTATCTGAAGAGAAAACATAGACAACCATTCACATTCTGTCAGTTTTAATTTGTGTTTAATTTTGTAGGAAAACAAATCTTTCAAGTATTTAAAATCTGCTGCATATTAGACAAATCTTATTATGGGGATGATCTCTGATATTGTGTAAATCAACATATTATACAATGGAGATTATCGTGTTTCCAGTTTGCATTACCTGTAATGATAGTTGTTCCAACTGTTCTCACTTAAATACAATAGTTTTATTTCATTCATAAGTTTGTGTAATATAATAAATAGGATTATTATATTCTTCTTTCTTTGTAGGTTTATTGATATTCTTGTTTTTGTATTTGGCATCTTAGAATTTTTATACATAAAGCCCTTAGAATTAATCAGAATTTTCTCTGAATCTTCAGGGACATCAACTAACGCAACCTTCTGAAGTTAATGTCCTTTTAATGTAGCTATTTAATAATATTAACAATAATAATAAGATAGCCCCTAATATCCCAAAGTATCATTAGTTTTATTATATTAAATTTACTTTTATTCTGCTTATTGTTTTTCAATATTCAAAACAATTACTCCATGCTTAGTTTTAATATACTATAGGAAGCAGCTGAAAATATTTTAATAACTATAATGTGAGAAAAATACTGAAAATATAACAAGGTGTTTAATTAAGTAATTACGATCCCAAAACTATAATTTAATTGAAACATTCTTATCATTGGGTTCATGATATCAATACCTGTTTGATGTGTTGATGGAGTTTGATATTTTGTAAGACTGTAATATAACCATATAATTTAAGTACAAAAAGTTTTTTTATCTTTCACTGCTTAAAGAGTATTAACAGTGTCTAATCCGGGGCCTCTCCTAGAGTGACAAATAGTAATAAGTAATTTATAAACATAGAAGGCAGCTCTGCAATTTTTTAGAGCACCCTTTTAGAAAATGTCTCCTCATGTTAAAATAAACTGTCTTGCAAAATAAATTTTTAAAAATATAAAAATAAATATATAAATAAACTGCCTTTCTGAAGCTGTTAACCACCTAGAGTGGATCAACAGAAAAAGTGTGATCACTCTTTTAATAAACAACATTCTGGATATTGTGGGATAAATATAATGCTCTTCTACATCTTTTCTCCTTGAGGCAAAATATAATATTTAAGTTCCTTTTATCACTAGTTATATGACATATATCCAGTCCCTTTATATTCCTCATTGTTCTTGCAGATTAATTAATCAATTCAACAAAAGACCACAGGGATACAACAAATTACATACCAGAAAAATAATCCCTGCAATTGAAGAACTTATATATTGGTGGGATATCACTGTGGCACTAGGTTTTAAACTTTGTGTGAGAGACAAAGCTAAGGGGCACGACATCGGTGCCTTCATCTTCCTGATAACTATATTGACCAGGACAGGAACAAGGAAAGAATCCTGTAAAAAACACTGAAGTTTTTCCTATGCTGATATCAACCCATTAATTTTAGTTCCTAGTCCAGCTAATTTACTCAATAATTTCCACATCATTTTGTTTTCTTTAAGAGATGGAAGAGACATTTGCCAAAAATCATGCTGTATCACCTGTGCTGCACATATACTATGAGTAAAGATAATTAAAATAGTCTCATCAACCATTAGAAATTTCTGAAATTCTAAGAAATGTTTCATTCCAGAATGAGGCTAAGGGGCAAAACATATGTTTGCTTATTCTGAGAAACTAGTTGAAGAAATTTGTTTTTCTTCTTTATGAAAAATTTAAATAGAATGTAAGACTAAATGATATGCCATGAAGAGGTATATTAATTAAAGATGTCCTGAATAGCACAAAAGCATAAATTTAGAAAGCATCTAATTAAATGTATATGACTGTGTGCTAGCTTTAAAATTCTACTCTCCCTGGAGGTAATGAAGGTTCACAGATTAGCAACATGACATTTGCTAGAGTGAACTTCTGTGTTCCCGCCAGCAAAAATATTATTTCATGACCCTTCTTTATCCGATGGTTATTAGTACATGGAAAAGGGTAAATTAACTTATAAAAATAAATTAATACACATTTTTAAAATCAATATTTTAAGTCTTTTAAAAATAAATTTTAGTAATAAATCTCATCCCCTGCAATGTCATAAATGCCACTTCTGGTGAAAAATAATTATTTTGTCTCATCAAAGAGATGATGCTCAATAGAATTATTTAAAGTAAAACAAAGGGGCCACTGAGATCAATTTTCATCATGCACTGGGCACCTAGAGTGTTCAATAAGTCATCAACAAGATTCATGATTTTAATAAAAATATAACCTTCTACCATATTCTATCCAGTGAATCAAAGGTTAAGATCTCATTATTTTATTTTATAATCTATGTTACTTAATTTACCTCAAGTTGCTCATTTTGCTTATATAAAATGTATCATATTAATATTTATGAAAAAATGGATTAGAGAATTTTTAATAAATAAACCCAGAATAAAACACATAAACATCACTGCACTACACACTGGTAGATACATGCAAATATCTGAAATATTAGAATATTATTCATAGTAGAGTACATCATGTTATTATAATATGCCAAGAAATAGAGTTTCATTAAAGCAGTATCATAGAAAATAATTCAGGAAATCTGAATTATTTCAAGTCTGAATTTGAATTATTTTCTATGATATTGCCTTAATGAAATTGTATTTCTTGGCATATTATAATAACATGATGTATTCTACTGTGAATAATATTCTAATGTTTCTGAGATTTGCAGATATCTACCAGTGTGTAGTGCAGTGATATTTTTGTTTTATTTTGAGTTTATTTACTAAAAATTCCCTAATCAATTTTCTCACAAATATTAATATGATGCATTTTATATAAGCAAAACACGCAACTTGAGGTAAATTGGTCTGGGCACAGACGTTATGAACATGAGCCCAAAAGCACAAGCAGTAAAAGAAAAAAATAAACACATGGGACTATATCCAACTAAAAAGCTTCTGCACAGCAAAGGAAACAATCAACAGAATGAAATGACAACCTACAGAATGGGAGAAAATTTTTGCTAACTATGCATCCAACAAGGGATTAGTATACATAATATACAAGGAACTCAAGAAAGCAATTATACAGTAAAAAAGCAAATAAACTAATTAAAATATGGGCAAAGGAGCTGAATAGACATTTTTAAAAGGAAGACATACAAGTGGCCAACAGGTACGTGAAAAAATGCTCAACATATCTAGTCATCAGGGAAGTGCAAATTAAAACTACATTGAGATACCACCTCACCCCAGTTAGACTGGCTATAATCAAAAAGACGGTGAATAACAAATGCTGACAAGGGTGTGGAGAGAAGGGAACATGCCTACACTGTTGGTGGGACTGTAAATTTGTACAACCACTATAGAAAACAGTATGGAGGTTTCTTAAACAACTACAGATAGATCTTCCATACAATCCAGCAATCCCACTTCTGGGTTTATACCCAGAGGAATGGAATTCATCATGTCGAAGGGATACCTGCTCTCCCATGTTCATCACTGCTCTGTTTACAACAGCCAAGACATGGAACCAACCTGAATGTCCATTGATGGATGATTGGATAAGGAAACTGTGGTACATATACACCTTGGAATACTAGTCTGCCATAAAAAAGAATGAAATACTCCCATTTGCAACAACATGGATGAGCCTGGAGAAACTTATGTTGAGTGAAATAAGCAAAGCCCAGAGTTAAATACCACATGTACTTACTCACATGTGGGAGCTAAGAGAGAAAGAAGGAAGGAAGGAAAGACCACAGTAGTGCGTAGGACTTGCAGAGGGGGAGAACATTCCTTGGGCTACAAAGTAGAGTTGGGGGAAAAGGAGGAGGGAGAGGGAGGTTGGGGATAATGGGGTGGCGGACATGGGGTACAAATGCAATTTGTGGTATTGGGTATGCTGCCAGTATGAATCTGGCCTTCACATTATGGGCACGAGGGGTGACAATCAGCTTTTTATCTCATGAATATTCATAACCCCCCCAAAAAGGCAAATGGACAACATGAACATCCATCAAAAAAAACCAAAAAAGATTTCCAAAGATCTTTTCAAATACCATATAAATCAGAATACTTTATTTTTTTAATTTATTTTAATTTATTTTTATTTTTTATTATACAAACATGTGGGGTACAATGTTGATTTTCAATAAATGTGTAGAATGTGTGGTGGTTAAATCAGTACAGTCTGCTTATTCATCATTACAATACAAAATCATTCTTTGTGTCCGTTAACCAATTCCTCATTAGCCCCCCCCACTTCCCCTTTCCCACTTCTAGTTTTCTAAAAGTTCAATGTATTACTGTGATGGTTGTTTCTTTCTTTCGTTCTCTCTGTCTCTCTTTATTGTTCATTTGTTCATTTATGGATTCAGCTCCCAGCTGTGAGTGAGTACATGTGGTATTTCTCTTTCTGTACCTAAGCTGTTTCACTTAGGATAATTTTCTTCAGGCTCATCCATGTTGTAAATAGTAGACTTTCATTCTTTTTATGGCTGAGTAGTATTCCATTGTGTATATATGTCACAATTTCCTTACCCAGTCATCCATCAGTGGACATTTAGGTTGGTTCCAACTCTTGGCTATTGTAAACTGAGCTGTGATAAACATGGGAGTGCAGGTATCCCTTTGACCTGATGTTTTCCAATCTTCTCGATATATCTGCAGGAGTGGGATTGTTGGATCATATGGAAGTTCTGTCTGTAGTTGTTTAAGGACCCTCCACACTGTTCTCCATAATGGTTGTATTAATTTACAGTCCCATCAACAGTGCAGGAGGGTTTCTCTCTCTCAACATCCTCACCAGCATTTGTTATTCTCTGTTTTTTTTTTTTTTTTTTTTATAATAGACTGATTATGGTGAGGGTGATATCTCAAACTGTTTTTGATTTGCATTTCCCTGATGATTAGCGATGTTGAGCAGTTTTTCATATACCTGTTTGCCATTTGTATGTCTTCCTTTGAGAAACATCTTTTCAGCTCCTATGACCATTTTTTAATTGGATTATTTGGGGTTTTTTGCTGTTAAGTTGTCTGAGCTCTTTGTATATTCTGGATATTAATCCCTTGTCAGATGCATATTTTGCAAATGTTTTCTCCCATTCTGTAGGATGTTTTTCAATGTATTGATCATTTCCTTTGCTGTGCAGAAGCTTTTTAAATATATCTACCTGATCACCTGAAAATAATCTAAAATAACATGAAGAATAAATTTGGATACTACACAGAATTGTATATTATGAATGTATTGTGAATGTATTTATTGTTTTCCAGATATGTCTGTCTCTTACTATAATATTACCTCTGTATTAAGGAGATAATAGGTTGAAACATTTAAAATTTTCACGTAAGTAATTATAAGATTGAAACACTATAATATCACCAAATTCCTTTTTTTTTTTTTTTTTGCTTAATATTACATTTAGACAATAAGAAACGAGAGCTATTTCAACATAAAGGAAAAGGAAAAATGAAACTCACTGTAATATAATTACATTCTCTTTTTCTTTTTTTAACTGGGAAGGGGATAGCAACCCTCGACTTGGTGTCCACACCACGCTCAGCCAGTGAGCGCACTGGCCATCCCTACATAGGATCCTGTGGTACCACACTCTCCCTACTGAGCCATGGGGCTGGCCCGTACGATCACATTCTCTTCTGATTTCAAGAGCACAGGCTGTTTCTTAATCTCAAGTTTTGCTGATCTTAGGTAGAGCTGACTGGCGTCCACAGGGCAGTATCTTTTTCTTCACTCTTAGTTGAGACTAGTGCCTCTCAAACTGTATTGAATATCCAGTTTTCTTTTGTATCTCCTTCATATATTCTTTACTTTGCTGCTCTTCCTTTCTTTAAGTAGATCCAAGTTTCTACCCTATTAAACTTTCCTTCTCTCTGAAGAACTTTTAACATTTTATGCAAAGCACTGTCAACAAATTCGATCAGTTTTTGATTATCTAAATCTTTATTTCTCCTTCAGTTTTGTTGGATACAAAATGCAAAGTTAGGAGCAAGCTTTCTTGCCCTTCCTTCCTTCCTTCCTTCCTTCCTTCCTTCCTTCCTTCCTTCCTTCCTTCCTTCCTTCCTTCCTTCCTTCCTTCTTTTCTTCCTGTTTAACACTTTAAATATTTTATTCAACTCTTTTTCTTGCTTGTGTAGTTTGTGAAAAAATTCTGATGTAATTCTTATACTTGTTCTACTACCACTACTGAAGTCAATACTATTTGCCTTGTTTCATCCTATTTCAGTAATTTTCACAGGAACATTACAATGTAGGCATTATCGTTTTTCACAATTAAGAAACCAAAATCTATGATTAGAGGGACTTATATAAAGTTTTTCCAGAGTCCATGCAAACATGACTTATAAATCATTGTTATTTTAAAAGATTATCAAGTCTAAATCAGCTGTCTTGTGAGATTATAAATTTTCTACAATACTAAAAAGTGGAATATATGGCATTAATGTCATCAGAAAGTAGAATACTGACTATGTGCCCAGACCATATCCCTGAGCAACCACACTGGCAAGTCAGCTGTCTAAGTAGGACTCAGAACACATGATGACATCATTTACTGTGAGGAATGCCCTTCTTCATAAGGAAAACATTGTGAAATTCGTGAATATATAATCACACCTAATCATGACTAAAATACCAATGATGGTAAAATATGCAACAGAAATTGGAGGAATTAGCTTTTTGTATGGGAAATGGAAAAATAAAAGACAATAACTTCCCCTAATATTGTAATGGGAAATAATATTTGAGAAGTCATTCAACCCTTCAAAAATACTTTTTGCACACATTATCTATTGCAGGTTACACTGATACTGACTATTTGTATTAGTTCATAAATGAAAATTAAGGAGGTTTTCAAATGTGATAATGTTTTGAATAATTCTAGTGAATGACTTAGCAACTATTATGTAAGTATTCCTTTGAAGGCACTATTCTAGGTAGAGTACAAAAGCTCAAAAAACCGCAAGTACTAAGTATCTCTATCACATGATAGTGTATGACAACGTAAATTTTTTAAAAAGCAGAAAGAAAGTAATAAATATTTAAAACGTGAAATGTCCATATAATTATAAACCAACTAATCTAGTATTGTTTCTTTATTCATAAAACTCTATAAATTTTGCTTTCATTGGTGAAATATTAAAAACATACATTGCTATTAATTTTAGCAAATTGGGTTAGTAGCTTCAGTAAGGCTGATGTTTTCAGACCATTTTAGAAGACTTTGACTGAAACCAAATCCTGTTCTTCAACACCTCACAATTGAACAACCATATGGACCCAATAAGGATCAGAGAGTGAAAAGATTACATTTCAGTGAGTCTATTATTTGCTGCATTTTAGACAGTAGTCTCAAAGAGAAAAATGTGAATACTAGAAAGCACAAAGACTACTTGTTAAGATCCAACAAGAAAGTCATAGAATTTTATTAGTATATGTTTTTCTTAAATTAAAAGAAATATTTTAAAGTACAAAATAATTTATAATGAGTGTAGTTACTATAATTTATAAATAAATACACTAATATATATTGGGGTACATGCCAAAATGTTTTACAGATAAGAGAGCATAATTAAATACATTTGAAACCTAGCGATCTGAAAATCAGCAAAACTGAACAGATAATCTGTGGAGAAGCTAATTTTCAGAGCCAAAAAAGGAGCAAAGGAAAAATGAAACAATTTAACACTTGAGCCAAGCAGTCCTTTGTTTTAGTCATTTATATCTGGGGAAGGCCATTCCTCACATAAAGCTGAGGAAAACTGAGATTTAATCTATCCATGTGCTACATGTGTGTTAGTTTAGGCATAGCATGCAGATCATAGAAAAAATTAATACTTCACTATCAGTGTATTTAAATTGTACTTGTAATCTCTGAGGAATACAAAGGGAGAAGAATAGGAATATTGATAGGTCTAGTGGTTGATGATGATGTGAACACAAACTCTTGAAAGAAACCTAGCTCCTGGGTTTGTAGCAATAGAGAATTATAGTGTAAATTTCACTTCTATGAGCCTCTGTTCACTCCTTATAAAGGTTTATAACACTTTCTCCTATAAAATTAACATGATATTGTGAAGATAAGTTAGGAAAGTTAACAGTAATTAATAAAGTTAAATGTTCTATCAAGTGTGAGATGTGGTCCTTGTTAAAATGAAAATATGACCAAAGCAAACAGTCTGTCTCTTTTAGCAATATAATTGCTGGGTTACTCAGAATACTACATGTCTGCCACAGGCATCTAGAAATGAGAATATGTTGTCATACCAGAAACCCTGGCTACTGCTAGATTTTTTTTTTTTTTGATCAATGATAATAGTTACTGTTGATAATTATGATGGTGGTGGTGATGATGATGATGATGACGGGATAACAGCAGGAGGGTACTTCAAGAAGTTCATGGGAAAATTGAATTAAAAAATAATGCAAATCTTTCCATAAACTTTTTGAAGTAGTTTCATAAGTAACATGCATGAAGCAACTGTAATACACAATGTGAAATGTCAGCTCACATTGAAAGGCAGGCATTAGTGTTTTGATTTTATAAGTGGTAATTGCTAGGCTGAGGGAGACTATGTGATTTACTGATAATCACCCAAATGGCAAGTGGCAGATCCACCACCACCTCTGCCTGTTCTATTACATCATATTGTCTCTTTATATATCAAAAAATATGTATTAGGTTTATACATGTCAGTCAGAGAATAAGCATTGCTGACTATAAACACTATGATTCATATTAGTGGATAGCTTTGGAGTATATGGAACAATATTTTTTTCTTTCTGTCATTAAAAAGTCATTTCTGAAAAATCCTAAACCAAATTAGATTAACATATAAACAAAAGTGTAAGAGTCTTTATAGAGACCACCGTATATTTATATGCGTATATTTACTTGCGCTGTACTGACTATGTGATTATGTACTAAGAGAACCGTATATACATTTGGACAACATGTGTTCTCTAGGGCACCATAGTGTTGTGTAAAAACAAATATACTCAGTCAGACCACTGTACTAGCTGCATAACCTTGGGAAAGTTAGTTAGATGCTCTGAGCTATAATTTGTTCATATATAAATTAAGAAAAATATGACCTACATCACCAAAATTAATTAGTTATCATATGTGAATAAGAGAATCTGGCACAAAGACTAATATACATGCACTACATATTTTCCTGTTTTTATTTGCTTTACACTATTGTAAATCAGACATTGTACACTCTTCAGAAACAAAACGCTATGCTACATTTCCTTTAAAAATGACATTTATATCTTAAATTGCTGCTAGTCTAAAATTTTTTTAAAAATCTGAATAAAAATTGATTTAAAAATTATACATTAAAAAATAAGATGATAATATAATAAGAGATAAAGTGCATGCCTCTCTTAATTAGTCATCATGGTCAATATTAGTTTTAGGTCACACTGCAGGCCCGGTACAATGTACAATTCAACAATGAGGGCAGTACTATACCCATTTTGCCTTGACAAGATAACGGAAAATGAAGCTAAATATTTGTAACCTCTACAGCAGGGCATTCAACAGGGCATTTTAATGCTGCATTCATTACGGAGGATTTCTAATGGGAGTATATGAGAATTGTCAATTCTGGCTTCTGTGAAAACTAGAAAAGCAAAACATTTTTTGACATATTTAAATGACTAAAACAAGTTCATCTTAATATGTGAACTTTGATGTCTGATGGATAGGCACAATGATAAATGGATAGATTTGCCTAGTAGAAAGTTGCTACTAAATAAGGAAGATATAGAAAAGTATTCTGGTTATATCAGAGAGAGAATTGTTTACAAGGTGTGAGTGTGTGTGTATGTGTTTTAATGTGGCTAAAATTTTATTTTAAGGGAAATCTGAAGCTTTTAGAAAATGCTTTTCGATCTGAATTTTCAATGGGAATTCCAATATTATTTTGGCTTACTGACCATAAGATCATCACATATGCATAAGGACATATTTGAACCTTCAAAATATTACACTAAAACTAATGGCGAGGCCAGCATAACTGAAATATTATTCTAAGACAAACACAAGATGGATATAAGAAAGTTTTTTGTGTGTACGTGTGTATTGTATATATGTAAACATTTTCCTGTTCCTCATTTAACTTATTCAATCCATAAATGTAGGAATTTTATTCAAATCATGAAAACACTTTTAAGGGAACATTACTAGAAATACTGATCTATTTTGCAAGCATTATTTTTATCTTAACGTTATGTAGAATTGCAATATATTAGTTGATATTCCTAAAATGTTACTGAATGTCAAACATGTTTTTCATATCTGAAAGCATGTCAGTCTTATGGTGATGAAATATTTGCATACATTGGAAGCTAGTTCGACAAACCCTGATGTTTAGATTTCAGTGTTGATTGTGAGGTATTCTGGCTCAGTAAAGCATTTTATTGACAGATATATATTTAGACACGTAGGTGTGGTAACGGCTCCTGATTTTTTGATGACATGCTTTCATTTTTAACATAATATATGTTCATTTTATTCTATTTCCTCAAACACGGCAGTAAGAAATCCTTTTTGAATCTTGTTTCATATTAAAATAATTTTATATTCTGCATACATAACTTCCATTTTCACATCAAGCTAGCTATGTGGAGGTCAATTTAAGAAGAAACAAATTTTGTAATAAATTTAACATAAAATGTTTCTATAGGATATTCAATTACAGTTTAGTTTTTTAAAAAGTACCTGGAGTAATATGTAGAAGTAAGTGTGTGTATATTTATGTACAAATGATCATTGAGCTTACAGAGCACTGATAAAACAATTACAAAAATAGATTAAACCTAATAGCCTAATGTAAGCATTGGTAAGGAAATTGACCTTGATGGTCTTCACTCTTTTCTGTTATTCTAATTTATATACCTGATGTTGCATGTGAATAATGATAACCTACATTTTCCTTACATAGGTGGAACTTGAGGAATGCACAAGCAAAAGAGGCACATATAAATCATACAGATTTTTTAATATATATTTCTTTCCAAAGTGAATTTCTTTTGTATTAATTCTTTGGAAATAGATTTAAAATGCATTTGAAGGAAACATAAGTTTCCCTGAAAGTTAAGTCCCATAGCTGAACCTGGTGGGTGACCACAATTCCTTCTGAAGTACAAATACTGAGAATGGAATTTCCTCAGGGTATAAATTAATGCTATTTGACCAGAACAGTGTGGAAATTTCTGTTTTATACCACATGAAATCACACATTGAAAATAAAATTGAGGAAACAAATTCAACTTTGCATCTCAAATAGCCAACAAACTTATAATTGACACATAGTAAGGATTCCATTTAATAACTTAATGATTGAATATATGCAAAATAATAAATGGGTATATATATAAATAGAGATGTGGATTTAAGTATTCAGTTTTGAAAAATATAAATAGAATTTATTCATATATCTAATCATTCTGAAAATATTTTTTTTCTACCTACCAAGTTTTTGCCTTATATTTCACAACTGCTGACAATTGTACTTTTCAAATTATTACATTATGTTACAAATATTGTATTAGAATGATCACTGTGACCTATTTGGTTTTCTTATAATCCTGACATTTGTTCATTTGGAACAGAGCCTTATTCTAATACTATTTCATGAATCAATTTGACAGCATTTTACATCACTCTAAACAACTTTCCTTTGCCTTTTTAATTATTATTACCTTTTAGATCCCCTGTTAAGGGCTCACTTACAACAATAAATATTACAGGCACAGAGCACAACCAGGGTCCTAGGCAGGAGCTGAGGGCAGACTCTTCTGCCTGGAATCAGGCAAGCAGCAGAGTATATCTGGCACCCTAAGCAGGAACCAAGGGTAGTATCCCCTACCCAGAAACAGTCAAGGAGCATGCTGAAAACATACTTCTGCATGGGTGGCCCACCACAGACACCACTACAGCCATGGCTGCTGCGAAAGGTGGCTCAACTCCACAGAAGTAGCCACAGCTGCTGCGCAAGTGGCCTGCCACATGCTTGACTGCATTGACACAAGGAAAGTCACCAGCAGAGATCAGAAAAAGATGAAGATGTCTCTGTCCTTGAAGCCCACTCCAGAGTAACAGAAGTAGACACTGCTCTACCAGATGACCAGACATCTACCTAGAGATACTAGAAATGCAAGAATCCAAGAAAATACAAAACCACCAAAAGAATGCAGTAATTCTCAAATACTAGATTTTATGGAGCAGGAAACATTTGAAATGACTTAAAAAGAGATCAATACATTAAAAAAGAATGTAGCAGAACTCATGGAACTGAAAGATTCACTCAACAAAATAGATAGATAGATAGATAGATAGATAGATAGATAGATAGATAGATAGATAGATAGATAGATAGATAGATACATAGATACATAGATAGATAGATAGATAGATAGATACATAGATAGATAGATAGATAGATAGATAGATAGATAGATAGATAGATAGATAGATAGATAGATAGATAGATAGATAGATACATACATAGATAGATACATAGATAGATACATAGATAGATAGATAGATAGATACATAGATAGATACATAGATACATAGATAGATACATAGATACATAGATAGATACAACAAATACCTTAAGCAGCAGGCTAGAACAAG
This sequence comes from Cynocephalus volans, assembly GCF_027409185.1. Classification (NCBI taxonomy): domain Eukaryota; kingdom Metazoa; phylum Chordata; class Mammalia; order Dermoptera; family Cynocephalidae; genus Cynocephalus; species Cynocephalus volans. The sequence goes on along the minus strand of NC_084468.1, from coordinate 101,664,095 downwards.
CAGAAATAAGAATTTCTAATCTTGAAGATAGTCTCTTAGGAATAACCCAGGCAGACACACACACACACACACACACACACACACACACACACACACACACACAAAGAATTTTTAAAAATGAAGAAAATCTAAGAGTGCTAGCAGACAACTTAAGCATACAAACATTTGAAGCAGGGGTGTTCTAGAAGGGGAGGAGAAAGAAAAAGGCATGGAAATCCTATTCAATGAAATAGTAATAGAAAACTTTCCAGGTATAAGGAGAGACTTGGACCTTCAGATCCAGGAGGCTCAAAGATCCCCAATTCAAATTATCTTCTCAATTAAAATCCATGTTCTAGGGAATAAATGGTCCCCAGCATCAACCTCTTCCACAATCAACCAATTTACAGCTAATGCAAAGCAAAGACTGCCAAGCTGGGGCTGCTAAAGCTCAGAGGAAGAAGAGGAGAGACCTATGGAGTTTGCGAGGGCAGAAGAAGCTACAATGAGAGAAAGAAGGGACCATTTCTACTGTTTCCGGACCTGGCTATTTCAAGATGGCCCTGGTGAGCACACAGAGCAAGAGCTGGCAAAAACCACAGCTGTGCCCTTTGTGTAAAGTTGCTTGGAGACTTCAGGGGAGAGAATGGCCTTAGTGGCCCCTAGGCCAGCAAAATCACTGGCATGGTTCCAGTGTACACACATATGGGTGAGGGACCACAGAAACTGAGAAAAGGAGGCACTCAAAGGCCAGTTAGTCATCACAACAGACCAGCACAGGGCCCACCCCATGGGAAGTGTTTGGAGTACAGGGGGTGGGGGAGATTTGTCCCCTGGGGGAACACTGTGGCACAGCATGGACAGCTGATCTGCCCTCCAGTGACGACAGACCCACTCAGTGGAGACTTTTTCTCTATTATTTTTTAATTCCCTGTTTCATATATTTCTGTTGTGATCTCTGTTTTTTTCCTACTTATATTTGCTTTTGGTTTACTTTGCTCTTCTTTTTCTGTTTTCTTAAGGTAAAATTTTGCATTAGTGCTTTGAGATTTTCCTTATTTTTAATATGTGTTTACAAGTATAAATTTTATTCTAAGTACTGCATGAGCCCTGCATTGTATAAATTTTTATTTGTTGTTCTTTGATTTTTATCTGAAAATACTCTCTAATTTCCTCGTGATTTTTTTTTTACCCATTGTTTATTTAGGAAAGTATTGTTTAATTTCCACAATTTTTTGAATTTCCTATAATATAACCTGTATAACACCCTGATGATCTGAAGCACGTGGTAGTCTGTAAATAGGGGCATTTAACAAATAGAAATTTAATAATTCAAAAGCATTTTGGGGTTCTTAGATAAAATAACAAAGCACTTCTCCTCAAGAAAAAAAAGTTTGATTCAAATTTAGATTTAGCTGTCACTTATAAATATATTAGAATATAAAACTAAGGTTTTAACGTCTCTACTAAGTATTGTTTTCCCAATTATTTAGACTAAGTTGAGTTGATAAAGAATTTGGCATAGACATTTTTAATAAGTCCGAATAATAATATTTGGCCAAAAATATTTTGCTCTTTGATGAAAGGGCTTTTCAGGTGCTTTTTTAAAAATATATGTTTTGTTCATTTTGCATTACTTACCATTTACTCAGAGCGTCTCTCTCTCTCTTAGTCAAAGTATAATTTACATTCAGTTAAGCACTTAGCTCTTAAGTGTAATATTCAGTCAGTTTTGACAAATGCATTTTAGGACACAATTTTTCCATGACACCAGAAAATTCTCTCATACCCTTTTTCTCGACAAAGAGCAATGACTGATCTGATTACTACTAACATAGATTAGTCTTGCATAAACTTGGATTTCATATTTATGGGATCATACAGACTATCCTTTTGCCTCTCTGGCTTCTTTCATTCAGCATAATATTTTCAAGATTTATCCATGTTATTGCACAAATCAATAGTCTGCTCCTTTTTTTCATTGCATAGATGGTAATATAATACAATGTGTTTATTCATTCTCTTGTTGATGAATATTGGGATTACTTATAGATTTTTTTCTTATATTGAAGAAACTACCATGAACATTCTTTTCAAGGCTTTTGAGTATATATATATTTTAGTTATTTTAAATAAATACTTAAGAGCACAATTGCTGGATCATATGGTGGGATGTTTAAATAAAGAAAATGCCAAACAGTTTTCCAGAGCTGTTATAGTATATCTATATTTCTCTCAATAACATAAAGAGTTTTGTTTGCTCCACATCCTCCTTAATTTTTAAGGATTTGCTCTTTCTTTTTTCATTTATTTGTATCTCATGATAGACATAATTTTCATTTTCCAGATGACTAATAATGTAGAGTAATTATTCATGTGCTTATTGGACATTCACATATCTTTTTTCAGAAGTGTTTCGCATAGTTTGCCCATTCTTCCATTTTTCTTAAAAATATGGATCTATGGGAGTCTTTATATGAATTCGGGTCTTCTGTCAGACATTCCCATTTATGTGCTGTAGATTTTTTTCTCTCCTAATATGTCGTAACTATGTTTTCAACTGCATCTTTTGATAAGCTGAAAATGTTATTATATTGGAGTCTAACTTATCAAATTATTTTTTGTTTTACGGTTCCCCCTTTCTGTGTTCTAAGAAAGCTTGGCCTACCCCACAATTGGAAAGACAGTCTATGTTTTCTTCTAAATCTTAATAGTTTTATGTTAAAGTTTATTATCAAATTGACTTATGCGTAAAATGAGATCTTTGAACATTCCCTACACTTTCCAGTGTCAATATCTTAGTTTATTTTGTACTCGCCTCTGACAGTGCCTTTTCCATTCTTTTAAAATTTATTTTATATATGAACTCTCCCCCATACACAACCCTTACTTCCCAAACTTAGATAAAAAATCTTCAGATTCCTAAATTTTTAGGGTTTTTGAATCAATCACAAATGATATTCTTATTTCATTCTGTAATATTTTATTGCTAATGTACAAATATACAATTGACCTTCAAATATTCTCTTTGTATTCTGCAAAATTGCTAAATTCACTTATTAGTTCTAAAAGATTTTTAGAAAGATCTTTATGATTTTCTGTGATCAAAAACATATCCTTTGCAAATAAAGGGTTTTTTTTCCTTCCTAATGTTAATGCCTGTTATTTATTCTTAATGCATTATTGCAAAGACCACAATGATGAATATGATGATAAATAAAAGTGACACTAGCAAAATAAATAAATAGGATGGCAGGCAAATGATAGTAAATTTTATTACTCCAAAGAGAAGTGTATTTTATTAAAGTAGTGAGATATTAGTCCTCCAATTCTGAAATAGGAATTTGAAGTGTATTTTTATTTAAATAATTGAAATATCTTTAAGCTATAATTCTGATATTAAAATGAAATAATCACTTAATAAAATGATTTAAAGTAATACTATGGCTATATAATATTGTCATTATTTTAAACCTCCCTCTTTTTAATAATTTTCTAATATTCATTTCTCTTATAAACTCTAAAGCTACTAATATCCTTTGTAAGTGGCTTGGGGACTGCTGTCATTCAGAACATTTATTCAAATCATGAAGTGGGAAGAGCATTCCACAGGTGTTGGCTGGTATATAGTGAAATAAAAGAGAAAATCTACAACTGTATAGTGTGGTGTTGGGCAACTCCTAGCAAGTGCATTTTTAATGGCTGAAATAAGGCAGAGTTCAAACCCTGCTAAGCCAGTAATTAGAGATAATTTAGTTGACAATCTATATTGTAAACGAATTTTTAAATGTCTTACTATTCTTTGATTAATAATGTGTTTATCTTACTTATTATTTTTTCAATATTTTGATTACATGTTAGTGACTTTCAACATTTTGGATTTTAAAATGTCATTAACCAATTGAATCTGTGGAAGCATTCTCTGCAAATTAAGATACTTTGTGATAATTAATAATATCAGGAATAGCTAAAGCCCATCTCCTATTGTGTTGCTAAGAGAAAACCAATGTTTGACATAATAATTCCGCTTGGACCATAAGAGAAGAAAACTAGCAGTCTAACATAGACAAAATACACAGTTTGTGAAGAGGAGTCATTTTCCCTCAGTTGTTACAAACTTATGATAGTAAGTTCAAATTAATAAGTTTAATTCATACGTAGAATGACAGAATATACATAGAAAAAAGGAAAACAGAACCAATACAAACACAATTTCTTGATAATGTTTATTATGTGATTATCATAAAATAAGCAATTTTTTTCAATTAGACTGGATAGCATAAATACATCAAAGGATAGAAATTTATTAAGGGGATCCATCTTCAAAACTTTAAAATATAATAGATGGCTAATATGTAAAAATAAATCACAAGAATATATTTGGGATTTTAAAAAGCAAGTCTATATCCATAAGTAATTATTAAGAAATAATGTACAATAGTGAAAAGAGTATAGGAGACTGCTGTAGACTCAGTCCCCTGACCCCCAACCTCATTGAAGCTTATATCTCCACTGTAACTCTTGAGGGTGGGAAATTCTATTATGGTAATTGAAAGGCTGGTCCTTGAAGAGAAGATTAGATTGTAGGACCATGCCATAATGAATGGATTAATAACGGTGGTCAAGGTCATGGTTTGGAGGGCTTTAAAAAGGGAGTGAATGAGTAGATTAGTCCCTCTCTCTCTGTTCCACCATATTATGCTATGTGACACCCCTGTGTCACTGTCACCACCAGATGTGGTACCTAGACTTTGGTCTTCCCAGACACCAATACTGTAAGCAATAAATTTTGTTTCTTTATAAATTACCCACTGCCAGGTATTTCTGTTATAAGTAACAGAAATGGACTAATAGATTTATGAAACAATGTTTAATTTAATAAGAAAAAAATAAAGTTTAAATTTCTGTAGGAGAAAACTGTTTTGTCCCTTCACCTTCCCTAACAGCTCCCTATCTAAAATCTTGTTTATTGTTCTAAACATAGGTATTAATACAGCCCCAGCAACAGAAAAATATACATAGATTGGTATAACTCTACTCTACCTATTGACATATATTGTGATGTATTTGTTCACATGCATGTATAAAAATTCTGTGTTCATCAAGCAAGATTCACAGGCCATCATTAAGAGGAAATTTTATTTTTCTTCCCATTGTTACTATAATATTAATAATCTGTGAGTTCATTTTTTCCCCTACCTCCTGGATGAAAATTTGATCACATTATTCTTTTAATCACACTTAGAAGTTAAAAATTACTACAGTCAATTTAACTGACCAAACAGGTCAGTAATAAGAATATCCAGTTTCACATAATAATGAAAACTCTGAATTTGACCTATATTAATTTTCTTCCTTCCCTCAGCTTATAACTATTACAAATAGGAAGCCTATATTTGGAATCACTGGTGAGTTTTAAGCTTCCTTTTTCTTCTCTGACTCTTGCCTTTTTCAACGTGTGTATTTTAACTCTGGAGGAGGCTATGAAGTATACCATCAAGGATCAATGTTCCCTGGACTTGGCCTATTTTTGATATTTTTTCTTTCTCCTCTACCTGTTATCTTTGGATTCTCGACATGAGCTAGTACATCTTAACTCTAACGAATAACTTGAGATGACTTCTGTATTCCTATGTATTACTTTGCCCACCTCCAGCTGCCTTATGTGGAGGTCTAATTGCCTCTGAGGCTAGGAAGAAGTGTAACCTGCTACTATCTACTTTTCTGCATGTGGCCCACAGAAAACACACATCCTTTGCCAGGTGAACTTGGACAGGCCAGACCTAGGTATCCCAAAAAAGCCACACTTCTTCAGATTATATATCTTGAATATCTTCCACACAAATGTGTATATATATATATATATATAGATAGATAGATATAGATATATATAGATATATCCAATAGGGATATATATATAGATATATCCCTATTGGATATTAGCAGCAGCACATCATATCATTCTATGAAGTCAGGTAGTATAATGCCTCTGGTTTTATGTTTTATTTATTTGCTCAGGATTGCTTGGCTATTCAGTCTTTTGTTTTTCTGTATGAATGTTAGGATTATTTTTTCTATTTTTGTAAAGAATGTCATTGTTGTTTTGATGGTTGTATTGAATCTGTAGATCACTTTGGGTAGTACGAGCATTTTCACAGTGTTAATTCTTCCAGTCCAAGAGCATGGAATATCTTTCCATCTTCTTGTGTCCTCTTTAATTTCTTTCAACAGTGATTTGCAGTTCTTATCACAGAGCTCTTTCCCATGTTGGGTTAACTTTGTTCCTAGGTATTTTATTTTTTTTAGTGACTATTGTAAATGGGATAGCTTTTTTGCTTTGTTTTTCTACTAGTTCATTGTTGGAATATAAAAATGTTACTGATTTTTGCATATCGATTTTGGATCCTGCAACTTTGCTGAAATCTTTTATCAACTCCAAGAATCTGTAGAGTGTTTAGGTTTTTCTCTAGATAGGATCATGTCATCTGCAAACAGGGACAGATTGATTTTGTCTTTTCCAATGTGGATGCCCTTTATTTCTTTCTCTTGCCTGACTGCTCTGGCTAGTACTTCCAGTACTATGTTAAGTGGGAGGGGTGAGAGTGGGCATCCTTGTCTTATTTACATTTTTAAGGAAAAAGCTTTCTACTTTTCCCCATTCAGGATGATATTGGCAGTGGGACTGTTGTAAGACTTTATGATTTTAGGGCATTTTCACATATACTGTTGTATTAGATACACAATTCTATGAAGTAAAAAGGGTTAAATAAAATAATTTTAGAGGTAAAAAAAATAGAGACACTATCAGAGGAAGGTGGTTTTCTAAGGTTATAATACTGGCGAGGTATAAAATCTGGCGGAGACAGGCAAGATTATCAGCTTTTTGAAAAAAAATGATCCCAGGAACAATAGCTTTCTGGGTATTACCTGATAATGAAATATCTTGATGGAGAGATGTATTCCATGCTCTGTGGGTACAACAGATGAATATAAGGCCAAACCCATGTGTAGAAGTTTTAAAACATTATGTAAATTATTAACAAGCCTTTTACTGAAAGACGGGTCTGTGATCTTTCTCCTTGGATCTGGGTGGGCTTATAAGTGATTCAACTAATAGAATGCACTAGAAGTGATATAATGTGACTTCTGACAAAAGTCATGCATTTTCTGCCTTGTTCTCTGGTATGATAGCTCTCCAACCTGGTATTCTCATTAAAGAATTCTGACTACCTGAGGCCTCCATGCATTCAAGAAGCCAAAGCCACAGGATCATTCTAGCAGAGTCAGTTGAGGTCAGAAGTTGAGATGTGACAGTTACCTCATGTATGCCTCATGGAGGGAAGAATCTCCCATCCTTTCCCCAGAAAAGTGGTTTGTATGATGAGACTGATGACACTACACCTGAGAGCACAGAAACATTTATTACTCACATAATGTGGCTTTCTTGGGAGAATGGAGAAGGCACCCACACTGCTGCATGTGTCTTGAGCAAAGAGATGGATGAGTGTCTCTGATTCTATTGTGATCAGTAAGTGGGGCCAGGGTGAGGGTTCCCACATGGGCCAGGGCTTGTGGTGTCTTTCTGCTTGTGAGAAAGGAAGGAATATGTAAGGCATCTATTGTGTGCTATGGGAGAGTGTGGTGGTTTGGAATGGGTCGGCAGTGAAGGACAGACCTGGATGAACAGGAGACAGGCTCTGCAGATAGAGTGGTCAAAGTTTCCAGAAAAACACTTTGCTTTCCTATCAACTTGTCCAGATGTAGAGCACAATGGCAAAGGGGAAGTATGAAGCATAAAAGCTATGAGTAGGCAAACATCAAAAATGGAGTATGTCCCTTTATTACACCAACTGAACAAATGTGTGGGTGAAAAAGACTCCATTTGATTCTAAGCCCCAGCCTTTGAGTCACCTGCAGCAATGCAAGTTTTCTAGCTGAATCTCCAAAATCATGGAGGAGATACAAGCAATATCCTCTGTCTTGTTCAAACTTCTGACCCCCCAAGTCCATAAACCAAAAAATAAATAAATAAATAAATAAATAAATAATAATAATAATAATAATAATAAAAGAAGAAGAAGCATGTTATTTTATGCCACTAACTTCTGCTAACTTTTGCGGTGTTTTTTATGAAGCAATGGATACACTGAACATGATGGGGTCAAGAGTCCCAAAGTCCAAGGAGTTGATTTTTGTCAGACTTTTGTAACTGATAACTTGATAATTGACCCCAAATTTTGTATTCCCCCCCAAAGGTGTGCTCTTACGTTCATTTCCTCAAAAGGGAACCACTGGAGGGAGAATGGATTCCTCCAACTGATACTCCATAATCCCACAGTACTCAGCAAGCGTCCTGCCCACACAGGCATCTTGGCAGAATGCAGAGGGAATGGAGACTCACTCACCTGCATGCTGATTCTCCTCCTAGAAAGCTTTAACAACACCAAGGAAAGCTGCTGGTGTCTCCCTGAGGACCACTGCACACTGAGTTTTCAAGTTCAGATTTTTTGATTCACTATTTCACAGCCACCTTTCAAATATATCCCAATTATTTCATAATTTATTATATGTACATCATTGATTCTTGACATATATAAATAAATGAAAATAATGTATAAATAAATGAGTGAAAATAATTTTAAAATTAGTTTAAGCAATTTTAATAGAAAATAAACATACTGAGCCACTGATAGTTGCAAATATTTTCTCTTCTGTTGTCATGAAAATTGGTGTAACTACCCAAATGTTTATAGTATATATATTATTGTTGTGAACTTAGTAGAACAGAGAATAAAATTTTACATTTCTAATATCTTACTACTTAAAAATACTTTATGCATTAAGAATAACATTTGTGTGCATGTCTATTTAGTCAATGATTACATAATGCATTTGTTTACATATGCTTACTTAACATATATTAATTCTATGAGCTTGTTGCTTGAATAAATAAGTAATTACTAAAATAGTTCTTGAGATCTGAGTAGTTTTACTCACTTTATCAGGCATTAATAAAATTAATATAGGGAACGACATTAATAATCTATTATTTTAGCAAATCTAAAATATACAATACATTTGTAACATTTTCACCAAAAGAAAATAATAAGTTTGTTAGGTGATGGATATGTTAGTTAGAGTGAATCTTTCTACAGTGTATGTATACATAGATCAAAATAGTGCATTGTACCCCATAAATATACACAATTATATATCAATTAAAAATAAATACTCAAACGAAATGAAAACAACATAAAAAGGTAAAAATGTTCATTTATTTAATAGTTAATAGTTAATATTCGGAGAAGTTAGTTATGAGGGTTCTTTAAAAAGTTTATGGAAGTATTTGTATTATCTTTCAATTCTATTTTTCCATGAGCTTCTTAAAGTACTCTTATGCAAGAAAATAAACTAAATTTTCAATTTTATTAAAGATGGATATGTCTGATATTTAAAAAATATCTCCATAGCCATTAATCAAATATTTGTTAGGCAATGCAACCAATTTTTTCAAATGCAAAGCACTGTTCAGTTCCATGACCTCAATACATGTTACTGTATATAAAAACAAATAGTTAACTTCAGCAGATATGTAAATATTATTCTAGTTTATGTCTCTTTGTGAAAGATGAAAATTTATATTACGATAACTTTCTGAGGACTGTCATTCTGTAAATATATTGAGCGAGGACTGAGTCAGGAATTGCAAATTATGTTCAACTTAAGTATATTTGCTACATTTTAAACACTATTTCTCATTATTTCTCACTTATGAATCTCACAGCAGACAGTAATTACTTTAATAAAATAAGAAAATCATAACATAAATACATCGTTCATTAGTTGTTAAAAGGAATATGTATATGACCAATACTTACTATTTTTTAAATTCCTTCACAAAATGAAGACCGTTTTTCTGTTCTATTATCCTATTTCAGGGGTTTATTTTAAGAGCAGAATATAGTTTTTTAACATTAGTTTTAAGGTTATACTTTCTCAAGACAAGCTATAAATCTAAACCATCGCTACATTAATAATTGCATTGAAATTTTGGTTTTCAGCAGTAAATGAAATTTTAATGAGAATACTCACAAAATTTAAAATTAATCAGGAATTCACACTGTGAGGCTCTAGTATCATTTACTTCTGCTACTGTCAAGCAGAGAAAAAAAGATATAGAATCTAGGAACCAATAACATGATCAAAGATAATTTACTTTTTAATATCTCTAAAGAGTTTAGCTATGAAAGTGAATACATAGGCTTAAAATTTGAGGTGTTAATATGCTAAACCTTTGTGTAAGCAACACATCAAATTGATTTTATAATTTCTTGGTATTAAAGTATATTATTTTTAAATGTGGTTGATATTTTTGACCATTTTAAGATTCCATTCTTGTAAAAAAGAATAAAAAGTTAGAAAAGTTTACCATTTATCTGTGTATGCACATTTACGTTCAAAACTTAGTTATTTGAAACTTAAATTCATAGTCAAGTCTGTGCTCAGGTGATTATTTCTTCTTTTTGATTTTTGATGACCCCTGCACCTGGTAGCAATTTATTGAATATTATATATTTAATTAAAAAATCTAGTTTCACTAATTTGATATTAGCATAGCAAACCAAATAATAGAAGTATTACTTAAAATAAAATAATGGAATTAATTATTTATATACATTATTGAAAATTTTGAATATGAATTTTTTCAATATGTGAATAATTATTTTTATATATTAGTTTTAATTTGCCAATTTTTTGTGGATATTGGACTGTAGAAATCATTCATTTAATATTATATTAAATAGATCATGTATTAAAATTAAGATGTTTTATTACAGAGATGAAACATAAAATAAATCAAAAATATGAAAAGCAGATTTGCTTCTAAGTTTTAGGATACGAATACCTCTTCTAAACTCTTAAACCTTTATCTTTATTTAGGTAAGAGGATACTGAGAAGTTTAGAGAATGTTAAGAGTGTGAATTAATTGGAATTATATTAAAATGTTATAAATACCTCTCTGTGAATTTATTTTTCTATGTAGCTTATTACTTGCAGAGAGGAAAGATTTAGTTGTTATTTATATTAATCTCATTGACTTACTGTGCTACAGATTATCAAGCACTTAGTCTTCAAAGAAGACATTTTACTAACATCACAGAATTTAGAACATATAGAAAACATATTGGCTAAATAATTTTTTAGAGAAAAATACTTTACTCAACCAAAATATGTACTGTTAGCATTAACCACTTTTCCTAAATGATAAGAATTCCCCCAACGATAAATTTTCTCAAATATAAATGATACATGCCATGTTTATAAAATTTAGCATTGTTAAAATTTATTCAAACCCTCAAACTATTGCTTCTTAAATTGGAAATATTCTGTTTCTTAGAAAGAGTTTCAGATGATGAAAAGGATAGTAAACTGTTGAAAAAATGTCCCGTGAGTATGAAGGATGGAGCAAAATTTCTTAGTCCAGTTCAGTTAACTTTGCTGTGATGGTTGTCTGTGGTTAAATGTTGTCATGAAAAAGGTCCATGTCTGCTAATCAATGCATTTTTAGATCATTTTTAATGCGAATTTCAACTTCTTGACAATAAGATGCTACTGTTAGTTTTACCTGGGTTAAAAACCAGCAATGAAATATCCCTTTTGCAGACCACCATATGGTTACCATAAGTTTTTTGGTTGGAAAAAAAAAAAATTGGGAAATTCACCAAAAGTAATTGAAAGTGATTAGATCACTTTCAATTACCATACAATACCCATTTTTTATCAAAGCTTATGATCCTCTCCAAAATAAGCCTCTGCTCTTTCAAATTTTAACCATCTCAGTTTATGATCATCCATCAAATTGTGTGGTACCTACCCACTTGTCCAATTATTTATCCTGCAGCCAGGTGTCAAGAAATTGCAGCAGAAACACTTAAGTCTGCCACAAGGCCTCGAATTTCTGTTTGGGGGTTAGCATCCACCGTGGCTCTCAGCTGATCTTCATTTAAAACAGATTTGGGTCTTCCTCAAGGCTCATTTTGCAGATTCAGATCCCCATAATGAAATTTTTCAAACCACAACCAGATAGTTCTTTCTCTAACAGAGCCTTCTCCAAAAACAGAATTGATGTTCCTACTTGCCTTAGCTGCACTTAGCTGCACTTAGCTGTTCCAGTTTAAATGCATATAAAAAAAAATATTCGCAAATCTTTCAAAGATATGGTACTGTTTATTTCTGTAAAAGGTGATGATTTCTCTGAGTGTTTTATTTTTAGAAGTTTTCTATTAATGCATATGTAACCACAGGGACAAGATTTATGTGCTACAGAAACCTGTTGGTGGCACTTGGGGCATGATTTTGTGTACATTTTCACTTCCTTGGCTTGAGTTGCAGACGTGCTCCTCTCCCTTGCCAACTTAATCTATTATTTTTTAATTAAAGAGAGAAAAGTTACTTTTTCTAAGGTTAGATATAAACTGTGTAACGGAATCAAGAGTAGAGTCAAACAATCTTTGGGTTCTGATGCTTTCTTTCAAAAAGCCACAGATATTCCTGTTTCATGTTAACTCATTCTATATTTTATTAAACACGTTAAGTACTTTAATTTTTTAAATCAATAATGAATATCATAATTTTCTATTATCATTCAAGAACTAACCATTTACATAGTAGTTATCAACAATAAAAAGGAAGTATTATTTACCAACCACCTATTGGAAATACATAGAAAAATAGCTTTGAACGTACAAAACTAAGGGTTTTTCCTCCAGACTATTATTTGCTCTTTTGTCTCCAAATGTATTTCTTTTTTCTTTTCTCTATTTTCTCTCTCTCCCTGTATTAGAAATTTGTCCCTGGTCTCACTTGAGTTGTCAGAGAAAGGACCACTAAACCCTCGAGTTTAAAAGAGAAACTGAAATAAAGCAATATAGCTTCTATCAGCCCTTCATATAAACTACCTATATATAGTGTTGGCTTAGTATACCATCACTTTTTAATCTGTTCAGCACTGAATAAAGGAAAGCTTTAAGAAAAAAAAAAAAAAACGCATTTACTTCAGACAAGGTCAAATTTCCTATAACAACACAGCTACCATTATGAGTCAATTACGTAGATGGAAATTAGGTTCCCAAACTGTATGCCAGACTAAGTTCTATTTTAAACTGCTAGAATCAATACATAAGGTGAAACTATTGACATAATAATAAAGTAAAACTTTAAAAAAAGAACTGAAATACTTATAGAAATGTGCAATCTATTTTCAATTAAAAAGGTATGGTTTTACGTCACCTAAAAAAAAGAGTGCACAATGTTTCGAGATCATGTTTCCTGATATATTTTATAAAGTCTCCAGTAAAGAGAAAACTTTGTTTCTAAATTGGCAGCAATAATAAGGAAACATGTCAAACTTTTATTATTTATTTGAAGAAATTTGTTTTCTTCGTATGTAACACTGCTTTTTAAGTTTGTTACCAAATCCGCAGAGCTTATTCTTTAGAAAAAAATTAATCATGTAGTAGAATTTAATTGAAATCAGCTGACACATCCACTTGTACCATAACAAAAACAACTCAGAAAAGAAGATGATGCCTCCAGACAAAAAATAAATAAATAAATAAATAAAATAAAACAGTGTTTTCATCAGAAAGAAATGTAAAAAACATTTTTTTTATAAAATTAATATTAGATAAATATATCTAAAAAGGTATGTTCATTCTAGGAAAGTACTGATGCTTGATTTGAAAATCAATGAAAGATCTTTAATTATTATTTTAAAAAATCACAAATTCGCAATTATTCCAAATTTTTAAGCATCAATTTTCCCATGTACTTATTTCCTTGCCACAAAGTTTACTCAAAACTTACTTAAAACTTCATGTTGACTTCTGGCTCCACCAAGTTGAATTACCCTCTTTCCTTTTAGGTCCTCAGCTATACATCTAAAAATCTCTGAATACAACAAAAGAAACAAAAATAGGAAGTCTCTGAAAGTGCAAAGAAGAAAGCAACTGCCTATGGAACTCAGGACTTGAAGAACAATGTAGCAGTGGGTCCTTGGGGTTTTTTTATTGCCTCCCATATACACAGGACAGGGCCCTGCAAAATTCTCCAAACTGTATCAAACACAGACTAAACAAAACATGCAAGCAAACAAAAATATAAATAAAACCTCCAATAAAAGCTTCTTCACTAAAGTCAAAGGCTGGGAAAGGGGCTGCAGAAAAACGGAGAGGCCTTTGACCAATACAAACCCTTTTCAGCCTAACACCAATAAAAACAAATGCATCCCCCACTCCAAGGTTTCAGCAGGGCTGAGGAGGAAGTTGATCTTCCACAACCCAAGGAAGAAGATGGCATGTTTCAAATGGCCCCAGGATAGCTCTCCAAGGAAGAAGATGGCATGTTTCAAATGGCCCCAGGATAGTGTCAATACACTCTAGCAGCAAGCTGGGCCTCCACCACCTCCCAGCAGCCAGAAAATATAACATGGGAGGGTTGAAAAAGAGCAGCAATCACCACTGCTCATCTCCCTCCCCATCCTTATTTCTGCTGGCTCCCAACCTGGGGAGTCAGCTGAAACCCAGCAGAAAATTGAACCTCCACGCTCACCTGACAGTAACAACAGTGAACGAGACTGTGAACAAGAGTTAGTTGGCACTTCTGTATCTTTACATTCCCTTTCATCCCTCCACCTCTCTCATCCATGGGGCTTAGTGGGCACCCAATATCAGCAAGGCAAGAAGGGTGGTATGAGGGGTAATAGTTTACATTTCACTTCCTCCTCCACTGGTGTCAATGAGACCTTGTTGGGAGCCAAACCTCCAACCCACCTGGCATAAAGAGCAGTAGAACAGGTAGGGGGAGGTGAGGCTAGCTGGCACTCTGCTTCCCCACTTCCCTAGTGCCCCACTCTCTACTTTCCTTGAACCTAGTAGCAGCAGAGACCCAATGCAGTGTTGATCATACACTTCCATTCACAGGTCATGAGGTATAATTCAGTGCCTCACTTTTCCAGGAGGTTGTCAGTGGAGAAGAGAAGTAAGCTGAACTTTTTTTTTCACTTATCTTCAATGAGGCAGTATAAATCAAAGATTCTCTTTTGTCGGAATGGTGTTGGCAGAACTCAGTAGGGAGCTAAATACACACGCCTGATCGGACCTAGCACTACAACTGAATGTGAAAAGAAAACTGTTCATCAAAAGAAAAAGAATAAATGAATTAAAAGACTGATAATATAATATCCAAACTGTCTAGCATATAATAAAAGTATCATTCATACCAAGAACAAGAACAACCAATGCATAAATGAAAAGGACAACGATCCCAATATTTATGTGAATCGGAATTTAATATTAACCAAAAAAAATTTTTTTAAAAAGTCATAAATATGCTTTAACAAAAAATTTATGGATTCTTTTGAAACAGATAATAGCATAGAAAATCTCATCAAAAACAGAACTTATAAGAAAGAATCAAATGGAAATTATGGAATTGAAAACACAATAACTGCAATAAACATACTGATTAGACTTAACAATAAACTTGACATAGCAGAGAATAAAATAAGCAAACTTGAGAACAAATTATTGAATTTTCCAAATTTGAGCGACAGAGGAAAGAGGCTAAAAAAAAAAAAAAAGCTTTAGGGACTGTATTACAATAGCAACAGCATTAACATTTGTATCATCAGAGCCTATGAAGAAATGAGGGAGAGTGGGAGAGGGAGGGTGAAATTTTAAAAGTATTCAAGAAATCATTTCTTAAAAATTTCCAAATTTGGTGAAAGCCATTAACCTATAGTTTCAAGAAGATGAGCAAACCCCAACTAAGATAAGCACCAAAATCCACACAAAGACCTATCATAATTAAATGTCTAGAAACTAAACACAACATGTTTCTCATCCAAAATCATGGAGGCCCGAAGGAAGCGGCACACCACTTTTCAAGTATGAAAGAAAGCACTGCAAACTATGAATACCATGTCAAGTAAAAATATTTTTCAAGAATAAAGTATAGATGAAGACATTCTTCAACAGGGTAAAGCTAAGAGATTTGGTGCTAGCAAACTTATCCTTAAAAAATAACTAAAATTCTCTGGAGAGAGAAGAAATAATAAGAAGAAGATGTGAACTTCAGATAGGAAAGAATATTGGACTGGGTATAAATAGAAATAAACAAAATAGGCCATTCTATTTTTCAGGTGTTTTTAAGATTATATTGGATGGTAGATGCAAAAAAAATTGTAACACCATCTGATGTGACACAAGCAAATATTTCATAAAATTATATTAAGTAGTAGGAAAGGTAAAGAAACCAAAATGAAAGGACATTTCTATATTCACTTGCAGTGCTGAGATATCAATATTAGCAGATTGTCAAAGTTATATACTCGTAAGTATATTCTAATACCTAGAAAATGACTAAGAAAATTATATAAAATGATATAATCAGACGAAATATAAATAAGTCAAGAAAAAATACAAAAGATGTTCAAAGAACACACAGGAAGATAAAAATAGAGAAAAAGATGTACCTTGGATTGAGTGTCCCCCCAAAACTTGACCCCATTGTTACAGTGTTAAGAGAGCGGGAAATCCTATTATAGCAATTGAGAGGTGGGGCCTTGAAGAGGTGATTAGATTTCAGGACCATGCAGTAGTGAATGGATTAAAAATGATGGGTGGGGTTTGGAGTGCTTTAAAAAGAGAGTCAATGAGAAGTTTAATCTCTTTTTCTCTCTCTGCTCCAACATCTTCTACCATGTGGGACCCCTGGGTCACTGTTACTACCACCAAGACCCTCACCAAATGTGTTCTTTGGACTCTGGACTTCCCAACCTCAGAAACTGTAAGCAAGAAATTTCATTTTCTTTATGAATCACCCAGTTCCTAGTATTTTGCTATAAGCAACAGAAACAGACTAATACAAGAGGAAACAAATGAAAAACAAAGGAAAAAATTTAAGCCCTAAATTATCGATAGTCACTTTAAATATAAATATGCTGTATAAATTTATTTAAGGCAGAGATAGGCAGAGTGGATTAAAAGCAAAAAAATGAAAACAAAAGAAAACAGAAAACCATGATCTCACAAAATACTACCAAATATTATCTACAAAAAACATTTCAAATACAAGGACTTCAATAGGTTGAAAGTAAAAAGATGGAAAACGTATAAGATAAAAAATAATTTAAAAGGAAATCATAGCTATATTTTATAATGGCTATATTAATATCAGACAAAGTAGACTTCAGGGCAAACAAAATTACTACAGACAAAATGAATATTACTTAATAATAAAAGGATCACTCTAAAAGAAAGACTTTACCAGACAACACACCAAAGAACAGAGCCTCAAAATTCACAAACCAAAAACTGATAGAGCTAAACGAAGAAATAGACAAACCCACAATTATAGTTTTAGAATTCAACCCCCCACTCTCAGCAATAGATAAAACCACTAGACAGGAAATCAGCAAAGACATAGAAGAACATTAACAACACAGCCAACCAAAGGATCTAATCAAGAAATATAGAACACTCCACCCAACAGTAGCATAGTCCACATTTCTTCCAAGCACCCATAGAACAATCACCAAGACTGACCATTCCTGGGAAGTAAAGCAACCTTGGCAAATCTAAAAAATTTGAAATTCTACAGGGTATGTTACATGATCATACTGAAGTAAACCGGAAATTAGCAATGGAAGGATAACAGGAAAATCTATCAAAGTTATAAATTAATCAGCACAATTCTAAATGCCTAGTGTGTAAAAAATAAAAGTGTCAAGCTTTATTTTTTAAAAATTAACAAACTAAAAAATGAAAACACAACATATTAACATACTAAAACCGGTCAACGCTACTTTAAAAAAGAAGAAAGGCTGTACTTCAATAATCTAAGTTTCCATCACCTCTTTTTGGTGAGAATATTCCAAATCATCTCTTCTAGCTATTTAAAAATATACACTATATTATTCTACTTCAATAAATTTATAAAATTTAACTAAATAAACCCAGAGCAAGTAGAAGAAAAAATAATAAGGAGCATAAATAGAAAAAAAAAGAAAAGAAAGAAAGAAAGAAATAGAGGAAAATCAATGAATCAAAAACTGATTCTTAAAAAAAGATCAATAAAATTGGTAAACATCTAGCAAGAGTGACAAAAATAAAAAGAGAGAAGACACAATTCACCAATATTAAGAACAAAGTAGGGGATTTCTATTACAAATCCTGGTGCTTTTAAAACCGATAAGAAAATACTATGAACAACTTTACCCTGATAAATCTGATAACTTAGGAGTAATGTAACAATGCTTCAAAAAACACAAATTTCCAAAACTCGAGAAATTAAATTTGTAATTAAAAACCTTCTAAAAAAGAAATTTCCAGGCTAAAATAGCTTCACTATCTAATTCCACCAAACACTTGAAAAATTACTATGAATTGTATACAGTATCTTCCAGAAAAAGAAGCTGGGAACTCGTCACAATTCATTTTATGAAGCTATTAAACTATGCCAAAATCAGGAAGAAAAAAAAAAAAAAACCTCAAGGAATACGAGAGACCAATATTTCTCACGAACATAGTTGTTAAAATGATAATATATTGGCAAATACAATCATCAATATGCAAAAAAAAGCTTATATATATGTATATATTTATATATATGTATGTATATATGTATCCACATATATATATATATATACGTGTGCGTATATATGATGACCAAGTGTGGTTTATTCCAGGGTTGAAAGGCTGGTTCAATATTTGAACATCAATCAACGCAATCTAGTATATGAACAAGATAAGAAGAAAAATGGCATGATCATATCAATTAACTAATACTTGAGAACTACCCTCAACAATACAAAACAAAACAAATAATATTCTAGATTCAGATTATTTCAGTGGCAAATTTTACCAAAAAAATTAAAGTAGACATAAATCTAATCATAATTAAAGACATTTAGGGAAATAGCAAAGGAGGAAAACTTGACATTGTTTATGAGTTCAGTGTATTTTGAGTTTTATGATGCTAGGGTATTTAAGAGACCAGTTTTATTACCCAAATCAGAAAGACATATTGTCAGTGAATCTAATTTATGATTATAGATTCCAAGACCTTAAACAAACCGCTAGATTAAAAAAAGCCAGTAATACACACACACACACACCCACACACACAGGTACCTCAAAAAGTTTATGGAAAATGGAATTAAAAGATAATTTGAATCTTTCCATTAACTTTTTGAAGACCCCCCATATATATATAACTTTTTGAAGACTCCCATATTACATATATATATGTAATATTACATATTACATACATATATATATATATGTAATGCCTTAGTATGTTTTCCCCAGAAATAGATTCTGAGGGAAGGATCCCTGTGAAAGTGTTTTATTATGATGTAGTCCCAGGAAATCTGTTGTGGGGCTTAAGTGGGAAGGGAAATGTAAGAATGCCAAGCAAGGGTGAGATGTCAAACAGTTTCCAGCACAAGATATCTTTGCCTCAGTCCCTCAAGAAAACCATGGAGGCAGTGTATATCATATTTAATAATTGTCCCAAACACCTCAGAATTGTCCTATCAAGGGAAAAGAAACTAGGTATGCACATTAGTCACCTTTAATCATTGTTTATTTGCTGCTTTGTAATGGTGGGAACAGAAACTCCCGTGCACTTCTGGATCTCCATGCCTCACAGGAAGAGACAGGGGTGACTGTTGGGAGTGAGACTGTTGGCAGGAGACCCTGTTCTTGAGAAAGAGAAATGATGGACGTGGATATGAGCAGATTACCGACATCCTCTGCTATGGTAGTATGTCATGGATGGGATGGGTTAGCTTTAAGAGTGAAAAGCTGGTTTGCAATTAGAACAACATTCAATTGGCCGAGCCCTTGGCGCACTCGGGAGATGCGGCGCTGGGAGCTCAGCGACGCTCCCGCCACGTGTTCGGATCCTATATAGGAATGGCTGGTGCACTCACTGGCTGAGTACTGGTCACGAAAAAGACAAAAAAAGAAAAAAAAAAAAAAAAAGAACAACATTCAATGAACTTCTTATATAAACACAATAAAGTAGGAAGAAACTTCTAAAGGACTAGGAATTTAAGGGATTTCCTTCTTTCAATAAAGAATATCTACTTATCTATCAATAAATCAATGTCAGTTATGGTAAGTGTCATATTTAACGGTGAAATTGTTTAAATCCTTCTTTTGGGGATACATGTAATGAAGCATTGCCTACTAGTGCCACTTCTATTCTACAACAGAATATGGTTTATAGCAAATGCAATAAAGTAAGAGGGGGAAGCAGTGAAAGAGTTGGAAGAAAGAAGCAAAATTCTCATAATTTACAAATGCTGTGATTATGCACTCAGAATACTTGAACAAAGTTTTTTAAAGTTGTGTTTTTTACTCACAAAATCATCAAACTGGCCCATTCATTAACTAGATCTGATTTATTGGCCATCAAACTTAAGATCATAGGTGTTAGCTGAACTCCAGGTGTTGGTTTAATAGTGTTTGGTGACATAGTGACCTGGGTCGCCTGTTTTTATGACTTACTTATAGCTTCTGATTTAAGCATGAACCAAAAAGTACCATTTTCATCATGTGGTTGCCTGCTACTGTGACTTTTTGTCCTTTCACTTGGTGGGTCTGATATTTCTCAGCTCATGGCTGAAGATTCCTGTCTTGCAATCTCTTGCGATTCCATAATCAGTTGCTCCATCCCAGATACATACCAAGGAATTTTTTCTGAACATTAAATAGTTCTCTACTGCTCCTTATCGCCTGGGGGACTGCAGTTTAATTTTTCTAGGTTCCTGCGTTGCTGCATTCCAAGTAATTTTTTACTAATTTTCAAATATTGTGATTTTTTTTTCTTTTTTAGTGCTGGATATTTGCATATCTTTACAAACATTGTTTATGTTTGTGATGGAATGTTGTTTGGTTACTTGGAAACAATTTGATCCATTTGGGCATTACTGTTAAGATTTGTGAGCCAGGGAAGTACTTAGTCTAGGAACTATTTTTCCCTTTTATTGAGGCAAGACTCTTCTGGGCACTCTATAACCTGTGAATCCTGATTCTTCCTAATCTGAGTAGATTACCATTTTTGGATTTTTGGATTTTCGATTACTATTTTTCACCATTTCAAAACCTGTGTAAGCACCACTACTGTTATCTCTAATATTTTTAGTATTTCTGTCTTCAACTGCATGTAACAGTTTCCTCACACTCTTGAGTTAATCAGTACTCAGCCTAATCCATAAAGGCAACCCTATGCAAGTCTTAAGAATCATCTCATCGCTGTTCTCTCTTCTTCAGAACAATGTCTGTAAAATCTTGCAGCCTTGGCCTCTTTGGCTCTGTCAGTTGAACTCAAGGAGCCTACCAGGCTTTGCCTGGGTTCTCTCAACCAACGCACCCCCAGCATCATTTCCTGGAAGCTCTCTCAACACAGTAAACAGGGACATTTATAAGGTCTTATTCATTTGCTTTGCTTCTTAGTAATCATCGTCTTACATTGCCAGATGTCTAGTGTCCTACAGCTGTTGTTTCATAAATTTTGTACATTTTGAGATTCTTTCAAGCATTAGTAAATCTGGTTCCTCTTATTTCATCTTAGTCAGAAGCGGAAGCCATTTATTTGATTTATACCTTTTAAAAATAATCATAGATTCATAGGAAGTTGCAAAGATAATAAAGGTCCTGCTCCTTCGCCCAGTTTCTCTCAGTGCTTACATCTTACATTATTATAGTAGAATATAAAAAGGAAACTGATATTTTCCTAATGTTTGTGTATAAATTTATTTAATAATCATCAAAATCAAGACAACGAGCTATTTTACCACCAAAAAGATTTCCCTCATGCTACCCCTACATAGTCACACAAACCTCCTAAACCCCACCAACCCTGTCCAGTATAAACAAGCAATCTTATTTCCATGTCAATAATCTTGTCATTTTGAGGATGTTATATAAATGAATTCATATAGTATGTAATCTCTTGACACTAACTTTATTCACTCAGCATAATGCCTTTGATATTCATCTAAGTTGTTGTGTGAATCAATAATTTATTCCTTTTTATTGCTGAGTAATATTCTATAGACTATTATTTTTGTATTATAGATGTGAGCGTTTTGTCACATATATGGTTTACAAATATTTTTACTCAGTTTTCAAATTTTTCTGTTAACTTCTTAACAGAATTTGGCAGAACATAAGTTTTTACTTTTTTGAAGTCCAATTTATAAACTTTTTTTTTCTTTTTTGAATCTTTTTTTCATGACCTCTTTAGACATAGTTCCTCACCAAGGCCTAATTCCAGGATGTTTTCTCCTGTGTTGCTTCTAAACTTTTTATACTTGTGTGTATTTTATTTGATGCTACAAAACATTTTGAATTAATTTATGCATTAAGTGTGAGAATTATGTTGAATTATTTTTTAGTTGTTGTTGTTTTGTTTTTGTTTGTTTTTACTATGGATGTTCAATTACTCCAGAAACATTTGTAGAGAAAACTATCTTTACTTCTTTTCATTTCTTTTGCATCTTTGTCAAAAGCCAGTTGCCTGTGTTCTTATAGGTCTATATTTTTTTAATTATTGAAACATAATTGATTGTACATAGTTGTGAGGTACAGAGTTGAACATCATATGCAACATGTGCTGATCAAATCAGGATAATTAGTATGTTCACTATCACACAACATAATAATTTTTTATGAGCTTTTACCAATTACTCACAAATCCCCTTCCTCCTTCCCCTTTACCACCTTTGGTAGCCTCAGTTCTGTTCACTCCTTTTGAAAGTTTAACAAACGTATAGTTGTGATTGTTAGTATCTTCCTTCTTTTTTCTTTCTTTATTTAGCTACCACTCATGAGTGAGGACATATGTTATTTTTCTTTATGTGCCTGGCTTATTTCAATTAGCATAATTTTCTTCAAGTCCAGCCCCGTTGGAGTGAATGTCAGAATATTATTCCTTTTTACAGCACAACAGTATTCCATTCTTTATATATACCACAGTTTCCTTTTCCAGTCATCTGTCGATAGACATTTAGTTTGGTTCCAACTCTTGGATTTTGTAAAATAGAGCTGTGATAAACACGGGAGTGCAGGAGTCTGTTTGACATGATGATTTACATTCCTTTGTGTATATATCCAGCAGTGGAATTGTTGGATCATACGGCAGTTCTGTCTGTTGTTGTTTGAGGAATCTCCATACTGTTCTGCATAATAGCTGCATTAATTTACTGTCCCACAAAGAGTGTAAGAGGGTTCGCCTTTCTCTGCATCCTTGAGAGCATATGCATTTGCTGTCTTTTTTATAATAGCCAGTTTAATTGTGGTGAGATGATATTTCAATGTGGTTTTGATTTGCATTTCCCTCTTGATTAGTAATGTTAAGCATTTTTTCATGTGTCTGATGGTTATCTGTATCTCTCCCTTTGAGTAATGTCTATTCAGCTCTTTTGCCCAGTTTTTCATTGGGTTACTTGTTTTTTTACTGTTAAGTTGTTTGAGCTCTTTGTATATTCTAGATATTAATCATTTGTAGGTTGCATAGTTTTCAAATATTATCTCCCATTCTGTACATTGTCCTTTCACTCTGTTAATTGTTTCTTTTGCTGTGTAGAAGATTTTTAGTTTGACATAACCCCATTTGTTTATTTTTTCTTTTGTTGCCTGTGCTTTGGGGGTTTTATTCATAAAGTCTTTGCTCAGTTTTATTTGCTGAACTGTTTCCCCTATATTCCCTTTTAGGAATTATTTATTTATTTATTTATTGACCAGTAAGGGGATTGCAACCTTTCTCATGCTGTGGTCTGCTCCACGCTCAGCCAGTGAGCACACCGGCCATCCCTATATAGGATCTGAACCCGCGGCATCGGCGTCACCAGCACCGCACTCTTCCAAGTGAACCACGGGGCCGGCCCCCCAGTACTATTTATTGAAGAGACAGTCTTTTCCCCAAAATATATTCTTGGTGCCCTTGCTGAACATCAGTTGGGTATAAATAGGTGTGTTGATTTCTGGCTTCTTTTCTGTTGCACTGGTCCTAGTGTCTGTTTTTATGCCAATACCATGCTGTTTGGATACTACAGCTTTTTATTACAATTTGAAGTCAGATAGTATAATGCCTTCGGTTTTTATTTTATTTATTTTTTTATTTGCTCATGATTGCTTTGGATATTTGGGGTCTTTTATTGTTCCATATGAATGTTAGGATTGTTTTTCTATTTCTTTGGAGAACGTCATTGATATTTTGATGGGAATTGCACAGAATCTGTAGATCATTTTGGGTAGTATGGACATTTTCACAATTTTAATTCTTCCAATCCATAAATATGGAATGGCTTTCCATCTTCTGGTGTCCTCTTTAATATCTTTTATCAGTGATTTGTAGTTCATCTCCTTGGTTAAATTTATTCTTAGATATTTATTTTTGTTTGTTTGTTTGTTTGTTTTGGTTACTATTGTAAATGGGCTTGCTTTCTTTCTTGATTTCTTTTTTTGCTAGTTTGTTGTGGGAGTATAAAAACACTACTGATTTTTGCATGTTGATTTTGTATCCTGCAACTTTACTGAACTTGTTTGTCAGCTCTAAGATGTTTATTTATTTTTGTTTTTTTAGAATTTTTAGGTTTTGCTATATATAGTATCTTGTCATCTGCAAACAGGGACAGTGTGATTGTGTCATTTTGTCTTATCCAATCGGTATGACCTTTATTTCTTTTTCTTGTCCTATTTCTCTGGCTGCTACTTCCATTACTATTTTAAATGGGAGTGGTAAGAGTGGGCATCTTTTTCTTGTTCCCATTCAGGATGGTATCAATGGTGAGTTTGTCATATATGGATTTTATTGTGTTGAGATATTTTCCTTCTATACTAATTAGTTGAAAGTTTTTATCATGAAGAGATATTGAAATTTGTCAAATGCTTTTTCTCTGTGTGTTGAGATGATCATATGGTTTTTTCCTTGATTTTTTTGATGTGGTGTATCACATTTATAGACTTGCATATGGTGAACCATCCTTGTCTCCCTGGAATGAATCCCACTTGATTGTGGTGTATAATTTTTTTGATGTCCTGCTGTATTCTGTCTTCTAATATTTGTTGAGAATTTTTGCATATATGTTCATCAACAGTATTGGCCTATTTGTTTTCTTTTGTTGTTTATCTTTGTCTGGTTTTGGTATCAGAATGGAGCTAGCCTCATAGAATGAGTTTTGGAGAATTGCCTTCATTTAATATTTTTAGAATGGTTTGAAGAGAATTGGTATTAACTCTTCTTTAAAGGTTTGGTAATATTCAGCAGTGAAGCCATACAGTACTGGGATTCTTTTGATGGGAGGCTGCTGATTACTCCTTCAATTTTGTGGCTTATTATTGGTCTGTTCAGGTTTTTTGTTTCTTCATGGTTCAGTGTTGGTAGTTTGTGTGTGTCCAGAAATAATGTATACATTTTCTCTAGGTCTTCAAATTTTTTGGTGTGTAATAATTTATAATAGTCTCTAATGATTCTTTGTATTTTTGTTGTATTGGTTTTAGTGGATCCTTTTTTGCTTGTGATTTCTCTCTCTCTCTCTCTCTCTCTCTCTCTCTCTCTCTCTCTCTTTTCCCCCCTTTGGTAACCTAGCTAATGATTTTTCTATCTTGCTTATCTTCTCAAAAAACAAACTTTTGTTTCATTGATCTTTTGCATTGGTTTTGTGGTTTCTATTTCATTTACTTCTGCTCTGATCTTAATTATTTCTTTCCACCTACTAATTTTGGGATTAGATTGTTCTTGTTTCTCTAATTTTTTGAGATGTAGCATTAGGTTGTTTTTTTGAAATTTTCCTATTCTTTTGATTTAAGTACTTATTGTGAAAAAAAAAAAAAAAACCCTTTTAGTACTGTCTTTGTCATATCCCACAGGTTTTGGTATGATTTGTCTTTATTTTCATTTGTTTTGAGAATTTTTTTGATTTTTAATTTCTTGCTGGACTGATAGGTCATTCAGGAAAATGTTGTTTAATTTCCATGTATTTGTATAGTTTCCTGAATTTTACTTGTTATTGATTTCTAATTTTAATCCACTTTGGTCTGAAAAGATACTTGAAAGGATTTCAATTTTTTAAGATTTGTTGAGGCTTTATTTGTAACCTAACATGTGGTCTTTCCTGAAGAATGTTCCATGTGCTGCAGAGAAGAAAGTAAATTCTGTAGTCATATGAAATGTTCTGTACATATCTGCCAGATCCAATTGGTCTAATGTGTAATTTAAATTCTGTGTTTCTCTGTTGATTTGTTTCCTAGATGATCTATCCAAAGTTGAGAGAAGGGTTTTGAGGTCCTCTACTGTCATTGTATTGGAGTCTATCTCTTTATGTCTAGCAGTGTTTGCTTTATATATCTGGGTGTTCCAGTGTCTTGAAAATCAGAAATTCTTTCTTCTGCTAGATCTAGCCTGCTAGTTAAGCTCTTTATTGTGTATTTTATTTCACTGAATGAATCTTTCAGTTCCACGAGTTTTGTTACATTCTTTTTAAAGGTATTGTTGACTCTGGGTGGGGTTTCTCTTTCCTCCTACCTACACGCTGAGCTCCACCTGCGTCTTTGCTTTCCTTGGTTGGGGGATGGATTGATGGTATCTGGGAAGATTTTTCTGTATTCTACTTGGCTATCCGACATTTCTGTACTTTCCAGGGTGTCTGCATGAGTCTCTCTCTGGGTCAAGGCAGTTCTGTATGCTGTGCATGTAACTCTTACTCCCATATGCACAACAATATGCTTATGCTGGCTTATGTAGTTAACATAAGTAACTAAAATTTAATTATTTAATCAAAAGATATTGAATCATAAAAAGCAAAATATAACAAAGCATGTATAATGAAGAGGATATAGGCTTAGCTATCTTAAAGCTAGAAAACCAACCTCAGCCTTATGCAAATTGAATTCCATACCTTGTGTGAGATAGATAAATTACATTTTGACCTCAAGAATTCTTTGCACTGTAGAATGACCACCTTTGAAGGTAATACATTTTTTTTCCTCACTGCTTACAAGGAAGTCACAACAATGAAACAAAAATTTTTAAAAAATATGAGATATTAATCTACTCCTTAAATGATGAGCTAGGTTGCATAAATTAAAGATAATTCCAAAGGGTTCCTTGATTTAGTTATTATGGATACTTTGTTACATTTCCACTGAAAGAAGTAAGCAACTTACTTCTTACAGGTTGATTTAGTTATTATAGATACTATGTTACATTTGCACTCAAAGAAGTAAGGCAATTTACAAATTGGAGACTTTTATTGTATTGCATTTTTATATGAATGTGTTATTTTTGGCATCTTACGTCTTTATTTTTGGCATCTTATGTCTTTATTTTTGGCAGTATAATATAGTGAAATAAAGAAGAGTTTATGCTTATGCGTATTGGATCAGTTCTTCAGTTTAACTCTTTGTTCCTGTTGTTCACAATATGCTATGACCCCAGGAGATTATTTTCCCTTCCAGTACTGAAACATGCATCTTCCATTTTTTGGAAGTCTTTGCAGAAAAAAAAAAACTCTCATCTGAGTCTCTGTCTGGAAGTTTCTTTCAGCTGAAATAGCTTCCGTGTCAAAGGAAGATCACACATAATGACTAGTCGTGCAGGGGTATAAATGTTGAGCTAGCTTATTTGAATTCAACATAATTCTAAAAAACCATTTGAGCTCCTGATCTCTTCACAGTATCTGCTGAGTCTTGGTGCAACTATATGGCAGTTGAACTTCTCTGTTGAATTGTGCTTCTTTTACTTCCTTACTCATATTGATCTCAAGAATAATATAATAAATTTTCTACGCACAAAGGGAAACTAAACTGCAACAGCACCTATGTGAATTCTTCCTTGTAAAGCGAAGCCCATCATCTTCCTCCAATTAAAAGTTACACATGAAGATTATATGGACAAAACTGATGTAATGTCTAATAGCTCTTAAGAAAGGAAGTTTGGCAATGACTCCTACATAACTAAGAAAATTAAAGATGATAGTATATAAATCTGTGTGAAGTATCAAGAAATGAGAGGGCAGGAGGAAACGAGTGCAATATCATTTTCTTACCCTCGAAATTTAAAAATTTAAATTAAAAAATTAAATTAAAATTTAAAGATTTCTATACCAAATCATCTACTGGATTATCTACATAATGGCCACCAATAATTCCTCTCATACCTGTGCTCTTGTTCTATTTCTCTTATCAAGAGAAAAACAAAATTCATTACTCCTCCTACTGAATCGGGGCTACCCTGGAGACTTCTTTTGACCAACAGAATTTGTGAAAATGATGTTGTGTGACCTCCGCTGTGAGGTCTTAAGATGCTTTGCAGTTTCCTTTTTCATCCTGTTAGAAGTTAACTGTAATGTAAAGAAATTTGACTCTAGTGGAGTCACAGACCACTTATAGAGACTGCAGGATGAAAGACAGCTTACATGAGAGAGACCCAGACAACTCTCAGCCATTCCAGCAATCTAGCCAAGGTGGAAGACCTGTGAGTGTAGGCACATGTCCTCCAGCAGCAGTTGAGACAATGCAGCCAATATCATAACATCACATGTAGCACAAACAATTCATCCCTGACAAATCCCACCCAAAGTCAAGAATGAAGAAGGAATAAATCACTGTTGTTGTTTTGAAAGAGTAAGTTGTAAATAGTTTGTTATGCATCATTAGATGCATAACTGAAAATAACCACATGGTTACATTTAGAATTGTTTCTCAAATTTCTCAGCCCGTCTAATTATTGCTAAAACTCCTTTGTATTAAGAAAGATGCAAACTGGTAAATGTGTCTAGTGGGTTTTCTTAATAAATAGATCCAATTTATTTCTGAAAAGAAAAAAATGTAATGAATTTACTCATTTTATATATAATGCTTTTGTTTATTTAAAATAAACTAAAGGGAAAGGGCATATAACCCGGTTATAAATTACAGGTGACACTATTGAATTCTCATGAAAATAATAATTTTCCATAGATAACATACACAAACATAATATCCTGCTTAATATATGGTAGCTGAGGCTTTTACTGTTTAGAGTGAAAAATTGCATATGGTCCTGAACATAGTCTATAAAAACCAATTTTAATTTAAACTTTGGTAAGTTATGAAAGGAACACTAAAGAAGAGATGATAAAGTACATATCGCAACATTGAAAAAACAGCATATACAATAGCAAGGAGGGAAATAGTGCTTGCTTGGGAGAGCACCACCAACCCAAATCAGACCTGCTTTAGATTCTCTGTATTTTGAATGTCCATATAAACTTTCTCAGTCCATCCCTCTATTCTTTTACCTCCCTGTTCTTTACTGGTAGTTTCCACCTAATAACGTTCATTATTTTTCACAGTAGAGGTGAAGACAATAGCCAAAAAAGATTCTACCAGACAACAGCCAAAAGAACTGCCTTATACAGTATTAATAGGAGCACATGTAGAATGACAGAAGACTCTCAGGAAATAAGTCAGTAAATCTGGCTATCCTTGAATCATATTAATTCAGCTTTATTGGTTTCTACTATTTTAAAGTTTTTGAATCTAAGAGTTAGATATGGAGAAACACATATTTAAGACAAAAAAAATGTTAATCTTGGAGACTAATGTGAATCCTGGATCTAGGCTTTATTCTGCTCTGTTTTTAATATCTTATTTTTTCTCACATTTTCCTCTGTATTCACCATCTGCTGTGACCTTAATTGCTCATCAAGTGCAGGGATCTTGGCATCAATGGCAATAGCACATCTGTCTCAAGTTTTCTTTTTTCTTTATTTGCTTATCTACCTTATTCCTTCCATTGAAACTTTCAGTTTATTTACATAGAGCAATTATATTAATTGCAATAAAATATTAAAATCAGTTTCAAATTTTAGATGGTAGCATAAAATATTTTAAATGGTCATCTTAAATCTAATCCAGATTTTACTATTTTTTCCACCAACTTAAAACCTAAAAATAAATAATTTTATGAATAACAATATTACTTTTCAATGTAACTGACATTTTTACAAACATATTCTTTAAAAAATTCAATAAATGTAGCTAGGCATTATTATATTGAAACAAGGGTTATGTTTTGAAAGAAGTGCAAATAGTATTGTACAACACAATATCTATTTTGGGGAAATTTTTCAGTCTTCTGGTGATTGGAATTGCAGACCTTATAGATGTCAAAAGTATAACAGAAACCTAAGATAAGAATATAAAGAAAAATAGTTACTTGTTCAAGCATTGAAATCTCAAAAGGTCAAAGGACCAGAAGACAGAAGGTCAAATGTTCACATCACAAAGAAATGATTAAGTTTTGGAATGATGAATAAGATAGTTACCCTGATTTGATCATCACACATTGTATACACATATTGAAATATTCCTCTGTACCCCGTAAATATGTATGATCAATACATTTCAATGAATTTTTTTCTAAAGAAGTCTCTAAAGGAAAAAAAAAGATTCTTGTTTGTATTCACTTCAAATATATCTTTCTTATGTCTTACAGTAGATGAAACTTCCTACATATATCCCCTCAGGAAATCTGAATGGCACTTTTAATATCAGTTGTGTTTTTTTAATTTTTGTTTTTAAGAGCTTTCATAAGACCTGTAACTACAAGCATTTGCATTATTTTCTAACTATTCTGAAAATGTAAGCAGGAATGTAAATACAGGCTTCCCCCACATATACTTTATCCCACTTTATTTTTTAGACCTAGGCATTTAATTTAAAATTTTATACAATAGATGGAGACAAGTTCCAAGACTCTCTTGATATTTATTAATATACTGGGAGGTACTGCATTCTTAAAATACAGTTAAGAAAATTAACTTGAACATCAATATATTATTTATATGATCCTTTAATTAGTTTTTTAATTCTAGGAACTATATTCTGCGCTTAATTTATATTATATGATAAATCTATGTAAGAACTCTACAAAGTAAATTTTTATCCCTTTTTTCAAAAACATGGAGTGTGAAGTTCAAACTGTTAAGTAACATATCCAGGGTTATCCAGCTAGTTAGCGTTAACCAGAACTTATTTGGTTTGGGGGGGAAAAAGTCTCTAACTGAGACTTACTTAGTCCCTTCAACGTTACACATGGATGTTCTAACTCCGAGGAAGTTACCATGTTCTGTTTCAACCTAGAAACTCCTGAGACAGAAACAACTTTGGATCAGAGCATTTTCCTGTGATGTGGAGACTAATCCTGAGAGTTGTTCTAAAAGGATCATTTGAAATATTTTTAAGCACTAACAATGTTCTCAACCTAAGCAGATCATCTGAAAACAAAATAAGTATGTGACAAATATCTCACCTAGATCTTACCCTTGTTCTCTCTTTGTTTTATTTAGCTTCTGTGTTTCAGGGTAGATTCTTCAAACATCATTTGATGATTGACTGTTCATTCAAGTTTAAGACCGAGGCAAATAATTGCTGCTTGGAAGGTGTGTACGTGTGCGCATGCATGTGTGTGCGTGCGTGTGTGTGTTGTATACATGCTTGAGTGTGGTCACTGACTTGTAGAAATCACAGTAGACTAAATGGGTGGTAAGGATTCTTCTTCTGATATCCCTCTCCTAAACATCCCATCATTCTTTGGCTCTCTGTCTCCTTTTGTCTGCCTGTTACGTGGGCAGATAATTATGAGTCTGAAGATTCTAATTTGTGAAACTGGCATAAAGATGATACTTATTCATTCTACTTCTCAGGGGTTTGGTGAGGGTAAAAGAATATGAAAAATCAAGGAAATAATTGCAAACAAAAAATATTTTTAATATCCAACACTACTGGCCTGAGAATAAGTACATTTACAAAATTAGGCATCTAAGAAATAGCACATGTCTGATTTCACAGGATTCTAAAAATACATGTTATAAAGTATAATCACTGCTCCACAAGTAATTTTACTGGAAAATTAATTCCTTAAATAGCAAAGTATATGTCTACAAATTTTTATATATTTTTAAGCTCTATTTTGGCACATAAATCAAAGGGAAAACAAGATCTTTAATCTATAAAATTTCAGTGTAAGGTGAGTTTGACAATTTCAAATATACTGTAAAAGAAGATATAACATATTTTATTTTATTTGAAAAGTAATTTGTAAATAATCAGAGGTACATTTTCAAATATTCCACAGTAATATACTTACATATAAATTTAAAATTAATTTACATTTTATTCTGTTGAGTTTGAAATTTTCATATTTATAACTTTTTAACATCATGAGACTTAAAATGATTACTAATGATAGCACTTAATATGTTCACTATTATAATTAACTTCTGAAAATTGTTTGAATTATATTTTTCCACAAGCCATTACATTATTTTGGCAAAATATTATATTCATGTTTTTTGGCAGTTTAGATGTTAAAATTTTCTAAAAACAAGCACAAGCTAGGTGAGCCGTGATCAAACTCTTGATTCTTATCTTGTACTTAAACACAATAATATGTAACTTGGGTAATAGGAAAGTAAAAGGAAACTCAATTCATAGCTACATGAACTTTATAATCTATTTTGTGTTCAAATCTACATATCTGAGAATTGAAGGCAATATCTACCAAAACATTAAAAATGTGAAAAAGCAATAATTGAGGCATATAGATTTGATTGTTTCCCTAATAATTGATAACATATATGGAAAACTAATTTTATGTTAAGGCCTGGAAATATGCCATTTTTATTCAACCCATGATAGCCCTAGAAAGTAATTACCATTATTATTCTCACTTCACAGGTAAATGAGATAAAGTCTAAGATATAGTTAGTAAATCACAAAAATATGGACCCCTGCTGTCTAAATCTTGATCTCATACCATGAACATTATGCTATTCTGTACAAATAAAAGTTAAGGCTAAAAAGCACCAACTCATTTGTTCTTGTTAGAATTGTTCTATATAATTCTTTTCTCACAAATAATAAAGAATTAACTTATTTTCTCTAGCATCTATCACTGCGACTGCTAGAAAATCGAATGAAAATTACTCCATGTACAAATGACTGCTTGCTTTAACTCATCTGATAGCCCATCACAAAAATATTTAGAATATAATCAAAAGCAGATTAAATATATAAAGTCCAATGTACTCTCTTTTCTATTTCCTAGGAAACCATGTCTTGTTTAAACTACAGTGACATCTAGTGGCACAAAGTGTTTCATTTTGTTTTTATATGTAAATCGTTTTTTTCTGCTTCTCTTCAATTCTAAGTTATAAAGCGGGCAGTTTTCATTTAAGAAAATTTCAATTGCATGAATTCAGAAAAATCACTAAACATTTCAGAGACAAAATATTAGATAGGAAAAAAAGTTAGTAATAAACATGTCCTAGGACCTTGCCATTACTGACCTAGTTTCTTTCAGAAGAGGATGTATAACTTGAAGTATATTTTATTTTTAAAATATTAGGAGAATATCTGGGAAAAAAATGATGTAATTTCATCTCAATTTAGATTTTAATTATTTTATTTCTGTGTAATTAAAAATAAATAAACCAATTAATATAATTTTTAAAAATTCTAAATGTGATTCCAATATCCGCATTTTTAAAAACACTTCCCTCTGTGATACGTACACTGTCTTGTAATGTATAACCTTTAATTTGATCCTTTGGTTACATATTGAAAAACAAAGTGAAGTTATAATTTCCTCAATACTCTGTTTTCTTCAATTATTTTAGTGTTCGCCAGATGGCTTCTGATTATTTTCAGTGTGCCCCAGGCTTCCATATTAAACACATTGAATCACATCTTCAGACTATCAACAGGAAGCATAATTGCACTTCAACAGCTCTTACTATCTATCTTATGAAAATATAAATATAAACTAAACAATATTATCTTAACTTGAACATATAGAAGGCCTAAATTTGTAAATAAAATAACAGTACTATATAAACATATGTATGTATATACGTTTATATGTTAAAACATGATATTCATATTTAACATAGTAATCAACTCATTTTATATATAATAAAATATGTATTAATAGTTTAATAATGTGCATCTAAACCTGTTTCTGCTATATAGTCATTTAAGTTTTAGGAAACAAGAACTGTATCTCATTGTAATAAGTATAATTAATTCAGTCTCCACAGCATTAGCAATACATACTAATTTCTACAATTCTATTGTGGTTGCTCTTTTGTTCAGGAATTCTGCAAATTCCAAAATCTGTTTTATATAAATGAAGGTGACTGGTTATATGTTTACTGATTCTCATTGCAGAATAAATATGGCAACACCAAAAGTCTTATTTCTTGTGTTTTGTAAATAAGTTCTTTGTAAGTATGGAGACTTATAGGTTAATTGCAGCTAGTTTTGGTAACTCTTCTAATTAATTCCTGAAGGAGGGCTTTTACCTAAACATTTTCTAGACAATTTACACGGATCAACCCAAAAGTCTACTCTTACTCTATGGAATATCATCAACTGTAACATAAACCTAGAGTGAATTATAAATATCAAGCAGATATATTATTGTTCTGACCATATCTACAAATTTCCCTTTACTAGAATATTGGTAAAATCTGCATGTATATTGGCTGAAGACAAAGGTATGCTCTATCAGATAAGCAACCTAGCATTCCCTGCTTTTAATGCCCCAGATTAATGCATATTTAATGTTTTTATCACTCTTTCTAAATTTATTCTGTAAGTCAAGAGTTGTTCTTTTTTTTTTTTTTTTTTTTTTTTAATTTTATTTTCTCGATATACATTGTGGCTGATTATTGCTCCCCATCACCAAAACCTCCCTCCCTTCTCCCTCCCCCCCACCCCCAAGAGTTGTTCTTAATATGATTTCTGAAAAGTCCTGAAACCCATGATATTTTAAATAATTATTGCAAGATGAATGAAGACGCATTTTTAAAAAATCTTATAAATATCTTAAGACATAGGGAGAAATATGAATAATATATATAATTAATAGTAAAGTAGTTTTTAAAAAAAATTTGAACTGTATTTTATCTTTACAACTTTATTAGGGTATAATTGATAAATAAAATTGTATGTATTCAAGGTGTACAATGTAATAATTTGATATATGTATACATTTAAAAATGATTACTGCAATCAAATTAAAACATGTATCACGATACCTCCAAAAAAAGTAAAACAGTTTATTTTAAGGACTATTTTCCTCTCATATAGGAAATGTTATTCTGAAAGACATAATAATAAATCCTTTTTTGATTCTGATGCTTTAGAAATACTATACTTTAAATTTTTTTCAGAATTATCTAAGTATAGTATTAAAATCTTTGTTTAATAGATAAGCAAACTGAAGTTAATATACATTATCTTGCTTAAGGTCACAGAGTCCTTAAGTTTCTGAAAGTATGATTCTATCCAAGTTGCTCCACCACAAAAGCTTGTGTTCTTTGAATCATAGATTGGTCACATTCCTCTCATCAGAATGTCTCTTGAATATATTTACATTTATAAAATTAATTAAGGGAAATTCAGGTCAGTATACTAATAATCTTACAGGAAATTCTAAAAATAATGAATCATAATATATTTACATAGAGAGGCCTTTGTGTGATCACTTAAATATTTAGCCCTTTAAAATTTCCTTTATGACATCTCAGATGTGGCTGGACATTGAAAAATATTACTTAATGTCACATAATGGCCATAGATGTGGGTGTTTATTACAAGTCTTCAGGTATATATTTATTTGATAAATAACGTCCAGTTACAAAAATATCATATAAATCACTATTTTACTGTGTACTTGCAAATCGTCTACATTTACAAATACATTTAATTACAAATGTATTCTATTAGGAAGCTTTCTAATTTTATCTATGATATAGTAGCATTTATTCAATTCTTATAGTATACACTCAACCTATAGTTTACACATATTATAGTACTAAGTTAAAATTTAGATTGGTTGTGAAAAAAGGGATGGATGCCTTTTTTCACCCCTCTCTTTATTTATGCACTTTTAAATGTGGCTTAGCAAGCCCCTCTCTTGTTAGGCAACACACACGCACACGCACACGTGCACACACGTGAATGTGAGAAATGATCAAATGTGAAAAATGGGAGACCATATTAAATCTGATAAATTTAGATACATGTGAAAGTTACACTCCTAGAGAACAAGTAGAAAATGTGTATCAATAAATGAAAAAAAATGATTTTAAACTTTATAAAAATTACATTTTCCATAATATATCTGGAGTTTTCTAAAAACAAACAATTTATCAATCTATATATAAATTACATTCTTATGTTGATGACCATGATCATAGAAAAAGTGAGAAGCAAGTTAATATATTGCTGAAAGAAAAGTGATACTATGGTACAAGGGATAAAAGTGTAAGCCTTTATGCATTTTTCTTATGCATATACACTCTATTTTCTTTATATCTATTCATTCCCTCCTGTAATTGAAAAAAAAAAAAGACTCATCTATATAACAGTATTTGTAATACTTTGTATGCAAATAAGAAAGAACTATTGAGCTGAGGAAAAACATCTGTTAATTGATTTCATGGTGCAATACACACAGCACTAAGTACCTTGATTGAGCACAAAGACTGAAGTTTTCTTGTAGCATCTGGGTATTTCAGGCAACAGCCATAAGTACTTTTACATCTGAGTAACTTAGGAATTGGCATAACCTGGCTAATAGTGAACTTTAGAGATTTAAAAATAAAGCTATTATGTTCATGTTTATGAATCCAAATGCATGAATTTAGACCGATATATTTTATTTTAATGCTTAAACCACTTTGGCAAAGTATCACTGACATACAAAAAGCTGTACCTATTTAATTTATACAACTTGATGAGTTTGGAGATAAATTTATACCTGTGAAACCGTAACTGTAATCTACACCGTAAATCTATATATCACCTCTGAAAATTTCCTCCCACCCTCTTCATTTATTATTATTATTATTGTCTTATTATTTTATTATAGTGATATGAACACTTAACAGAAGATAAGCTCTCTTTGCAATTTTATAAAATTTATTCAGAATATCTTAAAATTTACTTCTACAGATTTGTGAGGTATAGCATGCTGTTTCAATACATGCACATATAATGATTTACTCAGGGTAGACAGTATAGTTTTATATATAATACAATATTGTTAACTGTAGGCACTATGCTGTACAATGGATATCTAGGATTTAATCATCCTGCATAACTGAAATTTTGTATCCTTTGACTAACAACTCCCCATTTCCATCTCCCTCTAGCCATTGGAAACCACCATTCTACTCTCTGCTTCTACAAGTTTGACTATTTTATGTTTTCTTTATGTACATGGGATCATGTAGTATTTGTCCTTCAATGTCTGGTTTATATCACTGAATATAATGCCCTTCAAATTCATCCATGTTATATTAAATGGCAGAATTGTCTTATTTTTGAAGACTGGTTAATATTCCATTGTGTGTATATATATATACGGTTTTTCCTTTACACAGTTGTCCATCAATTAATTTAGCTTTATTCCATGCCTCGGCTACTGCGAACAATGCTGCAATGAGCAGGGGGTACAGCTATCTCTCTGAGATCCTGATTTCAGTACCCTAGATATGTACCCAGAAGTGGGATTATGGGATCATATCATAGCTCTATTTTTAACTTTCTTTGGAACTTCCATACTGTCATTCACAGTTGCTACACCAATTTACATTCACTTCAATAGTGTATAAGGGTTCCCTTTTCTCCACATCCCCGCCAACACTTGTTATCTTTTGTAATTGCTCCCTTATCATACATACACAAAAAAAATCAGCTTAAAATGAATGAAACATGATATCTGAAGCCATAAAACTCCTAGGAAAAAACGTAAGGAAAAGCTTCTTCATTAGCTTAATCATCCTTAGAGATTTCTTGTATACCACTCCAAATGTACAGGAAACAACAACAACAAAGAAATGGACAAGTGGGACTATGTCAAACTAAAAAGCTTCTGCACAACAAAGAAAACAATCAACAAAATGAAAAGGCAGCCTATGGATCAAAAGAGGGTTCATTTAAAAATATATAAGGAACTCCTCTAACTTAGTAGCAAAAAACACAAATATTTCAAAAAAATTGACATAGGAAGTGAATAGACATTGCCCCAAAGAAGCCATACATCTGACCAACAGGTATATATATATATATATATATATATTTCTTATTTTTATTTTTATTTTATTTATTTATTTTTTTAAATTTTATTTTGTCGATATACATTGTGGCTGATTATTGCTCCCCATCACCAAAACCTCCCTCTCTTCTCCCTCCCCCACAACAATGTCCTTTCTGTTTGCTTGTCGTATCAACTTCGAGTAATTGTGGTTGTTATATCTTATTCCCCCCCCCCTCGGTTTTGTGTGTGTGTGTGTGTGTGTGTGTGTGTGAATTTATATATTAATTTTTAGCTCCCACTAATAAGTGAGAACATGTGGTATTTCTGTTTCTGTGCCTGACTTGTTTCACTTAATATAATTCTCTCAAGGTCCATCCATGTTGTTGCAAATGGCAGTATTTCATTCGTTTTTATAGCTGAGTAGTATTCCATTGTGTAGATGTACCACATTTTCCGTATCCACTCATCTGATGATGGACATTTGGGCTGGTTCCAACTCTTGGCTATTGAAAAGAGTGCTGCGATGAACATTGGGGAACAGGTATACCTTCGACTTGATGATTTCCATTCCTCTGGGTATATTCCCAACAGTGGGATAGCTGGGTCGTATGGTAGATCTATCTGCAATTGTTTGAGGAACCTCCATACCATTTTCCATAGAGGCTGCACCATTTTGCAGTCCCACCAACAATGTATGAGAGTTCCTTTTTCTCCGCAACCTCGCCAGCATTTATCGTTCAGAGTCTTTTGGATTTTAGCCATCCTAACTGGGGTTAGATGGTATCTCAGTGTGGTTTTGATTTGCATTTCCCGCATGCTGAGTGATGTTGATCATTTTTTCATATGTCTGTTGGCCATTTGTATATCTTCCTTAGAGAAATGCCTACTTAGCTCTTTTGGCCATTTTTTAATTGGGTTGCTTGTTTTCTTCTTGTAAAGTTGTTTGAGTTCCTTATATATTCTGGATATTAATCCTTTGTCAGATGTATATTTTGCAAATATTTTCTCCCACTCTGTTGGTTGTCTTTAACTCTGTTAATTGTTTCTTTTGCTGTGCAGAAGCTTTTTAGTTTGATATAATCCCATTTGTTTATTTTTCCTTTGGTTGCCCGTGCTTTTGGGGTCGTATTCATGAAGTCTGTGCCCAGTCCTATTTCCTGAAGTGTTTCTCCTATGTTTTCCTTAAGAATTTTTATTGTTTTGGGGTGTATATTTAAATCCTTAATCCATTTTGAGTTGATTTTAGTATACGGTGAGAGGTATGGATCTAGTTTCATTCCCCTGCATATGGATATCCAGTTATCCCAGCACCATTTGCTGAAGAGGCAGTCCCTTCCCCAGTGACTAGGCTTGGTGCCTTTGTCAAAGATCAGATGGAAGTAAGTGTGTGGGTTGATTTCTGGATTCTCTATTCTATTCCATTGGTCAGTGTGTCTGTTTTTATGCCAGTACCATACTGTTTTGGTTATTATAGCTTTGTAGTACAGCTTAAAGTCAGGTAGTGTTATGCTTCCAGCTTTATTTTTTTTTGCTCAGCATTGCTTTGGCTATGGTCTTTTATTGTTCCATATAAATGTCTGGATAGTTTTCTCCATTTCTGAGAAAAATGTCTTTGGAATTTAATGGGGATTGCATTGAATTTGTATATCACTTTGGGTAGTATGGACATTTTCACTATGTTGATTCTTCCAATCCAAGAGCATGGGATAGCTTTCCATCTTCTTGTATCCTCTCTAATTACTCTCAGCAGTGGTTTGTAGTTCTCATTATAGAGATTTTTCACCTCCTTGGTTAACTCAATTCCTAAGTATTTTATTTTTTTTGGTGGCTATTGTAAATGGGCAGGCTTTCTTGATTTCTCTTTCTGCATGTTCACTATTGGAGAAAAGAAATGCTACTGATTTTTGTGTGTTGATTTTGTATCCTGCTACTGTGCTGAACTCATTTATCAATTCCAACAGTTTTTTTGTAGAGGTTTTAGGCTGTTCGATATATAGGATCGTGTCATCTGCAAACAGGGACAGTTTGACATCATCTTTTCCAATCTGGATGCCCTTTATTTCCTTCTCTTCTCTGATTGCTCTGGCTAGTACTTCCAACACTATGTTGAATAGGAGTGGTGAGAGTGGGCATCCTTGTCTAGTTCCTGTTCTTAAAGGAAAAGCTTTCAGCTTTTCCCCATTCAGGATGATATTGGCAGTGGGTTTGGCATATATGGCTTTAATTATGTTGAGATATTTTCCCTGTATACCTAACTTATAGAAGGTCTTTGTCATGAATGAGTGCTGAACTTTATCAAATGCTTTTTCAGCATCTATAGAGATGATCATATGGTCCTTGTGTTTGAGTTTATTAATATGGTGTATCACATTTATTGATTTGCATATGTTGAACCAACCTTGCATCCCTGGGATGAATCCCACTTGATCGTGATGAATAATTTTACGTATGTGTTGCTGTATTCTGTTTGCTAGTATTTTAGTGAGGAGTTTTGCATCTATATTCATCAAGGATATCGGCCTGTAGTTTTCTTTTTTGGTTATATCTTTACCTGGTTTTGGTATCAGGATGATGTTTGCTTCATAGAATGAGTTTGGGAGATTTGCGTCCGTTTCAATCTTTTGGAATAGTTTGTAAAGAATCGGTGTCAATTCCTCTTTGAATTTTTGGTAAAATTCTGCTGTGAATCCATCTGGTCCTGGGCTTTTCTTTGTTGGGAGCCTTCTGATAACAGCTTCAATCTCCTTTATTGTTATTGGTCTGTTCAAATTTTCTACGTCTTCACGGTTCAGTTTTGGGAGCTTGTGTGTGTCTAGAAATTTATCTATTTCCTCCAGATTTTCAAATTTGTTGGCGTATAGTTGTTTATAGTAGTCTCGAATGATTCCTTGTATTTCAGATGAATCAGTTGTAATATCGCCTTTTTCATTTCTAATTTTGGTTATTTGAGTCTTCTCTCTTCTTTTTTTTGTTAGCCATGCTAATGGTTTGTCAATTTTATTTATCTTTTCAAAAAACCAACTTTTTGATTCGTTGATCTTTTGAATTGTTTTTTGGTTTTCAATTTCATTCAGTTCTGCTCTGATCTTAATGATTTCTTTCCGTCTGCTAACTTTAGGTTTGGATTGTTCTTGTTTTTCTAGTTCTTTAAGGTGAAGTGTCAGGTTGTTCACTTGCCATCTTTCCATTCTTCTGAAGTGAGCGTTTAATGCGATAAATTTTCCCCTCAATACTGCTTTTGCAGTATCCCACAGGTTTTGGTATGATGTATTATTGTTTTAATTAGTTTCTATAAATTTTTTGATTTCCTGTTTGATTTCTTCTTGGACCCATATGTCATTAAGTAGAATGCTGTTTAATTTCCTTGTGTTTGTATAGTTTCCAGAGTTTCGTTTGTTATTAATTTCTAGTTTTAATCCATTGTGGTCTGAGAAGATACATGGGATAATTCCAATTTTTTTGAATTTATTGAGACTTGATTTGTGACCTAATATGTGATCTATCCTGGAGAATGATCCATGTGCTGATGAGAAGAATGAATATTCTGAGGTTGAGGGATGGAATGTTCTGTAGATATCTGCCAATTCCAATTGGTCTAGAGTCTTGTTTAGATCTTGTGTTTCTCTACTGATTCTTTGCCTAGATGATCTGTCTAATATTGACAGTGGGGTGTTCAGGTCCCCTGCTATTATGGTATTAGTGTCTATTTCCTTCTTTAGGTCTAATAGCGTTTGTTTTATAAATCTGGCTGCTCCAACATTGGGTGCGTACATATTTATGATTGTTATGTCTTCTTGATGGATCAGTCCTTTTATCATTAAGTAGTGTCCCTCATTGTCTCTTTTTATGGTTTTTAGTTTAAAGTCTATTTTGTCAGATATAAGAATAGCTACTCCAGCTCGTTTTTCTTTTCTGTTTGCATGGTAAATCTTTTTCCATCCTTTCACTCTTAGTCTGTGTGAATCTTTATGGGTGAGGTGGATCTCTTGTACGCAGCATATAGTTGGGTCCTCCTTTTTAATCCAGTCAGCCAGTCTGGGTCTTTTAATTGGGGAATTTAAACCTTTTACATTAAGAGTTGTTATTGAAAGGTGTTGATTTATTCCTAGCATTTTATTGGTTGTTTGGTTGTCTTAGATGTCTTTTGTTCCTTGCTTTCTGATTTACTGTTTGGTTTCTTTGTTTGTTGGTTCCTTAGGTTGTAGATAGTGTTTTTGTTTGCTTGTTTTCTCTTCATGAATGCCATTTTTATTATACTAGTGGGTATTTATTTTTCTTGGGTTTTTATGGCAGTGGTGGTTATTTTTCAGGAACCAAACCCAGTATTCCCTTGATGATTTCTTGTAAGGGTGGTTGTGTGGTAGTGAACTCTCGCAGTTTTTGTTTGTCTGAGAAATATACTATTTGCCCTTCATTTCGGAAGGATAGCCTTGCAGGTAGAGTATTCTTGGCTGGCAATCTTTGTCTTTTAGTATTTTGAAAATATCATCCCATTCCTTTCTAGCTTTTAGGGTTTGTGATGAAAAGTCTGATGTTAGCCTGATTGGGGCTCCCTTATATGTGATTTGACACTTCTCTCTTGCAGCTTTTAAGATTCTCTCTTTGTCTCTGAGTTTTGCCAATTTGACTATGACATGTCTTGGAGAAGGCCTTTTTGGGTTGAATACATTTGGAGATCGTTGAGCTTCCTGGATCTGAAGATCTGTGACTTTTCCTATACCTGGGAAGTTTTCTGCCACTATTTTTTTTGAATATGTTTTCAATGGAATCTCCAATTTCCTCCCCTTCTGGAATACCCATGACTCGGATATTTGAGCGCTTAAGGTTGTCTGATATCTCTCTCAGATTTTCTTCAATGTCCTTGATTCTTTTTTGTTTCTTTTTGTCTGCTTGTGTTATTTCAAACAGCCCATCTTCAAGTTCAGAGGTTCTCTCTTCAACTTCGACAAGCCTGCTGGTTAAACTCTCCGTTGTGTTTTTTAGTTCGCTGAATAACTTCTTCAGTTCAGCAAGTTCTGCTACATTTTTTTTCAGGACATTGATTTCCTTGTACATTTCCTCTTTCAGATCCTGTATACTTTTCCTCATTTCATCATGATGTCTAGCTGAGTTTTCTTGTATCTCATTCAGTTTCCTTAGAATTATCACTCGAAATTCCTTGTCAGTCATTTCAAGGGCTTCTTGTCTGAAATTTATTAACTTTTGGTGGTGTACTTTCTTGATTTTTTGTATTTCTGGTATCTTTTTTTGGTGTTTATTCATTGTGGCAGGGGGTTTCACAGACCATCAGTTTGAGACTAATGACTAACTAGGATGTTGCTGTGGTTGCCAATTTCGTATGGCTCCCTCTGTGACTGCTCAGTTGGCCTCTAGTGCCTTGTATGTGTGGTTGTCTCGGGTCTTGGGCTTCTCCGGGGAGCCACCTTTCTGGTCAGCTTGGACTCTGCTGGGCTGGTGGATCACGTACCACAGGTTGTGTGATCTCTGTTGAACTTTCACTTCCTGTGCAGGACTTCTCCCTGTTCCGTGTGCTCTGGCCCAGGCTGTTGGATCGTGCAGTGGCGACCCCACCGGGTGTGTGGTTTCTGTCGAGTCTCCGCCTCCCTGGCCGCACGTCTCCTCACT
This sequence comes from Cynocephalus volans, assembly GCF_027409185.1. Lineage (NCBI taxonomy): Eukaryota > Metazoa > Chordata > Mammalia > Dermoptera > Cynocephalidae > Cynocephalus > Cynocephalus volans. The sequence goes on along the minus strand of NC_084468.1, from coordinate 101,620,324 downwards.
CTGTGCGCACTGTGCTGGGCTGGGGTGTGTCTTCTGCACCCCTCGTCTATCAGCTGGGCCTTCAAGACCCTGCTCGGTACCGCCTTGCCCAGGAAGTCTACCAGGTTTCTGCTAGGCACAGACGACCGGTCGCTCTGGGTGCCTTTGTAGCACTGTGTAGATCTTTCTCGGGACTTGTTCACCTTTGTATCCCCCCGGTATAAACCGAGTCTAGCGCCGGCCTGCAGCCAGCTCTCCGGTAGGTTCAAGCAGACCTGGGAACTCTCCTACCACACTATTCCCAACTAGAAATTGGTTAGGCTTTTTTCTGAACTGGTGGCTACAGAGATGGTATCTGCCTCCCAGTAACAGGAAGTTTACTGGGGGCCGGAGTCCAGGGTGTGGTGGAGTGATAGTCGGCCCGCCCGTACTTCCTTACCCTCCCGACACTGGCCGGGGATGCCCCCCGCCACCAGCCCCGCCAGAGAACCATGGAGGGAGTGGGAGGGGAGGCTGGCCCGCAGGCTCCAGAAAGCCCCGCGCTGGGCCAAGCAAGTGGGAAGGCTCAGTGACGGCCATGCCGGGCGGAGCTGCCAACACCTGGGAAAATGGAGGTAGCCCCAGGGCGGTGAGTGGCTTGGTGATGCAGGCGGGAGCCAGGTGGGCGTCAGCCCCCCGAACAGAGCTGGGCCAGGGATCACTCACAGGGTTGTGCCAGGTCGGGTGCTCACTCTCTGTCTCTGGTTTGTCGCCTTCCCTGTTCTCGGCCGCTGCCGCCTGGGGCTGTTCAGTCATGGCGCAGCTCGGGCACTCCCAGGAATCTTCTTTAATGCCGGCCTGAAACCTCAAATCCTAAATAGGGCAGCTGGTCGCCTTCAGCGCGGCCCCTGCCTCCAGGATCCTGTCTGTATCCAAAGCAGCCCTGGCGCCGTGTTCCCTGTTTAGAGACTCGCTTTTGCAGCTAAGAAATAGTTCTTTTCCTGCTCCACACTTCAAAGCTGTTGCCTGTAAGTGAGGCAGCCTCTCCTGCCGGGGGCAAAGTGGCGGTCACCCCCCACGACTGGCCACCAGCAGCGGTCCTCCCGTAAGAGATGGCAAGAGGAAGGTCCACAAGTTTCCCGGCTGCCTGAGGCCTAGTGGCCGCCTTTTCCACCTCAGCTACTCCGCGCCAACCGCCGCAGCCACCGCCATCTTGAAAACCCCACCAACAGGTATATCGATAAGATACCTGGTATAGTGATTTTGAATCACTAACCGTCATTAGGGAAATGTAAATCCACACCGCAATGAGATATCACCTCATATCAGACCCACGTATTTTAAAAGGAAAACTATACCTGTACATGTTTATACTCCAAAGAGTATTAAATACTATTAATTATATTTCCTTTTCTGTATTACATGCTATAATTTACTGGAAAGAGCCCTGCATTAGCTTCACAGGACTCTGATTCGACCTGTACTCCAGCATTACTTATGTGAACTTTTTATGTCTTTATGTACATGATCATGTGGAGTAATGTGAGTTAAAGAGGTAAAAAATGTTCTTAGTTTCTATGGGTTAAATCAAAAAAAGCAGAAAAAAATTAATACTGTAACTTGACTTACATCCAAACCTATCTTGAATCCAAACACCAAATGTGGATACATTTGGTTAGAACATTGTGGGTGTTTAGGCAGAGGAGTATGTGAAAACAAATTGTTATTTTTTTAGTTACAAAAATATTACAAGATCTAAGAAAAAAATACATATAAGAACATAAGAAAAAATAAACCAGAAGTAGTGCTATACATAGAGTTTTTAAAAATAAAGTAACACTTTGTTCTAAATTTTGAAAATCTTGATAAAATTGATAAATTTCCAGAGAAAAATAGATATATCCAAAAATTTGCGAATAAAATATACTTAGCCTAATAATTGTGAACAAAATATCAAAGAAATACATTAAAAACTACTCAACTCAGATTTTTAGTGTGAATGATTTCAACTTTTATAAAAACATTATCATACCTTTCTGATGTAAACTATTCCAGAGAATAAAATAAAGAAAACTATAATGCATTGAATAAAACTAGTAATATGTTGAAAACAAGGCTGATGAATCAATTTTTAAAATTAAAAACATTTTCTGTAAACCAGTTATATATGAATGTAGATAAAACAATGATCTTTAAAATATTAGATATTTCAGCAGAACTTTATATAATGTTGGTAATACACTAGAGGAAATTAAAATTACCTAAAGAAGGCAAGACTTATTTAGTAGTAGGAAAACAGTAGAAAATTTAAAGTAAGAAGGTTTAAATGTATTTATTGAAACGTAACACCCATGTACTAGAGTACATGGTGGAACATAATATATGAATATTTAGAATGAAGGGACTCAAGAAATTTAAGAATGCTTTATGTAATATGACAAAAATGCCTCAAACCAAGACACAGCTCATGTTATTCTTTTATAATAGTTATTTTCATTAAAAATTATTAGGAAAAATTTAATCATTTAATAGTATCTACTGACTTGTTATAACATGTCTAAACAGAATCTAGTTTGAGGCACTAAGAATAAGACGTCAGTTTGAAAAGAGCCCCTATCAGAGCAACATGAATTCTGCTAAAGTTCGAGCAAGAACAAACATCGAATTGATGGTGAAGCTTGGGTGAAAGAACGGTAAAATCACTGATGCTTTATGAAAAGTTGATGGGAACAATGCCACAACAAATCACCTGTTTACAAATGTATAACTCATTTTAAAAATCATCAGACAAGGTTGAAGATGAAACTTGCACACCTTCCACATCAATTCGTGAGGGAAAATTAATCTTGTTCATGCCCTAATTGAAGAGTAGTGATAAATAACAGCAGAAACAATAGCCAACACCATAGACATCTCAATTGGTTCATCTTATACAATTCTGACCAAAAGATTACAGTTGAGCAGACTTTCCACTCAATGGCTGCCAAAACTGTTACACCCAGATCAGCTGCAGACAAGAGCAGAATTTTCAGTAGAAAGTTCAAGCAAGTGGGATTAAGATCCTGAAGCATTTATTCAAAAGCCATGAAACATGGCTTTATCAGCACAATTCTGAAGAGAATGCACAAATCAAAGCGATGGTCAGCAAGAAGAGAAAGGGGTCCAGTCAAAGCGAAAGTGGACCAGTTGAGAAAAAGGTCATGGCAACGGTTTTTTTGGATGCTCAAGGTATTTTGCCTGTGAACTTTCTGAAGGGCCAAATAGTATCTACTTATTATGAGAGTGTTTTGAGAAAGTTAGCCAAGGATTTAGCAGAAAAATACCCAGGAAAGCATCATCAGAAAGTCCCTCTCCATAACGACAATGTTCCTGCTCATTCCTCTCATTAAACACGGACAATTTTACAAGAGTTTCAATGGACATCATTAGACAACTACCTTACAGACCTCATATGGCTCCTTTTGGCTTCTTTCCTGCTCATTCCTCTCATTAAACATGGACAATTTTACGAGAGTTTCAATGGACATCATTAGACAACTACCTTACAGTCCTCATATGGCTCCTTTTGGCTTCTTTTTGTTTCCTAATCTTAAAAACATCTTTAACTCTTTAACGGGCACCATTTTCTTTTTCTTTCTTTTTTTTTTTTTTAGCAAATAATTTAAAAAGGGCTGCATTGACATAGTTACATTTCTAGGACCTTCACTTCTTTAGAATGGTCTTAGTGATTGTTATAATCACTCACAAAAGTCTTGAATTTAATTGAGCTTATTTTGAAAAATAAAATTTATACCGTATATTTTTATCTCTTAATTTTGTTTTTTCATGAACTTTTTGAGGTTCTCAATATGAGCAAAGAGTAATTTCATTAAAAATGATGCAAAAATTCACCAAAATACTTTTGCTTTATATGAATAAAGAAAAAATCCCAATATTTAAATAAAAACTTGAAAAAAGTAGAGATGTGACATTTTCCTAAGATAATTGGCACTTAAAAGAAGCTATTTATCCATGATAAATGAATGTATGTTATAGAATAAGTGTACAGAAAATCAATAAGCAGGAAGAAAAAATAAACAATGCCATTAAACAACTGTACTTAATTGACACTTGTAACCACATCAAAATCAGTAAAATATACATTATTGTTTCAATTATGCATGAAACAATCACTAAATATATATATATATACATGTGTTTACACACACATATACACACACATGGGGTCTTCAAAAAGTTTATGCAAGTATTCATATTATCTTTCAATTCAATTTTTCCATGAACTCTTTGAACTACTCTCATACTATATATATATATATATTTTTTTTGAGGACATAAATTTAATTATGCCAAACATATTTTCAGAACATAATGGAAATAAACTAGAAATGAATATAAGAAAGTTACTTGGAATATTCCAAGTAACAAGGAAGACATACAAATGGCTAACAGGTACATGAAAAAATGCTTATCATTCAACATCAAGGAAATGCAAATCAAAACCACATTGAGATATTGTCTCACTGCAGTTAAACTAGCTTTTGTCAAAAAGACAGAGAACAAAAAATGCTGGTGAGGATGTGTGGAAAGGAGAATACTTCTACACTGTTGATGGGGCTGTGAAAAAGTACAGCCAGTATGGAAGATGGTATGGAGGTTTCTCAAACAACTATAAATAGAACTACCATATGACTCAGCAATCCCACTGCTGAGTATATACCCAAAGGAATAGAAATCATCATGCTGAAAGGACACCTGCACTCCCATGGTCATCGCCTCTCTATTTACAATTACCAAAATATAGAACCAACCTGAATTTCCATCGACAGATGACTGGATAAGGAAAATGTGCTATATATACACAATGGAATACTACTCAGTCATAAAAAAGAATGGAATTCTGCCATTTGAAACTACATGGATGAGCCTGGAGAAAATTATGTTAAGTGAAATAACACATATAAAGAGAAATACCACATATCCTTACTCATAACTGGGTGCTAAACAGAAAGAAAGGAAGGAAACAAACCGCAATAATATGTTGCACTTTTAAAAGGAGAGAACAAACCTAAAGATACTAGAGATGCAGGGTGGGAGGTGAGTTGGAGAGTGACTGGTAGGGTAAGGGTCATAAAGAATAATTATGACTTGTAATAATGAATATGCTAATAAAAATAAATTGAAAAAAATTTGAAAAGTTAGAGAAAGAAAGAAACAAGCATACAACCACCACAATAATACACTGAACTTTAAGAAGGAGAGAAAAGAACTGTGGTTGCTAGAGGTAAGAAAGAAGGAAGGGAAAGGGGGTTAGAGAAAAATTCCGTAGTGGACACAAAGAATAATTATGTTGGCAATGATGAATATACTGATAATCTTGATTTGATCAACACATATTTTACACAAATACTGATAGTCAAATCTGTATCCCACAAATATGTATAATCAATTATGTTTCCGTAAAAAATAAAATATTTAGGTGTAAATCTAATAAAACTTGTATAAGACATATTCTAAAATCTACAGAATATTGATGAAAGAAATCAAAGAAGATTTAAATAAATAGAGAGACAGGCTGTGTTGGTGGATCAGAAGACTATACATAATAGAAATGTCAAGTCTACCTAAACAGACATCATCGACTGTCCAAATAAACATACAGGTTTAACAAAATTGCTCTCAAAATCTCAGCAAGATTCCTATAGATATAGACAAGAGGTTTTATTTTATTTTTTCAAATATGTAGGAAAAGACAAAAGAATTTGAGTAGCTAAAACAATTTTGAAAAAGAATAAAGTGGGATCAACGCGTATATGTGAACTGAAGACAAGTAACTATAGTAATCAGACTGTGTTATTGGTGAAGGTACAGACAAATAGATTAATGAAACAGAATAGACAACCCTAAAATAGGCCCACTTTAGCACAGCCAACTGATTTTGACAAAGTTTCCATAGCAATTCAATTCATTTTCAACAAATGGTGCTCTAATAATTTAATATCCATAGACTCTCCCCCCAAATACAAGAATTTAAATATAAAATAAAAACCTATAAAATTTTTAAGGGATAACAGAGAAAGTCTTCAGGACCTATATCTTGGTGAAGAGTTTTTAGACATGACACCTAAAGAACTATTCACGCAAGAAAAAAAAATCTTAATTTTCAAATAAAAAATCTGACAAAGGATTCAAATCCAGAATATATAAAGAACTCTCGACCTCAACTCACATAAGTGAATGGACGAGTGAATGAATGAATGAATGAATAAATAAATAAATAAATAGATAGATAGATAAATGAAATTCTATAGTCACTCCACAAAATCTGTCAATTGCTTATAAAATTCAACAAATATTTATGCCTTGTGGCTAAAAATACCTATGCCTTAGCAATTATACTAAATATTTACCGAAAGGGGGGAAACTTATTTACACACAAAAAGTCGCTCAAAATATTTATAAATCGTCATTACTTACCATTTTCCAAAACTGGAAACAACCCAAATGTCTATTATAATTGAATAGTTGCCATACCACCAACAGTTTTGGTACATAAGATTGTAGCAAGTACAATAAGACAGGTAAAACACTGTAGTATATCTATATGACAAATATAAACAATAAAATGAAATGAACTATGCAAAGAAAGAAAGAAACAAACAACCACAATAATGTGTTGAACTTTCACAAAGAGAGAACAGATCTATGGTCACAGGAGTAGGAAAGGGGGATGGAGAGGGGAGTTAGGGAGAAATTGGGTAATAGACACAAAGAATAATTACGATTTGTTATGATGAACGTGCTAATAATACTGATTTGATCATCACGTATAGCACACAAATACTGAGAGTTAACTCAGTACCCCATAAATATGTTTAATCAGTTATGTTTCAGGTGTGAAATTTAAAAAAATAAGAAAAATAAATCAGACACAAATGACTACATGCTAATATAATTGCATTTGTATGACATTTTGCAATTACAGTGTTGTAGAGATGGAAATAAGATTAGTGGTCTCCAGGGGCTGGCTAATATGCATGGATATCATTTTTGTAGTGATAGAAACATTCTACACATTGATCATATAGCTAATGAACAATATTTTTGCCAAAACTCATACACATGCACTCTAAATTTCGTTGTTTCCAAATTTCATTTGATAATATTTATATAATATTGCCACTACAGTTTTTAATCCTTCAATAATTTTTTTTTCTGTTTTGCATTTTTGATCATTTAAAGACACAAGCTGATAAAATTCAATAAAAGCATTCTTCAAATATTGTGGTTATATTTTCATTAAAGATATGTTTCAGATCATGATTGTTATATTAAACAACCCCTCTTTATTAGAAATGTCTTCCTTGGGGGCCGGCCCCGTGGCACACTCGGGAGAGTGCAGCGCTTGGGAGTGCAGCAGCGCTCCCGCGGCGGGGTTCGGATTCTATATAGGAATGGCCGGTGCGCTCACTGGCTGACCCCGGTGCGGTGGCGGGCGACACCACACCAAGGGTTGCGATCCCCTTACTGGTCACAAAAAGACAAAAAAGAAATGTCTTCCTTCAATCTGTGTCACTGATTTCCCATACTACCTACAGTTGTTGTACATAAGTAGAGTGGAATGAATTATGTCCCCCAAGCTTGAATTGTGTCCCCCAAGTTTTACTTATTAGAAACTTCATCCCACTATGACTGTTAAGAGAGTGGAAATCTATTATGGTAATTGAAAGGTGAAGCCTTGAAGAACTGATTAGATTTTAGGACCATGCCCATAGTGAATGTATTAAAAATGCTGGTGAGGGGCATGTTTCTCAGGGTTTTACAAGAAGAGAAGAGAGTCTGCCTTTTCTCTCTGCTCTCTCTGCTTCCACCATATTGCAATGTGAGACCTCTGGGTCACTGTCAACACCACCAGATGTGTTCCTTGGATTTGGGTCTTCCCAGCCTCAGAAATTGCAAGCAATAAATTTTATTTTTTATATAAATCACCCAGTTCCTAATATTTTGTTATAAGCAACAGACACAGAATAATACAATAAGGTTGTAGCACGTAAAAATAATTCAGGTAATACTTTTCAACAATCCATATAATTTAAAAAGGAGATACAGCACTCTCTTTGATCCCAAACAGCATGATTATGCATGTAGAAATTTATGTGTTGCAGTTTGTTTTCGAAAATAGAGAAAGCCATATTTCTTCTTCTATGTAATCTTAATGCTTACAATTACTAATCAAAATGTGGAGTCTTTTTCCCCTTCCTCGTGAAATGTGGTGGGCTTTTGTGGCCACTTCAATGAATACATTCCAATGAAATGAATAGAATGCAATGAAAATGATGCTGTGTGATTTTTTCAAAGCTAAGCCATTAAAAGTAACATGAGTCCCACCCAGCACTACCTCTGTTAGTATGCCTACACTTTGAATCCAGCCCCCACGTAAACAAGTCCAGAATATTTAGAGCAACCATGTAAATTCTAATATCGCCTATTAAGATCTCAAAATCCAGCGTGTATCAACCAACAATTAGATATGTGTTTGAGCAAGACTTCTGGTGATTCTAGCTCCTAGTATTCAAGCTGTCCCAAATGACATTAAGAGGAGCAGCCTCTCCCAAACTGTGAATTTACAAGCAAAAGTTATTGACATTATTTAAGCCACTGAATTTTGGATGTTTTGTTATGAAGCATTAGATACCTAGAACACCAAAAAAAAATCTACCAAAGTTATTAGAACAAATGCATTTTGCAAGGTCATAGAATTCAAGCTTAACATTAAAAGTATCAGTTGTATTTCTATATGAGAAGTGAGATATAAAAATAATAGCATTAAAATGTAACTGGAATAGTTAATAAATCTGTGAAAATGTTGGCCATTTGTATGTCTTCTTTTGAGAAATGTCTATTCAGATCCTTTGTCCATTTTTTAAATTGGGCTATTTGTTTCCTTGCTATTGAATTAAGTTCCTTATATATTTTGGATAGTAAGCCCTTATCAGATGTATAGTTTGCAAATATTTTCTTCCATTGTAGGTTGCCTCTTCACTCTGTTGATTGTTTCTTTTGCTGTGTAGAAGCTTTTAATTTTGATCTCTCACTAGCCAGATGACAATACAAACCACATTTTTTTGATGATTAAGTAGAATGGTGAAAATTCCAGCATGCTGCACTACAAATGATAAGACTTTACTGTAATGAATTGGGATTCAAAAACAGCAGATAGAGCTATACTCATGATATTTCTAGCATTTGAGAAATATGAAGTATGCTAATTATAAGAAGTATGGAATTAAGTGGTTGCTGTTAGCAGAATTTTGCTTTAAAGATAATGATAGATTCAACTAAGCCAATATCCAAATTAAGTACGATAGTCAGAAGACCTATATCTTCTGTGCCCAGATGACAGACTGTGTGCCAATTGTAGGCAACCAGTTCTAGGATTTGATTACAAAAAAGAGAACGCCTGAAAAGACTAAATTCATAATTGACATTTTGGAAAGAACTATACACCAAAGTTAGGAACCTAGTAGGAAAGAAGTGTTACCCTGAGTTTTGGGCTATGGATATCTTGGTTAATGTGTTTGAGACCACTAAGCCCAGACCTTTAAACTTTGTTGGCTTGCAGAAGTGATACTCTGCCTCTCTAGAGAATAGCACTTCCCCAAAAATCTTGTCTAAAGACATTGTAAAGGCATTAAATTAGGCAGATTTCTTGCAAGAAAATACTTTCCCTCTTTAAGATATACCTTCTCCTTAGCTCTTGGCCATTACTTCAATAAATAAGATCAATTCTCAGTATGGATTAACTGCCAAAGTGCTGAATATCGTACAAAAAGAAAGGGATTATTCATTCATGGAGCTATTATTACGTATTTCTAGGAAATGGGAGAGCGTGACTGGGAGAAGAGGAATGAGCAGCAGAGTCTATGGCTGCATAAGGGAGAATGTCTTGAAATGGAAGCACTCTCCCATTACCCAGGGTTTAACAACCTAACATGAGCATCCAAAGCCAGCCATAAAAATGCTTTTTGATGGCTCCTCAGGGTTTAAAAGAAATGATGGTCTACAATAAATAAAGTGAAGATGACAGAACTGTTTTCTCAGAGCTGAGCAAGAAATCAAAAAGCTCAGAAGTGGGCATACTAGAATGGACCTATTACATAAGACTCAATAACTCAAAAGATGAAGGGCATTTAAAACACTTCATTTACTAAGGCAACAATAGAAGTTCTTTTGGCAGGGGGTGGGGGAACAGTCACCACTGAGAATCTGAGTAGTTGATCTCCCTAGTATGGGGAGACGGGGGAGGATACGACTCAGGGTATCATCACTTAACTATCAGAATGAGGCACGTGAAACTTGTATGAAGTCAATAATGTCCTAATGACAAGCAGGAAAGCATGATCTACAAGGTTGAATTGCTATGGCCAATAAATCATGGTCTTCTTGGTGCAAGTTAATGGGGTAGCTCAAAAGACTACTGCTCTTATTACATAATCAAAAAATCAAGTGTGTGGGTGCAAAATGGTCATGTCTGCTTCCCCCAAATCAAAAATGTTTACCCCATTTCTGAACCTGAGCCAAACTCTGACGAAAATAAAATTAATAAAAGAGATAAAGTCCTCCCTGAAGAATGCAATCTGCAGTGTCAAAACAAGTGTAACAATTGTTACAGCCCTTCTCCAGAGGATAATTTATCCATTTTACTCTATATTGGTGAAATGGAAATTCTAAGATCTCTTTTATGGCTATCGGATAAGGCTTTAAGCTGACATAGGACCCCGTGTTAGAGAAGGACATGTATAAGAAATAGAGTCCTGGTCCTGCATGTCATTCAGTGGGTCAGATAGGTCCACAGACACATCCAATGTTCATTTCAACTTTCTCAAAAGCATAATTAGGTAAGAGATACTCAGAAGCTTACTGAAGTCTCACATGCACTCTTTATCCAATGAAGTAGCAAAGGCAAAGAGGAAGAGCCCACTACCAGCAACAAAAAAAAATATTAAATCAAAAATAAGACTGCAATGCTGCATCCTAGGAGGAATCACAGAAATGAGATTTACATAATTTTCAAACTAAAAGAATGGATGAAGAACAGGTGGTCCCTCGTTATTTAATTTATTCACCAGTTTGGCCCTCTGGAGAAATAGAGATACATCATGGTGGAATACATAAAACAAATAAAAAAAATAATAATTGTAGCCAAAATTTTAGATGCAATGCTGAATGTGATATCTGACTAGAAAAATCAACATATCCTTTGGTAAGGTATTTGCCATGATATTATTGATCCCATCAAAACTTCTTTTTTTTCCCTCAATACCCATCAGGAAAGAGAATCTAAAGGAGCGTGTTCATTCTCCTGGGATGGATAAGTGTATTCATTCATGTTCTTGCTGCAGGGCTATGTTAACTCTTCCACTCTTCATCACAATGAAAGGTAAAAAGAGTTTAATCATCTTGGAATTTTGTTCAGCATTTGTTGTACCATCACAATAATAACATTATGTTAATTTGGCCTAAAGAAAGGATATGAGAAGTACTTGTATATTCTAGTAAAACACACTGTAGAAGGGGAAGTAAATCATACAAAAATGCAGGATCCTGTTGCATTGATAATGATTGTATTGATTTGATGGTCTTGAGCATGACAGTATTTCTTCCATGGTAAAGGACAATTGTTGAAACACTAACCTTTTAAAACTAAGAAAGGGTCACTGAAATTGTTCGGACACTTCAGAATTTGCAGCACAAATATGCTAAGTTGGAAATATACCCCTGGCCCATTTGTTGGTCTACTCAGAAGTCTGCCATTTTTTATTCTGTTCAAGAGAGAGTTCTGCTGCAGGTACAGGCTGTGCTACAGTACCACTGCCACTGCAATTATATGATCTAGTAAATTTCATGATGGAAAATGTACCTGTAACAAGATCATACAGTCTGCTACATAGAATTGCACCCCAAATGTCAATGTTACCAGCGTTATCACAGTACTTGGTACTGTCATATGTTAAGCAGGCAAAATAGCCATCTATTACATGATAGAAGTGGCATATCTGGGATAAGATTGGACAAGTTAATAGGGACTTCCCACCTAAAAAAATGATGAGCCAGACTCACTTATCACCTGAAACTCTTTCAAATGATGCCTTTCCCTCTGGATCCACAGATGAATGGGTCCCTATGAACAGTTAATGACACAGGAAAATACCTGGCTACTTCTTAGGTAAGTAAATTTGTATGTGGTACAAGCCAAAAATGGGTTGTTGCTATTCTACAACCTGATTCAGGAGCAACATTGGAAGACAGTGGTAAGAAAAGGTGTTCTGAGTGCATAAACTTCAGTCTTCACCTATTTTGTTAGAGAGGGCAGGGACCCAAAGCAGTGGTCAATGATTTGATTGTTCAAAGACTTAAAAAAGTAAGGTTGGGAATGCTTTCAACTCTCTTTCTTCATGAACTCCCTTAACGAGGACTGATGGTTCAAAATTATTCCATGATACACACAGTTCTCTTGCCTGAGTTTTGGACAGCTCTGAGGTACAACTTACGCTCCATATTTTCACTACTGGCTCCAAATAAAATTATCTAGTATAGATCTTTATCTTATATCATGCCTTTCCTGGTTTTCTTCTCTTTTCATGTCCTATTTCCTCTGTTCCTTTACTGTTTTTTTCCTGAGAACACTTCCTTAGTTCACTAGCACAGGGACGCTCATTTCAGAATCATTTTCTGAAACTCTAGCTTAATATGCTACCCATTAACAATAAACTGCTAAACTGAAGTATAATAAAACTAAGAACTTTTATTTATCAGAAGAGGCCAATGAGAGTGAAATGCAACCCACAGAATAGAAGGATATATTCACAACGCATGTATCTGACAAAATATTTTTGATAGGAAGCATATGGAAAAAATCTTACTTTGTACAAATTAAGAAGACAGACAACACAGCATAAAATAGGCAATAGAGTTGAACTGACACTTTACAAAAGAAACTACAAAATGACTAATTAAAATGTGAAAAGGTAATCAACTTCTTCTGGCTACCATAAGTTAAATCCACATTAAGATTCCACTGCATTCTTACTACACTTCATTCTAAATGAAAAATTATAAAATATACTAAAGTTCTGAAGAAAAAAGTAAAAAAGCTTTTATACTTGGCAGGTAAAATTGGTACATTCGCTAGAAAAATTGTCAATATTTACTAAAGCAATAATAAAAATGTGATATGCAAAAAAAGCAGTAATCAAAAAATTTCCTACTATGCAAATTTATCTCAACAAAGATTGTTGTATTAATTGTGTAATGTGCTAGATTCAAAAGGAGTACTAAAATACTGGCCATAATAACATATAAGAACAAAAGGAGTTACCAAAGTTCAAATAACCTAAAATACTAGGAAGCCTGGAACTAAACTATTGATTAGTTTGAGATCTTGTAAATTTAAATATAAACAGTAAAATTATGAAGAGAAATTCTAAAAATTTTATCCCTTTAGGAGGAAGGAAGTAACAAAAAAGAAAAACTTACAAAGTAAGCTTTTGTTCAATTCTAAAGACAGCAAGAACAAGAAAAAGAAGAAACTAGATAAATATAAACAGAACATGCAGGTTATAATAAAAAATCACAATATTTTAAAGGGAATAAACTGATAATTTAAAAGATAGAGTTTATAAAAACTGTTCAAAATATAGATGGAATAGTCATATAATATAAAAGAAACGTGCATTAAGTATAAGAATGAAGTAAGAAAAATAGAAAAATAAATAAAGGAATGGAAGAGAAATAACCAAAAAGAAGCCAAGGTACCTATATACAACTTTAAGGAAAAAAAAATTATTTGGGATAAGTAGAGTCAGTTCATAATAGTCAAACATCACTTCACAAGAAATATATAACAATTTTAAACTTACATGTAATTAATATGGCATTAATTTAATTCCAATAAAAGTCATACAGAATTATTCAGGTAGTTAACAAATCAATAAATGAAATTCCTATGCAAATTCAAGAGCCTTTTTTCTGAAGAAGAAGAAATAAGAGAGAGAACATTCCTAAAATATAGCATGTATTTTTTTTATAGGGCTCTGTTAATGAAGTCAGTTGATACACAGTTGGAACCCAGGAGCAGATTTCTGTGTATGATGAAAAATCATATAACTCAAATTCCTTTGAATATCAGTGAAGCAAGCATAGGCAGTTTAATAAATGGTGCAGTAATAGATTATTTAATATACAGGGAAAATTGAAAATGTTTCCACAATACCACCAAAATCTAGATTTAGGAAAGATATTCTTCACATTCCAAGAACAAAAACCATAAATAGAGAGTATTGATAAGTAAGTCTACATTACTATTAGAAACTACTTAGGGGCGAAGGATGAGGATTATAGATTTGAGATATTTGCAACTTATGAACAAAAATTAGAAGTATATATGGAAATATATAAACATGTCGCATATAAATATGAACAACACAAGCACACATATGTGCAGACAATTCTACACTCAAGGAAAAGGCAAAATGGGCTAAAGTTATGAATAAACAAGTAAGAGAAAATGAAATTTATATGGATAATAACTTTGAATATGTTAAGCCTCACTAGTAACAAGTAAACTGAAAATTAAAACTAAAGTGAGGCAATATTTTACACTTATAAAACTGGCAAAACTTAATGTCTGTAAACATTAAGATTCAATTTAGCAAAATGTACTGAAATTTAATATGTGCATAAATATGCATAAGTTAAATCAAAAGTTATTCTTCAATTTACTTAGCCCTGCATATCTCTCACACATGTGCAGATGAGGAAATGTAGAATTATACTAATAGAGGAATTGTTTAAAATAAAAAATGAGGATGGAATAAGATATTTTTGGGAAAACAGAAGAGTTAAATAAATCGTATCAATAATAAACTTGAATTCTATTTATCAATGAAATAAAATAATTAACATTATCATTAATAAAGTAATTTATCTTACTGACCCCAATAAAATATTAAGAAAAAATGTTACAGGCAAATACATAAGCAATGATAACAACTGTAAAGTGTTTATAGCATACAAAACAATATCTTTATTATATTAAGGTACTATATTGAGTAGGGATAGAAAAGGAAATGGAAAGGCACATGAGGCTTTAATTATAATAAATTATCATGATTTTTGTTGAGAGGTGTACATATTTATTAATTACAATATTTTTTATGAGTTTTGGATGTTTGAAACATTTCATAGCAAATTAAAAATAAATATATATAAAATAGAATGGTGATAAAAATAATTAAAATAATTTAATATGCACACAATAAATAAATAATGAGAGAAGAGACATTAATCATTATACTATAGATGAATTCATCAATATGTTGAAATTGGCACCTCATCTACTTACAGATTCTGCTTATAAGATATAAAACATTTACTTATAGATTCTTTGAGGGGAAGAGTAAAATGAATTGTTTTAAAGATTTAAATAAAACAGAAAAACATACTATAACAAAGAGAAATTTAGAAGTAAATGAGATGTTCTGCAATGCCATAATTCTAGAAATAAAAAGTACATAAATAATTTTAAATGTATATAAAATTAATTAAATACAATAAATTTCAATAAGAAATAACTTGTTCATGTTTGTAATAGAACAAAACATGACAAGTACAATATGCATAAATATTTGTTCAAAACTTGCCTAGAGAGCTAACTTTTGTGATGCCAAATAATAATGCAAATTACTAAAATAATATTAAAGCAGGAAATACCTTTCACAAATCCAGAAATTTCAATCATTTCTGCTAGACTGTCCAAATTGATAAAAGACATCCAGGCTCATTACAGATTATCTTTTCAATAGAAATCAAGATTAAATCACAAATATTATTAGAACAACCCTGAAAAAGTCCTGTGATAATCTCAAAGTTGGAGAAGCTCAGGGTCCAACATGAAAGGTGGATGGAAATACTCTTAAACATACTTGGAAGCTCTACCTCCACTGGGGGGGTCAACCTTGAGGCAAGCAGCTGCCCTGGAAATGCACTGTGTGTGCACGGTTCTAGCAAAAGGGGAGATCCCAGCCAAGTCAGCTTCCACCCTGCTTGGTAGGACTTCTTTCCTTCCTCTGATGTGCCTGGCTCTTTCAAGGAGGCCAGGGGTATCCACCCTGTGTACCTCACTTTCAGCAAGGACAAACAGAAATACGAATACAGAATTCTGGTCTTATTCCGAGCTGCTTCTGCAAACACCTAGAAGTGATTGTAGAGATTCTCCAGCTCATATATAGAGGTTTTGAGTTACTGTAATATAAATACACATCCAAACAACCTACAGTGGCTTTAAAATCATAGCATAAATTATATTGGATATTAAAGTAGATTAGAGCACCAAAGCAAATCTGTTCAAGTAGTTTGTGGAAAATTATTTTGTCTGGAGAGATAAAAGATGTCTCCGCATTTTAAAAAAAAATCTGTAAATAGACATAATATCTGCCTATCCTGTCTATTGACCTACTTTTTATACATAGCATATTCTGTGTGTATGTATATATGTATACACATATACATGAAATGTATATATAAATTTTATTATAGTTATAGTTACAGACAAAAAGCTAGTTAGTTATCGATGGCATCATTATGGTTGTGGCTATATTATTTTATAATATATAATATAACATGAAATGACGCCAGTAACATGAATATAACACACCTTTATCACACTTCTCCCAAAAGTTTCATTGATATAGCAATGAAAACATAAACAAACAAAACAGTTCCAAAAGGAAAAGAAAAAAATATCAACAATGGATTAGTTATTTGATTCATTCCTAGAAAATAGGTATTAGATTTCCAAAAAAGCTAGAGTTCAAGCACCACAATTCAGGTTGCTGAAAAAGTCAGAGCAGATTTTTTCTCCAGTGGAACTCATGAAAATTTCCATGTTTATTTATTTAAAATGTCAAAGAAAACTGACAAACTTTGAAGCACTTAAGATAATCATCATTATCAAATAATGAAGTTAATTATTCCCTAATGAACATATGGTCTGTCTTGTTTTGGTCCCTCTCCTTCCCAGTGAATACACAGCAGCTGTCAGAAATGATGTGACATAATAAAAGCATACACAACTATTTTCTTAAGTAAATGAACGCTCTGCCCATTAGAGATGTTGCCAGAGGTAGAAACAGAGAAGAATCTGTGGCAACTTGTATTTGCTGTCAAGATACTGGAATAAAGTTAAAGCAGTTCTAACAAAGATTAAAGGAGCAGCCCGGCTTGCCTGATCCCAAGAGAAGACTAGTACAGATACCCAAATCAGTCCTTATGTTCAACAGAAAGAGGCAGTTGAAGAAAAAAGACCTAAAATACTGTAGACAATACTCACCTGTCTACCTCAATGGTCTTCAGCTTTGGCTGTAAAGTGGAGTCGAATGAAATAATTTTAAAATTACTGTGCCTGGAGATTGTGACTTACCTTACTGCTTGCTGAGGGTGCAGATTCGGCATTGTTTTTGTTATTTTTTTAAAATACCCAAGTGAAACTAATTGACAGCCAACTTTGACAAATGTTTGTGTACCATTAATGAACCCATTAGGATAATTTCATGTAGTAGCAAAAAAAACAAACAATAGATGTATTGTTTCAAATAAGATGTTCCTAAGTACTGCACAGTTTGGTTGATTCAGTATCTCAAGGGTGGCTTTGCAAACCCCAATACTGCCTGTTTTTGTCCTCTACATCTTCTGTAGTTTCATAATCCTCTTTTATGGTCGAAAAAGAGTGATGGCTATTTTCTCATATACCAATGCCCAAAGGGAGAAAATGTCACATAGTAAAAGTATGCACAACTATTTTTCCTTCCATAACTATTTCTAAGGGTGACAAAACTTTTTCAAAAGCTAGAACTTGTATACTTCTGAACTTACAACTAAGGAGAGACACAGACTCAGTTTAACTACCCTGGACCAAAGAGCGGTTACTCAAAGTACTTGGGATAAAAGCAGACATAAGAAAAAATGCTCATGCAGAGCAAACTGATTTGAAAATTCCTAGTTTTTATGATTTTTAAAAAAATTTTTACAGTTTGTTTTCCTACACTGTAAACTTTCAGTAACTCACATTTGAGTTTTTTACAGGCATTATAGCTAAAAAAAAATTCATTTTTCCACATCTACAAACTCATCTGTGAACAAACATAACTGACCCTTGTTAATTGAATTTAATTGATGGAATCTGAAGTTCCATGGTATGTATGTATGTGTGTGTGTGTGTGTGTGTGTGTGTGTGTGTGTGTGTGTGTGTGTGTGTGTGTGTGTGTGTGTGTGTGTGTGTGTGTGTGTGTATATATATATATATATGAAGTTCCACAGTAAAATCATTAATATTTTCCTTTTACCCCATAACAAATGTCACTCCATGTGCTCTGAGCAACTTTCATGTTTTGGAGAGAAAAGGGAGAAATTATCTGGCACAAAAGTTGTTTAGATAAAAGTGGTTAGTTAAGAATGATTCTACTTTACATATATATATATATATCGATAGATATTTTTAGCATATATCTACATAGTTATACAAAATTAGAATCATGTGTGTATCTGTGAGAGACAGAGAGAGAAGGAAGGAGTAGGACTGTGTGTCAGCATGTCTGGGTTTCAACTGCTGTCTTTAAGTTACAGCGTTGAGAAAGGTTGGTTTGTTGGTTTGTGCAGACTGGTATTTTTTTACTTCTGTTTAAATTTTTTCTCATCAATATTATTTGCTCATTTAATCAGTTAGAACCACATTCTTTAAATAGAGCCACGTGACTCTTTGGTGGAAAATAATTTTTCCGTGCAATTCTTGTTTCATCAGAAAGTAATTCTCATTTGTAGTATGTTGATACTTTAGGAATGCATCACTTTTATCTGGGGAAAGCATTGCCATAAAAATAACATGAATTGCAATAATATAAATGTCAAAAGTACTAATGCAATCTATTATGTTCTTAAAATTATCATATCTCATGAAATAACCTAATGTCTATATGATTGTATATGGCGCTTCCATAGTATAAAAACAGTTCTTTGATATAATGGTTAGTGGGATGTAAGCTATGAATATCTATGAGCTACTGTTGACAGAACCTCCCCACCCCCAATACCACCACTGCAGAGACATTATGTAAGAGCCTGCGAGTTGTACTGGCCCTTTGGAAGCAGGTGCTTTTAGTAAGCTTATCCAAAGAGAGAAGTATATCAGATGGATGTGGCAGTAATGTCAGAAAGTGGGAAGAACTATGTCCTCTGATAAAAAAGGGCTTAGAAGGATCAACCGGATACTCTGACACACTGATCCAAATAGAACAAGAGGCTTATGTCTTCATTTTTGAAGGGCCTTCGTTTAAATCACCTTGGCATGGTTAAGAGTATTAGTTCTTTTCAGTGTTACTAAACTATCTCACTGAGACCAGCAAATACACAACGAAGACTATTATAACATAAAAGTTCATTTGTTCTGGAAGACCCCTGGCATTTTGTGTCCTATGATTCATATGGAACTTATGTTCCTGACATTTCTCAGTTTTTTGCCTCGAGCCTCTACCTTTTAGTGTTTTCTTTTTTCAGTTGCCTGAAAATTAGCTTTTTGGGTACAAGGGAGAGGTTAGGTATGAGGGTGTTTCAAAAGAGGAAAGTAGCAATTTTATATCTATCTTTCTTGATTAATGTACTATTTCTAGTATTCACCTTTTGTTACTTTCTGTGCAAAAGGAAAATATGCCCACATGCTTGGAGTATAGAAATAAACCATGTGATTAAGTTTCTTGAATCACCGTTTTGTTTTACTTGTCCCTGAAGTGGTATGATTCTTTTCTTATTTTATTGATATAAGGTGCATGTGTTTATCAGAAAGTAGTGTGTTTTATATTATAGTGATTTACTTATTACCAATTGATTTTTTATCACGAGAATGAGACATGAATATGTAATTGTTAAGAGACACGTGCAGAAATGTAACAAAAAAAAATGTGGAAGCAAACATAAATACAAAAACTCACCTTTTCACAGATAGAAAACATATGTCTAACTTTTTCCAGTATTTTTATTATGGTAAAATATACATACCATAAAACTTAGCATTTTTTAAGTGAACTATTCAGTGAAATTAAGTACATTCATATTATAGTGCAATCATCACCACCAATCTGTCTCCAGATATTCATTTTCCCAAAATGAAATTCTGTATCCCCTAAAAAATGACTCCTCATTCTCCCCTAACCTACAGCCCCTGGCAACTACCACTACTTTTTGCCTCTATGAATTTGACCATTCTAGGTACCTCATCTAAGTGAAATTATACAACATTTTCCTATTTATTTTTTAAATGTTTTGTTTTGTTTTTATTGGTTATGAATATTCATGGAGTACAAAGCAAATTGTCACCACTTGTGCCTAAGATGTGATGGCCAGATTCATACTGGCAGCATATCCATTACCACAATTGTGATTATACCCCGTGTCCCCCACCCAATTATCCCCGACCTCCCTCCCCCTCTACCTTTCCCCACTCCACTTTGCATCAGTAGGTATGTTCTCTGGCTTATTCACTTAGCATAATGTCTTCAAGGTTTATGCATGTTGTAGTACATGTCAGAATTTTACTCCTTTTGAAGGCTGAATAATATTCTGTGGTATAAATATACCACATTTTGTTAATACATTCACCCATTGATGGACATTTGTTTCCACCTTTTGGCTATTATGAATAATGATGCTATGAATGTGATTATACAAATATTGTTTGAATCCCTACTTTCAATTCATTTGGTTGTATAACCAGAAGTGGGATTTCTGGATTATATGGTAATTCTATGTTTAATTTTTGAAAAACCACCCTAGTATTTTTCATAGCAGCTGCAATATTTTATGTTTATTTTAGGAATGCACAGGGATTCCAACTTTTCCACGTCCTCAGAAACTTTTTTCTTTCTTTTGTTCTTTCTTTTTTTTTTGTCTTTTTCCGTGACCGCACTCAGCCAGGTAATGCACCGGC
This sequence comes from Cynocephalus volans, assembly GCF_027409185.1. Taxonomy (NCBI): domain Eukaryota; kingdom Metazoa; phylum Chordata; class Mammalia; order Dermoptera; family Cynocephalidae; genus Cynocephalus; species Cynocephalus volans. Next base: position 101,599,332 of record NC_084468.1, on the reverse strand, counting down.
CATTCCTATATAGGATCCGAACCCATGGCGGGAGCGTCACTGCTCTCCCAGTGCTGCACTCTCCTGAGTGCGCCACGGGCTCGGCCCTCTTTTTATTTTTATTTGTGGTTAATAACTATCCTAATGGGTATAAAGTGTTATATCACTGTCATTTTGATTTGCATACCCCTAATGATTAGTGATGTTGAGCATCTTTTCATGTGCTTATTGGCCATCTGTATTTCTTTGGAGAAATGTCTATACAACTCCTTGCCCATTTTTTGATTCCTCTCACTCCTTTTGCCTGGAGATCAGGCCAAACATCTCCTTGCCCATTTTTTAATTGGGCTGTTTTTAATTGTTATTGTTGTTGACTTGTAGGAGTTCTTTGTATATTTTGGATATTAATCCCTTCTCATATATATGATTTGTAAATATTTTCTTCTGTTTCATGGGTTGCCTGTTCATTCTGTTGATAATGTCCTTTGATGCACAATTTTAATTTTAATGAAGTCCAAATTGTCTATTTTTTTCTTTTGTCGCTTATGCTTTGTTGTCATATCAAAGAAATCATTGCCAAATTCAATGTCATGAAACTTTTTCTCATGTTTTCTTCTAAGAGTTTTATAGCTTTAGCTCTTATGTTTAGATCTTTGCTACCTTTTGAATAAATTTTTGTAACTGGTGTAAGGTACAAGTCCAACTTCATTCTTTTGCATGTTAGTATCCAATTTTCCTAACACCATTTGTTGAAAAGACTGTCCTTTTCTTTTTAGATGGTTTTGGTATCATCTGATTATTTTTTAAACAGCTTACTAGAATTCTGTTTTTGCATAGACCAGAATATTTCAACTACCTTCTCTTGATACATATACTACTCAATGATTTTCTTTTCACTACAAATAATGCCGCCATTATTATACTTATCTATACCTTCATTTTCATACGTGCAAATAAATCTGCAAGAAAAAGACTTTAATATTCTTAGCGTATATACATATTAAACTACAAAACATGCCAGATAACTAATTTATATATTTATTTAGCAATTTACATAGCCATTAACAGAATATGATGCTATTTACCTGTATATTTTCCACCTCTTCATTTTTAAAAATGACTTTTGTTTACCAGTTTGATTAAGGGAATAGTGCAACTCACAAACGGCATTTGTTCCACTCATCCAACATAGGATACAGTCACGTAACTTGTGCAGTAGTAACCCAAAGCAGAATGAAAGCTGCTTAAGTAAATCCCACAGTTGCTGGTCCCAGCAAGGCATATGATCAAATTGCAGTGAAATGCAGGACTTATTGAGTAGGGGAGGAAGTACGCTTTTTCCTACACTTGGATGTCAATCAGGAAACAGGCAACCTTATTTGCTGCAGGAAGCCATCTTAAAAACCTCACAAGAGCCAACCTATAGACAGGCAAGCATAGAGAAATGGGAGAAGCTAAGAAAATCTTAGAGAACCAGACATGGAACCTGTTTTAAATGTTCCTTAAACCCTCCCTACCAGACCATTTCAGTGATGTTAGTCAATACATTTAATGACTGTTTAAACTATTTTGCATTGTTTTGTATGCAAAAAAAAAAAAAAAAAGAAAAAATTAGACTGCCTCATTATAAACTTAATTTCCATTTTCCTTATTATTTTGAAGTTGAGCACCTTTTCATAAATTTATCCATATTTTTTAATCTGTGTTTTTCTCTTTTATTTAATTTACTGCTTGTTTTTGTTTGTAATTTCCAAGAGTTCTCTGTATAGCAGGGGATAATGATCCCCTGTTAAATATGATGCAACTATTTTCTCTCAGACTGGCACTTATCTTTAGTATATTTCCTATAACTTTTCTCATAAGAAAAATTAAAATTATTTTTAATACAGTAAATATTAATAATGAAATTAAAAAGATATAAAATCCAGCATAGGAATTGCAATTATAAAATTTCTGTTTATTATTATAGGAAGGAAAAAATAATGATAGAAAGGAACTAAATTTATTTATATATATATATAAATCAATAATGATGCAGTAAAAGTTCTAAAAGCTGGCATGTAAATATGTGAATGAGCAAAATATCATTTAAAATCAATATTAAAAATAATAGCTATCAGTTACAAATATATTAATCATTCCATAATTCTATAATGTTTCTACCATTTCATAGGATTATCAAAATAAAAAGATATTTCTTTAACCCACTTATTTTAAAAATATTTTTGTTGTATGTATAGGATTTAGTTGTCTAACTTTGTAAATTTTGTTTGTCCTATTTATTTCTTAATCAATACCAACACAATTTATTATGAGATAGACTGTGGTGTAGTGTTTCATAGTGAAGAATATGTAACTAGATTGCCTATATTGAAACTCTGGTTCTACAGATTTACTAGGTGTTTGTCATTATACAAGTTAGACTTAGTTTTCTCTTTTATGAATTGAGAATAGTAGCAGTACCTACCTTATAGTGTTGTTGAGAGCATATGTAATTAATAGAGAGTGCACTGTAACTGGTAGCTATTATTTTCAATATTGACTTTAAACTATATTTTGTTCATTCACATATTTACATGTCTGCTCCTAGAACTTTTACTGCATACTTATTTATTTATATATATATAAATATATAAATATATATATATTTATATATAAAATAAATAAATATAAATAACTTTAGTTCCCTTCTATTGTTATATTTTCTTTATCTCTATAATCATAAACAGAACTTTTATTATTGCAGTTCCTGTGCTGGGTTTTATATCTTACTTATAAAATTTCATTATTAAAATGTATTTTAGAAACTATTAACTCCACACTATTCCTTATCATTCTCTGCACTTCTCTGCTATTAATACATAAGTAAAACGAGACTAACAGATACTTGATTTATTAATCTGGAGAGCTTGTTACAGACAGATACAGTTAGATGAGGTAATTTTCTGTTTAAGGAAATATAGACTTTGTAGCTAGAGAAACTGCATTGTACTTTCACATTCCTCCCACTATCTAAGTTGAAATAGCCGACTTATTGCATCTTAACTGGGACATGCAGGATCAATTGGAATTCTGGATTGTCAAGAGACTAAGTGCAGTAGTGTAAATCAGTCATGTGGGTGACGCATGCCTATGGAAGTAACGCCCAGCAGAATCCCTGGACACCAAGGGTCAGATGAGCTTCCCTGGCCGGCAATAAATTCATTATACGTGTTTGTATACATTGCTGGAAGAATTAAGTGCCATCCTCATCACTCTCCCAAGAAAGAAAAACTGAAAGTTTGCACCTTTTTAAAAATACACTTTGTGTGCCTTTTCCTTTGATGATTTTAACATATCTTTTCACTGTAATAAATCATAAGTACATCAATTTTTCTAAGTTATTTGAGTTTTTCTAGCAAATCCTTAAACTGAGGATAGTCTTGAAGATCACCAACATACTAAGTATCAACTTCTAATCAATCTCTATGCCCATAGGTAACTGTTGTTGAGCTTTCAATTACTGTAGATTAGTTTTGACTGTTTTTGAACTTTATATAAATGTAGTCATGCTGTATAGGTACATTTCTGTCTGACATCCTTGGCTCAACATAATATTCTTTGCTCCACAAAATATTTTTGTGATTCATTCATATTGTCGGACATATTTATATTTCATTCTTAAGTTGCTGAGTATATTTCATCTTAGGAAAGTATCAACATTTGTTTATCTATTCTAATGTTAATAAACATGAAGGTTATTTCTACCTGAGAATATGATAAATAAAACAGTATAAACATTCTTATGTCTGTTTTATTTTTTTATTTATTTTTATTTTTTTATTATCATATTCATTATTACAAATCATGATTTTTCTTTATGCCCTTTACTGGACACTGTCACTCCTCAGAACCCCTTCCCCCCTCCTTGCCATCTCTAATATCCTTAGGTTTGTTTTCTCCTTCTGAAAGTTCGACATATTGTCATGGTCTTTTCTCTCTCTCTCTCTCTCTCTCTCCTTCTTTCTTAGCACCCAGTTATGATTGAGAATATGCGGTATTTCTCTTTCTTTGTCTGTCTTAATTCACTTAACATAATTTTCTCCAGACTCATCCATATTGCTGCAAATGGTAGAATTACATCCTTTTTCATGGCTGAGTAGTATTCCATTATGAATATATATCACTTTTTCCTTAGGCGGTCCTCCATCAATAGACACATAGGTTAGTTCCATATTTTGGCTATTGTAAATAGAGCTGCAATGAACATGGGGGTGCAGGTATCCCTTTAACATGATAATTTCCATTCCTCTGGATGTATATCCAGTCGTGGGATTGATGGATCATATGGTAGTTCTATCTGTAGTCATTTGAGGAAACTCCCCACTGTTTTCCATATTGGATGTACTAATTTGCCATCCCACCAACAGTGTAGAAGAGTTCCCCTTTCACAGCATCCATACCAGCATTTAGTATTCTCAGTCTTTTTAATAATGGCCAGTCTAACTGGGGTGAGATGATCTCTCAATGTGGTTTTGATTTGCATTTCTCTGATGATTAGTGATGCTGAGCATTTTTCATGCACCTTTGACCATTTGTATTTCTTCCTTTGCAAAATGTCTATTCATCTCCTTTACCCATTTTTTAACTGGATTATTATTATTATTATATATATATATTTTTTACCATATACTTGTTTGTGTCTTTTTATATTCTGGATATTAATCCATTGTTGAATGTATAGTTTGCAAATATTTTCTCCCATTCTGTAGGTTGTCTATCTGCTCTGTTGATTGATTCCTTTGCTGTGCAGAAGCTTCTTAGTTTGATGTAGTCCCATTTGTTTATTTTTTCTTTTGTTGCTTGTGCTTTTGGGGTCTTATTCATAAAGTCTTTGCCCAGTCTAACTTACTGGAGTGTTTCCCCTATATTTTTCTTTAGTGAGTGATTTTATGGTTTCAGGTCTTATTCTTAAGTCTTTAATCCATTTTGAGTTGATTTTGGTATATGGCAAGAGTTACAGGTCCAGTTTCATTCTTCTGCATATGGATGTCCAATTTTCCCAGCACCATTTATTGAAGAGGAAGTCGATTTTTATTTCTCCTTGTTAAACATTTAGGGATAGGAAATATTTTATTTCAAAATGGTTGTTAAATCTGTAGTTTCACCAGCATCTTATCTACGTTTCAGTTGCTCCACTACTTTTCCAATGTTTAGTGTTGTCAGTCCTCAAAATTGCAATTTTTATTTTGGCAGTTCTGGCAGTTTTGCAGTTTTAGGTATTCAGTGATGATTAATTGTGGTTGTAATTTGTAATTCCCTGATTACTAAGGATAAAGAGAGAGACACACACATGAGAGAGAGAGAGAGAGAGAGAGAGAGAGAGAGAGAGAGGAGAGGAGATAGAGAGTTGAGACACTATCAGATTGTCAGGTTAGACTTTTATGATTCAGAGCTCTTACCTATAATCAAACACTGCTAGAATTTTAAGGATGTAATACTGAGTCACAGGCAAAGCATTAAGAAGCTTGGGGCAATCATCACAGTTCTCTATGTCTTTTTCACTCAGAACCCATATCAACAAATAGGGTCATAAATTACTCGGAAGGGCTTCTAGGTCATTAAATCTCTTTATTTTATACCCATGAAATCAAATAGCTTATGAGACATATTCCAGGGAATCATATCTCATAAATCCACAGATTATACCACATATTTCTTTACCATGTACAATTCAAACCAGGTACATACTTCTAAAAGCACACTGTTGAATGAAGTACACTGTTGCTCTCAAATAAATTCTATATTATTTTTTAGGAGATTGGTAATTTGTACGTTTATGTGATGTGGTAACCTACCTTTCTTCTTTTCCAGGGTAAAGATGTGAGGCGACCTCAAGTAATTGAAGAGCATAAACTACAGACCTGTTCTTTAAACACTTTCTCCCATAGTATTGCTAAAATATTCCTAAATGGAGATTTTTCATGGGCAGATGTTCTTCATTTTGATAAAATTTACGTTTTTCTTAGTTTTGTGTTACATTTTGTGATTTTGTGGTCTCTCTACAATAAAATGTTTGCTACCCCAAGTTGATGAAGATATCCAATATTTTCTCCTAAAATTTATAATTGTGACTTAAGTTTAAAACTGTGATTTGTATCTGCATATTAACTATTGTTTTTAATTCATATGGTACTGTATCATTGAATTTATGACATTTTCTTTTACTTCTCTTAGAATTGTGACATTGTTTGCAAAATACAGTTTTTACATTGTTTACTTATTTATATTTAATGTTTTTAATGTTATTATAAATTTACTGTTTTTATTGGCAATTTTCAGATATTTTGTGCAAATATATAGAACTATAATGAATTTTAGTATATAGATTTTTAATCCTTTGTCTTGTCCTAAAATTGTTTATTATTTGCATTACTTTTTTAAGATTCCTCGGGATTTTTTTTATGTCAACAATCATGCTCTCTGTTAACAGCTTCATTATTTTCTCTAGATATCTATGTATTTATATTTCTTTCTTTATTGCACTTGCTAGATCCATTCAGTACAGTACTGTGTAGAAGTGGTAAATGCAATGATTCATTTCTTATTCCCAAAGGAATAAGAAAGGCAGAGTATCAAATTCTAAAGCATTTTACTACAATGTGAGCTGTAGGTTCTGTTTTAATTTGTATGTCTATTAGTTTTGTGAAGATAGCTTATATCAGATTGAAGAACTTTCTTTATTTGCCCAGTTTGTTTAATCTTGTTTTGTGTTTTCCTGGAATGGGCTTGGGTTTCTATCAGTGCATTCTATTTCCCATTTGAATTCATCATACTTATTTCCATTTTCTTTTAATGTGATGAATTACATTAGTTACTTTTTTAAAATTTTGTTTTATTTTGTCAATATACAGTGTGGTCGATTATTGTAGCCCATTACCAAAACCTCCCCCCCTCCTCCCTCTCCCCCATCCCTCCCAACAATGTCCTTTCTGTTCACTTGTCGTATCAACTTCAAGGAATTGCAGTTGTTGTGTCTTCTTCCCTCTGCAGCTCCAGGGATTTTTTGGTGTATTTATTTATCTATTTTTAGCTCCCACAAATAAGTGACAAAATGTGATATTTCTCTTTCAGTGCCTGACTAGTTTCACTTAATATAATTCTCTCTAGGTTCATCCAAATGGCAGTATTTCATTCTTTTTGATAGCAGAGTAGTATTCCATTGTGTAGATATAACACATTTTCCATATCCACTTATCTGATGATGGACATTTGGGCTGATTCCAACTCTTAGCTATTGTAAAGAGTGCTATGAAGAACATTGGGGAACAGGTATACCTTTAATTTGATGATTTCCACTCCTTTGGGTATATTCCCAGCAGTGGGATAGCTGGGTCATATGGTAGATCTAGCTGCAATTGTTTGAGGAACCTCCATACCATTTTCCATAGAGGCTGCACAATTTTGCAGAACCACTAGCAATGTATGAGAGTTCCTTTTTCTCCTCAACCTCGCCAGCATTTATTGTTCACAGTCTTTTGGATATTAGTCATCCAAACTGGGGTGAGAAGGTATCTCAGTGTGGTTTTAATTTGCATTTACTGAATGCTGAGTAATGTTGAGCATTTGTTCATATGTCTGTTGGCCATTCGTATATCTTTCTTTGAAAAATGCCTATTTAGCTCTTTTGCCCATTTTTTAATTGGGTTGCTTGTTTTTTCTTGTAAAGTGGTTTCAGTTCCTTGTATATTCTGGATATTAATCCTTAGTCTGATGTATATTTTGCAAATATTTTCTCCCACTGTGATCAAGTGGGATTCATCCCAGGGATGCAAGGTTAGTTCAACATATGCAAATCAATAAATGTGATACACCATATTAATAAAATCAAACACAAGGACCATATGGTCATCTCTATAGATGCTGAAAAAGCATTTGATAAAATTCAACATTCATTCATGACAAAGACCCTCTATAAGTTACGTATAGTTGGAAAGTATCTCAACATAATTAAAGCCATATATTATAAACCCACTGCCAATATCATCCTGAATGGGGAAAAGCTGAAAGCTTTTCCTTTAAGAAAAGGAACTAGACAAGTATGCCCACTCTCACCACTCGTATTCAACATAGTGTTGGAAGTACTAGCCAGAGCAATCAGAGAAGAGAAGGAAATAAAGGGCATCCATATTGGAAAAGATGAAGTCAAACTGTCCCTGTTTGCAGATGACATGATCCTATATATTGAATAGCCTAAAGCCTCTACAAAAACACTCTTGGAGTTGATAAATGTTTTCAGCAAAGTATCAGGATACAAAATCAACACACAAAAATCAGTAGCATTTCTATTCTCTAATAGTTAACATGCAGAAAGAGAAATAAAGAAAGCTTGCCCATTTACAATAGCCACCAAAAAAATAAAATACTTAGGAATTGAGTTAACCAAGGAGGTAAAAAATCTCTATAATGAGAACTACAAACCAGTGCTAAGATAAATTAGAGAGGGTACAAGAAGATGGAAAGATATCCCATGCTCTTGGATTGGAAGAATCAACATAGTGAAAATGTCCATACTACCCAAAGTGATCTACAAATTCAATGCAATCCCCACCAAAATTCCAAAGACATTTTTATCAGCAATGTAAAAAACTATCCTGACATTTATATGGAATAACAAAAGATCATTCATAGCCAAAGCAATGCTGAGCAAAAAAAAATAACGCTGGAGGCATAACACTACCTGATTTTAAACTATACTACAAAGCTATAATAACCAAAACAACATGGTACTGGCATAAAAACAGACACACTGATCAATGGAAAAGAATAGAGAATCCAGAAATCAACCCACACACCTACAGCCATCTGATCTGTGACAAAGGCACTAAGACTATTTGCTGGGGAAGAGACTGCCTCTTCAGCAAATGGTGCTGTGATAACTGGATATCAATATGCAGGAGAATGAAACTAGACCCATACCTTTCACCATATACTAAAGTCAACTCAAAATGGATTAAAGAATTAAATATACAGCCTGAAACAATAAAACTTCTTAAAGAAAACATAGGAGAAACACTTCAGGAAGTAGGACTGGACACAGACTTCATGAATATGACCCCAAAAGCATGGGCAACCAAAGGAAAAATAAACAAATGGGATTATATCAAACTAAAAAGCTTCTGCACAGCAAAAGAAACAATTAACAGACTTAAAAGACATTGGTTAACTTTTGATTGTTAAACTGTCTTTCAATTACTAGTAAACACCACTTAGTCATGATATAGAATTTTTTACATATATATGGCTGAATTTGATTTGTTTTACTTTGAAAAATATTTTATCTATGTTTATGGCGAGTATTAGTCTTATTTTTTCTTCTGATAATATTTTTTTTAAGTAAGAATTTATATTGGCTTCACAGGAAACACTATTGGTCAGTCCTGCTAGCATCACAAAGATTTTTCTCATCTTCAGTTTCTAAGGAGTTTGTGTAAAGTGGCACGATTTTTTTCACTGAATCTTGATAAAATTCATTAATGACAGCATATAGATGAGAGTTACATTATGGAAGAATTTTATTATAATTTACAATTATTCAAAAAGCATGAGTTATTCAAATTTTCTATTTCTTCTACATAGTTTTAATAATTGATAACAAAGAACTTATCCATTTCACATATACTGTCAGATGCATTGTCATTAAGTTGTGCAAAATAGTCCCTCATTTTAAAAATTTTTTTAGTACCTCTAGTGATCTTCTCTAACATTTTTTTTTTTTTTTTGCTTTTTTGTTTGTTTTTGTTTTTCTCTTTAACTGTTAATATTAATCATTTGTGTTTTCTTATTTTTTCTTGATAGGTCTTGCTAGCAATTCACTAGTTTTTTAATTGACTGTTAATTTTTGTTGTTGTTTTCTGTTTTATTTATTTTCCTGTTATCTTCATTATTCCATGTCTTTTGCTTGCTTTGCTTAACTGCTTCTCCCCCTACCAATTCTTTAAGGAAGCTTATATATTTTTTGTTTTAAAATGTCTTTTTTTTTTTTTATAATATAATTGTTTGAATCAAGAGATATTTATATCTCCACTCCCCTGATTCTGGGTGGACACCATGACCAAATTAAACAAATATGATGTAAGTGGCTCTGCCAGTTTCAGGCATAGTTTTTAACTGAACAGGAAGCTTCCACATTCTCACCTTTAAATGATCACTGTGGAACACTCCATCTTGGAGAAAAGGTGCCATCCTGCAAAAAGTCCCTACTACAAAGGTAGGTCACATGTAGGTACTCTAGATGACAGGTCTACTCCAGGTGATGGTTCCAGCCAACCATTAAATGCTAGTCATATGGTTGAGCCCTTTTGAATATTCAGCTTAGTTGACTATTTGGATGAGTGCAGCACTGACCACTGTTAGACAATAAGTACATGGATGACTCCAAGCAAGGACCTGCCAGCTGAGCTCAGGTCACTCTCATAACTGTGAGTGACAAAACATTTTGTTTTTGCCCACAACATATTCAGCTGTTTTGTTTTCAAGCAATAGTTAACTTCAACAGAAATAAATCTCTGGAGTTGGGATGCTGCCACAACAAAACTTACATACATGAGGTTACTTTTAAGATTAGGCAGTAAATGAAAACTTGAAACTTCACGGGAAACTGTTGGTAAAGTATCTCAGGACACTAAATAAATTGTTATTGGAGGATGAAGGAAAAACAGGATCTGTTAGGTAGTGCTGAATATTTGGCGGCACTGTTACCTGTGGTAATACAGAAAAGAGAATATTTAATGAACCAGGGGATTTGGCTAAGGAAGGCCTTCCATGTAGAATGGTTTTTGTTTGTTTGTTTGTTTGTTTTGTCTTTTTCGTGACCGGCACTCAGCTAGTGAGTGCACTGGCCATTCCTACATAGGATCCGAACCCGCAGCGGGAGCGTCGCACTCTCCCGAGTGCGCCACGGGCTCGGCCTGTGTAGAATGTTTAAAGTGCTGACTGATTTGTTTTTGTTGCATGTGATAAGGTTCAGATTGAGAAAGGAGTATAAGTCTCAAGCAGATTTTAGAGAAAATATAAAGTATCTAGGACTTAACTGCATTCAAAAATAAAATTATTTCTCATCCTGTTACTTTCAGCAAAACTTGCACAAAATAATAAATGAATTAAGAGTAAGATGATGCCAGGCATATAGTTATATGTCCCTTATTGAGACCTAAAAATGATTTAGAGGCATATTTCTTGGAACAACTCTGTCAGATAAATTCCAAAAATACTAAAGAATTGTCCCATAGCAGTTTGACTCGCAGTATAAGGTAGAGAATATCCCGGATAAGAGATATTTGAGGATATACACGGCTTTATTTTTGTTTGTTTCTTTCAGTAATGTCCAGTAAGATTTATAGGAAAGCCTTACATTTTTGGCTACACCATTTAAAAAAATTTCAGTGGTGGTTCTGCATATTACATTATTCATACTTAACTTGTCACAGCTGACTTAGTCTAAAGGATAATCTCTAGCACTTTTTTTGTGCATTTATCCTGGTAACAAATTCTCTAACTTAAGTAAATGTGAACATATCGTTATTCTACTCTCATTGTTGGAGACTATTTTTGCTGGATTAAGAATTGTGAATTGACATGTTTTTCCCCTTTTAGTACTTGAAAGTGTCAATCCATTTACTTCTTTCCTTCATTCTATGTGATAATAAGGTGACAATTATTTGTATAATATTTTCCTCTATGTAATATTTTTTCTGGCTACTTTAGAATGTGCTTCTTATATGTGACTTTCTTTGTTTTTATCCTGTTTGGTCTTTCTCAAATGATTGAGATGTTTCCATTAAAATTTGGAAATATTCTATCATTTTTTATTTATTTTTATTGTATTATTTTACTACACTAGTCTCTTCTTATATCTTTGAGACTTTAATTGCATATACATCAGACCGTTCAATCATTTAAAATTATATAAATTTTCATTTTTTCTTTACATTGTATTGTTTTCCTTATTTTCAAATTATCTAACACTTTCTTCTGTAATCCCACTTAACCTGTTAAATTTATTTAGCAATTTTTTTCATTTCATTATAGTATTTTCAGCGATTAAAATGTATTTTTTAAAAAAATTATTACTCTGACAAGATTTTTTATCTATTCACCCATTAGTTTTGCTGTTACTTTAAGTTGTTGAACATATTATTAATAACTGTTTAAATGCTCATCTTCTGATCCCAATATGCATGTAATCTAAAGGATGTGTTTCTATGAGGGTACATGATAAAATCCATACAAATGTAAAAGATAATACAACACAATGACATCATAAAGATGGCAAAATAAACAATCTCATCACTGCTGCCACCCACAACTAATCAACTTACAACTAAAAACACAAAAACTGCTATCCTGTAATCACCAGAAATTAGAAGAGGAGGAGAGACTCACTGAGTCTGTGATGGTATAAAAAGCCACAGTGAGCAGGAGGAAGGATTACCTCATTCAGACCCAGCCTCAGCCACTCATGGAGTAGCTACCAACACATGGAGCAGCTACCTAAAGACAGCAAAGCCACAGCAGTGTCCTTTGCATAAAGCCACTTGGAGACTGCAGGGGAGAAGAGTGCCCTGACTTCTGTCAAAAAAAAAAAAGAAAAAAAGAAAGAAAAGAAAAAGAAAAATCATTCCAGGTTGCATTATGCCATTCCCCAGGCCAGCAGAGCTACTTGCAAGCTTCCTGTGTGCCTACATAGGAGGGAGGAGCTGCAGTGGACAAGAAGAAGAAATCACCCAGAGGTTTGTGAATCTTCACAGAGGACTCAGATGGGGCCTGCTACATGGGAAACATTTGCAGTGCTGGAGGGGCTGATCCACCTCCACCAGGGTTGCATCAGGGAGAAGCATGGGCAGTTGATCTGCCTTCTGATTGGCATGGACTCCGTTGGTACTAGAGACCAGTAAGCATGATACAACCACAGGAGTACGGTTTGCATAAAAGACTAAGTCCCAGGCTGCAATCTCCACAAATCTCTATAGTGTTTATGGTGACTTCACATGACCCAAATCTGACTAAAATGACCCAAATCTGACATTTAAAATCTGGTCTGCACAAGAAGATTTTCCCAGTCTGAGAAACAACAGTAAAGCCGCAACTTAGCTCAGACACATAGCTCAATTTCTGGTCTATTCAGGTAGTTTTCCCCAGTCCAGGAATTAACCATAGGACAGCAAATTATTTTTAAGTAGTAGTGGTTGCTATTAATCCACTACAGAATGAAAAAACAAAACAAAACAAAAAAAAAGTAGATCAAAGTTCTTACATTGAGTAAAAAAAGATATAACACCACCAAACAACACCTATAAAATCTAAAAGAGGCAGTTATCTCAAATGTGTGGACAGCAATATAAAGACACAAAGATAGAGAAAGAACAGAGAAATATGACATTAAATATGACAGCTAAAGAAAACTAACAAAGCACCAGAAATGGACCCAGAAGAACAGCAGATTTATGAAATGTCTGGAAGAGAATTTAGAACAATCCTCTTAGAAATGTTCAAGGGGTCACAAGAAAATACAGAAATAAAATTAAACGATATTTTGGAAACAATTCAGGATCAGAACAAGAAACTTGACAAAAAAATAAAATCAATTAAAAAAACAAATGGAAATTTAGAAATAAAGAATACATTATCTGAACCAAAACTCAATAGAAAGCTACAACAGCAGACTTGGTCAAACAGAGTAAAGAATCCATAAGCTCAAATATCAAGCATACAAAATTATCCAATCAGAGGAGCAAAAAGAAAAAAGAAAAAGAAAAGTATGAAACAATTGCGGCAATTATGGGAATCCTTCAAGTGAAATAACCTCTGCATAATTGGCATACCTGAAGGAAATGAAAAGGAAGGGGTATACAAATAATATTTAATAAAATAGTGGCTGAAAATTTCCCAAGTATTTAGAAAGATGACAGCATCCAGGTGTGGGAAGTTCAGAGGTCACCAATCAAATTCAATCCAAGAAGAATACTCCAAGGTGCATCATAATCAAATTATCAAAAGCTAAAGACAAAAAAAGAATACTGAAAGCAGCAAGACAAAAGAAACACATAACATTCAAAGGATTTCCAGTAAGGTTCTCAGAAGATTTCTCAGTAGAAACCCTGCAGTCCAAAAGACAGTATGTTGATATATTCAAAGTGCTGAAGGGAAAGACTGCCAAATGAGATTCCTGTATTCAGCAAAACTAACCTTTAAATATGAAGGATAAATAGTCTTTCCCAGACAAACAAAAGCTAGGAGGATTCATCAATACTAGACATGCCTTATGAGAAATAAAGAGAGGTCATCAAGCTGAAAGGAGATGATGATAAAGTGTAACAAGAAAACAGTTAAAAGTACAAACTTGCCAGTAAAGTAAGTATATGGACAATCTTAGAACACATCAATGTTGTTAAGGTAGTGAATAAGCTTATGTTTTTAGGCTAAAGGGCAAAGCTCACAAAATAATAACAGACTCAACAACTGTACAAGAGGTAGTCAGTATTAAAAGACGCAACTTGAAGCAGCAAAATGTCAAAAAGTGGAGGGAAATGACATCAAAAAATAGAGTTAGTTTTGAGGTTTTTTTTTTTTTTTTTTCTTAGTGATGAAAGTTAAGCTGTTATTAGTCCAAAATAATTTCTTATAACTATATCATTTTTTAGCCTCATGGTAACCATAACACAAAATCTTGAGACATACTAAAAATAAATACTGAGAAATCAAAATATATGACTGGAGAAAATCATTTAATCACAAAGGAATATAGTAAGACCAGAAAAAAGGAAAAAAACAAGTGTAATATACCAATGTTTATAAAGCAAATGTATTTCACAGGTTCCACAAAGCCCTGAAGTTTCAGGTTTAGCCTAACTTCCTAAAATTATATATAGAAATGTTAACCTTGCAAAAGACAGGAAACTTTCCTCAGGCTAGGGCTTCTGATGTGGATGGAGAGTTGTGGCACAGCAAGGTTGCTGGCTCAAGGACAGACAAGTTACTGATTGATATATAAAGATACTGGGAAACTGCTGAAGGGAAAAACAGTGTTTGCTAAGATTAAGCTTTTGTTGGTGGATCGACTTAACCTTTTGCAAATTGCTTGTTTTACTGATGTTACCAGCCTCTGTTGTTAAACTTGTTAAAGTATACTTCAATAAAACCCTACCTATGTTCTTTGCCTGTAAATTCCTGGTCTTAAGAATAATTGAGGGAAGAGAACCCCAGTTTGTGGTTAATTTCCAAAATGAAGGAATGCCTTGCTCTTGAGGGTTCTGGGAAATTAACCCCTTTGGGGTCTCTCACTGCTCAGAAGAAATGGGCTTTTAGTAGTACTTTTTGTAGCTCCATCACCCAGGGAAAGAAAGGTAACAAATGCGTGTGGGGCAAAGCAACAAAAATATACCCTCAAATCAACCATAAAAAGTAATAAAATGGCAGCAGTAAGTTTGTATATATCAATAATAACTAAATATTAATGGATTAAATTATCCAAATAAAAGACACAGATTGGCTCAATGAATTAGAAAACAGGAACTAACAATATGCTGCCTACAAGAAACTCACTTCACCTATAAGGACACACTTTGACTGAAACTAAAGTAATGGAGAAAGGTATTTCATGCAAATGGAAATCAAAAAAGAGCAGAAATAGCTATACTTAGATAAAATAGACTCCAAACCAAGGAAAGTTGAAAAAGATAAGGAAGGTCATTATATAATAACAGGATAAGTTCAACAAGAGGATATAACAATTCTTAAATATATATGAACCCAACAAACACTAGAGCACACAGATATCTAAAACAAATACTTTTAGACCAAATGAGAGAAATAGACTCCAACAAAATAGTTGGAGACTTTAATGTCCCACTTCCAGCAAAGAACAGATCATTCAGACAGAAAATTAACCAAGAAGCAGCAGAGTTAATCTCTTCTCTAGATTGGTTAGACCTAATGAACATTTACAGAATATTTCATAAATGGCTGCAGAATATACATTTTTCTAAGCAGCACATTCTCTACAATAGACCATATGTTAGATTAAATAATAAGTCTCAACAAATTTAAAAAAATGGAAATCATACCAATTATCTTGTTTTACCACAAAAGAATAAAATAAGAAATCAATAACAGAAAGGACATTAGAAACTAGGAAAACATGAAAATTAAACAACATGCTACTAAACAATGAATGAGTCAAAAAATAAACTTAAAAGAAACTAAAAACTTATTGGAGACAAATTAGATTGAAAGTACAACATACCATAACCTCTTGGATATAGCAAAAGCAGTCATAAGAGGGAATTTTATAGCAATAAATGCCTATATTAAAAATAGAAAGACTTAAACAACCTAAACTTATACCTCAAGGAACTAGAACAGCAAGAACAAACCAAACCCCAAAGTAATACAGAGGGAGAAATAACAGAGATCGTAACAGAAATAAATGAATTAGAGATTTTAAAAACAATACAAAAGATCAATTAAATAAAGAATTGGCTTTTCAAAAAAATAAATAAACAAAATTGATAAACCTTTAGCTAGACTAAAGGAAAGAAAAGAAGACTCAAGTAAAGAAAATCAGAAATGAAAAAAGAGATATTACAATGAATACCATGGAAATAAAAAGAATCATAAGAAACTATTATAAATAACTACATGCTGACCAACTAGAAAACCTAGAACAAATGGATAAATTCCTGGACACATACAACTTATAAAGGCTGAATCATGAAGAATTAGAAAACCAAACAGACTGATAAATAGTGAGGCTGATGCAATAATAGTCTCTCAATAAAAAAAAAATAATCCCAGGATGTGATGTCTTTCCTGCTAAATTTCACCAAACACTTGAAGAAAAATTAATACAAATTCTCAAAGTCTTCCAAAAAATTGAAAAGGAGGGAACACTTCCAAATCTATTCTATGAGGCTAGCATTACCTTCATACTAAAACCAGAAAAAGACAAAACCCAAAAACAAACAATAACTGCAGAACAATATCCCTAATGAACATAGATGTGAAAATCATCAACAAAATACTAGTGAATTGAATCCAACAAAATATTTAAAAGATCATTCATTATAATTGAGTGGGGTTCATTCTAGTTCAACATACACAAATCAATAAAACTGACATATCACATCAAAAGAATAAAGAAAAAATAAAAAAAAATCCATATGATTATATCAACAGACACATAAAAAGCATTTGATAAAATCCAACACCACTTTAGGATAAAAATGCTCAACAAATTAGATATACAAGGAATTTACCTCAACACAAGGCCACATAAAACAAACCCACGCTAACATACTGAACAGAGGAGGGGAAGTGCTATGCCACCTATCCTGAGTAAATTCATGTATAGTATATTCATGTATTGAAACAACATACTGTATCCCACAAATACGTACAAATAAATGTCTTTGAAAAAAATAATACAACTATTCCACTAACTTGTCAATGTACCCTAGTATTGACTGCTATTGATGATGTGGGCCACTATTTTCTGCCTCTTCTTGTGTCATTTTATATTACAAAGTGGAAAGATGAAGTTGGTAAATTGTATAGATAGTGTCCAGAATATTCACAGAAAAAAATGTTATAAAAAGGTCACTTAACCAGCTTTATATATTCTAATTATATTGTTTCATTAAGAGAGCACCAGACAATAAAGTCATACTTCTTGTATTATTTATACCATAGCCACAATATCATTCTCAAATATTTAGAAAGTTTTTTATGTCACATGAAATTATGTAGAATTATTATTAGGAATAAAAAATAGCAAAATGTACTTCAACAATATTAAAATTGAGAAAGTAATGTGATCTCTAAATTTCTTCTACTTGTATCATTTCTTCTTAAAAATATTTAGTAAGTCATCAGAATCAGTACAGTGTTATTATATGTTACAATATATTAAAGAAGTGTAGTTTTTCAAAATTTAATTTCACTTAATATTTTGATAAAATAAAACATAGGTTTTGTTATGTTGCATAGCGTAATTTTTAATGGGCTGTATTCTACCTAACAAATAATTTACTTTTCGCTTTCACTTTTTCTATTAATAAGAATAACCAGATTTCCAGCAAATGCTGTATAGTTGAGGAAAATATTTCAGCCCATATTTTTGCTTCTTTGCTCATTCCATCCATAGAAAGAATCTTGCATGGAGCTGAAATCATTGTATCAATTTGCTCAAAAGCAATCTTAATCTCTTTCAGACCTTGGTTTCTATATTTGCATTTTCATGAATGTATATTAACTTATTGTTGTGTATGATGGTACACATTTGGGGATTAATTTTATCAAATTTAAATGTTGTGATATCCCAGTGGGCATGAGACTTAGTTATTTGGTTGCACCTGTTCACATAATTTATTTCTATATTCATAGGGATTTTGAAGCACTAAATGCATGGGCGGTTATCATTAAGGCAGTTTCACAGGCCTCTGAATGTTGTGTTCCAATGTTCCACAAACTCTGTAAAAAGGAATATGAATAAAGACTTAGCAATTGCTTTGAATATCATGAATAGCTGTTATTTTTTATCTGAGCCACGGAAATGAATCACTAGATATTTGCATCAGAGCATTCACTTTCATTTAAAAAATACGTATTTTATCATGCAGAAGAAATGTTAGCTGAAGATTAAAAATTTTCACATTATCTGAGAAACCCCTCATGCACTTGAATAAATGATAATTTAGCAAATACAGATATTATATACACATATAGCTGGCCAGTTAGCTTACTTGATTAGAGCATGGTGCTGATAACACCCTGTACTTGCCAGCCACTAAAATAACAACAAAATGCCATAATATAAATACACGTATGATATTTTTTTCTTAACCTGGATTTTACACACACTTGGATTGGGGCATGGACAAAAGCAATTTTTTTTAAATCTCCACAAATTATTCTAATAAACCGCTGGATTTATATCTACTGGTATCAAATACTCAAATGAATATTTGTTTATAGGTGTTTCCTCAGAGTAATTCAATAAAGTAACAAAAATTTGATTTCTTCTATTTAGTATTTCACAAAGTGCCCCCCAAATTAGTAGTTACACATTAGTAGGCATTTTTTTTTATTACCTATTCACAAATATTGTGTTATAACCAACATAAACAGACTAATATAAACACAATTAAGGCTGAACTTTTACATATTTTTCCATTTAAATGTTCTTCTTTTTTAATATGCTTATAGGTTCATTCATTTCTAACTTTTTTTTACAGTTTTTTTTTTTTGTCAATATACAATGTGGTTGATTATTGTGACCATTTACCGAAACCTCCCTCTCTTCTCCCTATCCCTGCACCCTCCCAACAATGTCCTTTCTGTTTGCTTGTCCTATCAACTTCGAGGAATTGTAATTGTTATGTCTTCTCCCCCCACCCCGTTTTTTGCGTATTTATTTATTTATTTTTAGCTCCCACAAATAAGTAAGAACATGTGATATTTCTCTTTCTGTGCCTGACTTGTTTCACTTAATATAATTCTCTCTAGGTCCATCCATGTCGTTGCAAATGGCAATATTTCCTTCTTTTTTACAGCAGAGTAGCATTCTATTGTGCAGATACACCACAGTTTCCTTATCCACTCATCTGATGATGGACATTTGGGCTGGTTCCAACTCTTAGCTATTGTAAATAGTACTGCAATGAACATTGGGGAACAGGTATACCTTCAACTTGATGATTTCTATTCCTCTGGGTATATTCCAGCAGTGGGATAGCTGGGTCACATGGTAGATCTATCTGCAATTGTTTGAGGAACCTCCATACCATTTTCCATAGAGGCTGCACCATTTTGCAGTCCCACCAGCAATCTATGAGAGTTCCTTTTTCTCCGCAACCTCGCCAGCATTTATCATTCACAGTCTTTTGGATATTAGCCATCCGAACTGGGGTGAGATGGTATCTCAGTGTGGTTTGGATTTCATTTCTCAAATGCTAAGTGATGTTGAGCATTTTTTCATATGTCTGTTGGCCATTCATATATCTTCCTTTGAGAAATGCCTATTTAGCTCTTTTGCCCATTTTTTAATTGGGTTACTTTTTTTTATCTCGTAAAGTTGTTTCAGTTCCTTGTATATACTAGAAATTAATCCTTTGTCAGATGTCTATTTTGCAAATATTTTCTCCCACTCTGTTGGTTGTCTTTTAACTCTGCTAATTGTTTCTTTTGCTGTGCAGAAGCTTTTTAGTTTGATATAATCCCATTTGTTTATTTTTCCTTTGGTTGCCCATGCTTTTGGGGTCATATTCATGAAGTCTGTGTCCAGTCCTACTTTCTGAAGTGTTTCTCCTATGTTTTCTTTAAGTTTTATTGTTTCAGGGTGTATATATAATTCTTTAATCCATTTTGAGTTGATTTTAGTATATGGTGAAAGGTATGGGTCTAGTTTCATTCTCCTGCATATTGATATCCAGTTATCCCAGCACCATTTGCTGAAGAGTCAGTCTCTTCCCCAGTGTGTAGGCTTGGTGCCTTTGTCACAGATCAGATGGCTGTAGGTGTGTGGGTTGATTTCTGGATTCTCTATTCTTTTCCATTGATCAGTGTGTCTGTTTTTATGCCTGTACCATGCTATTTTGGTTATTATAACTTTGTAGTATAGTTTAAAGTCTGGTAGTGTTATGCCTCCAGCGTTATTTTTTTGCTCAGCATTGCTTTGACTATGCGTGGTCTTTTGTTATTCCATATAAATGTCTGGATAGATTTTTACATTGCTGAGAAAAATGTCATTGGAATTTTGATAGGGATTGCATTGAATTTGTATATCACCTTGATTAGTATGGACATTTTCACAATGTTGATTCTTCCAATCCAAGAGCATGGGATATCTTTGCATCTTCTTGTATCATCTCTAATTTATCTTAGCACTGGTTTGTAGTTCTCATTACAGAGATTTTTCACATCCTTGGTTAACTCAATTCCTAAGTATTTTATTTTTTTTGGTGCCTATTTTAAATCGGCTAGCTTTCTTGATTTCTCTTTCTGCATGTTCATTATTGAAGAATTGAAATGCTACTGATTCTTGTGTGTTGATTTTGTATCCTGCTACTTTGATGAAATCATTTATCAACTCAAAGAGTTTTTTGGTAGAGGCTTTAGGCTGATTGATATACAGGATCATGTCATCTGCAAACAGGGATAGTCTGACTTCATCTTTTCCACTCTGGATGCCCTTTATTTCCTTCTCTTCTCTGATTGCTCTGGCTAGTTTTTCCAACACTGTGTTGAATAAGAATGCTAAGAGTGGGCATCCTTGTCTATTTCCTATTCTTAAGGAAAAGGTTAAAAGCTATACAGGATGATATTGTCAGTGGGTTTATCATATATGGCTTTAATTATGTTGAGATACTTTCCATTTATACCTAACTTATACAGGGCCTTTTTCATGAATGAATGTTGAATTTTATCATATGCTTTTTTAGCATCTATATGATCACATGATCATATGGTCCATGTGTTTGATTTTATTGATATGGTGTATCACATTTATAGATTTGCATTTGTTGAACCAACCTTGCATCCCTGGGATGAATCCCACTTGATTGTGGTGTATAATTTTCCATAAGTGTTGCTGTATTCTGTTACCTAGTATTTTATTGAGGATTTTCTCATCTATATTAATCAAGGATATTGGCCTGTCATTTTCTTTTTTAGTTGTATCTTTACCTGGTTTTGGTATCAGGGTGATGTTTGCTTCTTAAAATAAACTTGGGTGATTTGCCTCTGTTTCAATGGTTTGGAATAGTTTGTAAAGAATTGGTGTCAATTCTTCTTTGAATATTGGTAAAATTCTGATGTGAATCCATCTAGTCCGGGGCTTTTCTTTGTTGGGAGCCTTCCGATAACAGCTTCAATCTCCTTTATTGTTATTGGTCTGTTCAGATTTTCTACATCTTCTTGGCTCCATTTTGATAGCTTGTGTGTGAACAGAAATTTATCCATTCCCACCAGATTTTTAAATTTGTTGGCAAATAGTTGTTTATAGTAGTCTCAAACGGTTCTTTGTATTTCAGATGTGTCAGTTGTAATATCACCTTTTTCATTTCTAATTTTTGTTATTTGGATCTTCTTCCTTCATTTTTTAGTTAGTCATGCTAATGGTTTGTCAATTTTATTTATCTTTTAAAAATCAACTCTTTGTTTCAATGATCTTTTGTGTTGTTTTTTGGGTTTCAATTTAATTAAGTTCTGTTTTGATCTTATTGATTTCTTTCCGTTTGCTAACTTTAGGTTTGAATTGTTCTTGTTTTTCTAGTTCTTTAAAGTGAAGTATTAGGTTGTTCACTTGCAATTTTCCATTCTTCTGAAGTTAGCATTTAATGTGATAAATTTCCCCCTTATTACTGCTTTTGCAGTATCCCACTGGTTTTGGTATGATGTATCATTATTTTCATTAGTTTCAATAAATTTTTTGATTTCCTGTTTGATTTCTTCTTGGACCCATATGTCATAAAGTAGAATGCTGTTTAATTTTCATGTGTTTGTATAGTTTCCAGAATTTCTTTAGTTATTGATTTCTAATTTTAATCCATAGTGGTGTGAAAAAATACATGGGATAATTTCAATATTTTTGAATTTGTTGAGACTTGGTTTGTGACCTAACATGTGATCTATCCTGGAGAATGATCCATGTGCTGATGAGAAGAATGAATATTCTGATGTTGTTGGATGGAATGTTTTGTAGATTTCTGCCAATTCCAATTGGTTTAGTGTGTTGTTTAAATCTTGTGTTTTTCTGCTGATTCTTTGCCTAGATGATCTGTCCAATATTGACAGTGGGTTGTTCAGGTCCCCTGCTATTATGGGTATTAGTTTCTATTTCCTTCTTTAGGTCTAATAGAGTTTGTTTTATAAATCTGGCTGCTCCAACATTGGGTGCGTATATATTTATGATTGTTATGTCTTCTTGATGGATGAATCCTTTTATCATTATGTAGTGTCTCTCCTTATCTCTTTTTATGGTTTTTAGTTTAAAGACTATTTTATCAGATATAAGTATAGCTACTCCAGCTCATAATTTCATTTCTGTTTGCATGGTAAATCTTTTTCCATCCTTTCACTCTTAGTCTATGTGAGTCTTTATGGGTGAGGTGGGTCTCTTGAAGGCAGCATATAGTTGGATCCTCCTTTTTAATCCAGTCAGCCAGTCTGTGTCTTTTGATTGGGGAATTTCATCCTTTTATATTAAGAGTTGTTATTGAAAAATGTTGATTTACTCCTAGCATTTTATTGTTTTTGTTTGGATGTCTTAAGTGTCTTTTGTTCCTTTCTTATTGATTTAGTATTTGTTTTCTGTATTTGGTGGTTCCTTGGGTTTTAGATAGCCTTTTTTGTTTGTTTATTTTCTCTTCATAGATACCATTTTTATTATACTAGTGAGTTTTTATTTTTCTTCGGTTTTTATAGCAGTGGTAGCTGTTTTTCAGGTACCAAACCCAGTACTCCCTTGAGAATTTCTTGTAAGGGTGGTTGTGTGGTAGTGAACTCCCACAGTTTTTGTTTGTCTGAGAAATATACTATTTGCCCTTCATTTCGGAAGGATAGCCTTGTGGGGTAGAGTACTTTTGGCTGGCAATCTCTGTCTTTTAGTATTTTGAATATATCATCCCATTCCTTTCTGGCTTTTAGGGTTTGTGATGAAAAGTCTGATTGGGGCTCCCTTATAGGTGATTTGACACTTCTCTCTTGCTGCCTTTAAGATTCTGTCTTTGTCTTTGAGTTTTGCCAATTTGACTATAACATGTTTTGGAGAAGACCTTTTTGGGTTAAATATGTTTGGGGATCTTTGAGCTTCCTGAATCTGAAGATCTTTGTCTTTTCCAATAACTGGGAAGTTTTCTGCCACTATGTTGCTTAATATGTTTTCAATGCAATCTCCTTTTTCCTCCCCTTCTGGAATACCCATGACTCAGATATTTGAGTGCTTAAGGTTGCCTGATATGTCTCTTAGATTTTCTTCAATGATTTTAATTCTTTTTTTCTTTCTTTCTTTCTTTTTTTATTTTTATTTTTTTGTCTGCCTGTGTTATTTCAAACATCCCATCTTCAAGGTCAGAAGTTCTCTCTTCTACTTCTTCGAGCCTGCTGGTTAAACTCTCGGTTGTGTTTTTTTATTTCGTTGAATGAATTCTTCAGCTTGGCATGCTCTGCTACATTCTTTTTCAGGGCATTGATTTCCTTGTACATTTTTTCTTTCAGGTCCTGTATACTTTTCCTCCTTCCATCATGTTGTCTAGCTGAGCTTTCTCGTATCTCATTCAGTTTCCTTAGAATTATTACTCGAAAATTCCTTGTCTGACATTTCAAGGATCTAGAGCTTGAGAGTTATTACCCTTTGGTGGTGTACTTTCTTGATTTTTCATATTTCTGGTATCTTTCCTTTGATGTTTAGTCATTGTGACAGGGGGTATCACAGTCTACTGGTTTGAGACGATTGTCTGGCTAGGATGTTGCTGGAGTTGCCAATTTGGTATGGCTACCTCAGTGTATTCTCGGTTGGTCACTAGTGCCTTGTGTGTGTGGTTGCCTAGAGTCTTGGGCCTCTCTGGGGAGCCACCTTTCTGGTCAGCATGCACTTGGCCAGGCTGCTTGGTCGTGCACCGGCACCGCAGTTAGTAGGCATTTTCTTTTATGTTTGTATATCCTCAAATTTTGCAAATTAAGGAATTAAAGACATTTCTTTAGCAGACTTCAAGACATTTGCTAGGCCAATATACAGTAATTTGGATCACCAGTTTATTAATACCTAACATATGTGTAGGAATGTGTGTGAAGAATTTTATTTTTCTAAATTCACATAAAATATGGCTTGGGATCACTGGTCTTCCCACAATCTCTTGATGAAGAAAAGCAAGTTAATTTTACATTTTCATTCACATAAAATTGTAGAGCTACCATTGCGTAAAATTATGGAGTAAAACTACTTATGCTCTATCGGTGGCTGGAGCCAGCTAGCCATTTTTTTTAATTAAAAAAAATAATAATAATATGACATATATGGTACAGAAAATTTTAAATGTAGGGCTGGTTTCTACTTTTGTACGGCAACCATCCTATTTTAAAACTCCACATCCCCCTCTTCAAGTGGTTATTGTTTACTCTTCTGAAATTCTGGCTGTATATAGGAGTTCATGGCTTAGGCCTATTGTAAAATTTCCACCTATTTTTCTGTCCATTGTGATTGCTCCAATGGTGATACTGATTTGAACTTTCCCAATATAAATATAAAATCAGTGGTTACTTTCTCTCAATTCAAAACAGATACTAAGAGTAAGGGGAAATCGATGTACTATTTAGGTTGATGGACTTACATAGCCTGATCTTCTTAGACGAAAATCTTCTGGTGATCCTAGTGGATAACTACTGTTGTCAGTTTCTATTGGGACCCAAAGCAAGAGAAAGTTCTTTGTAGGCCTAGATAGTAATACAGGAACTCTCACTTTGGCTTAAGAACTTGGCAAATGCAATGTTACTTACATTTTCCATAGCAGATATGTTTGCTATATGGGGATTCTTGACATGATTCAATAAAAGAATAACCCAGTAAACTCTTTAGATTTTTACAGCAAAGATAGCCATTTTCCTCTTGAGATGTAGCTACAAAATTTCTATTAAGCTATGCAAAGACTGAGTTTCTGAATTTGTGTTACCAGTAGACCATGTGATCTAAGCTTCCCCTCATTAGCTGACCCACAAAGACAAAAAGTGGAATATGTACAGCTCACTCTAATATTATGTACACGTAAAATACAGGAGGTTGGGTTTAAGCAGATCCTGTTGGCATAATCAAGTGCCTCAAGCACTAATGATATCCTTTGTTCCTGCACTGTTACCTTTTCTCCCATCTCAACCTTATTGGCCTCATGGGGATTTTCCTATGTATAGTTGTCAGAGGAATGCTGGCACCACGCATGCAGGCTTCAGGAACACTATCCCTCAATCAGGGAGGAAACTGAAGTAGAATGAGCAGGATTGAGGTGTATATGTGCTTGTTCATAATTAAGAGATGGTTGGAAATATAAATCCATGTAAATCTATGCACAGTCACTAATGGTTAACCCATATGGCCAGATTGTTGATAGGACAAGATTAAAGAAATCTGTTAAGGATCATTGGAAGAAGTAGAAAGATGGGACTTCAATGATGGGTACAAGATGCAAGGATGACCACAAAAAGACAGACCTTGCATAGGAAGCTGTTAATAATAAAATGAACAAAATGGCTCAAACCCTTCGATATCAGTTGGTCTCTTTCTCCAGACACCTCATTGTTACTCAGTATGATCATTAACAAAGTGATCATGATGTCAGGACTGTAATTGAAATAATGCATGTGCTAATATTATGGGCTTTTCTAATACTGTGTCTGTTGAGTGCCCAGCTTTTGAAAAGCAGAGACCAAAGCTAATTCTCTTACTTGGCACAATTTGTTAGTGCCTGGCAATAGGCTGATTATATTGTACCTCATATCTTAGAAGGTGTTGCAAGGCAATGTTTCATGCATTTCTACATGTCTTATGAGAACTTTTCTTCATAAATATCTTTTCAAGGATTCCTCCATGGCAAACAACCTTAGAAACTGAAGATGGCATCTTACTCTGAATCAGAGAGCTTATTTGTTTCCTAACCAGTATAATAAAGTCTTCTTCCAGGGTACAGAATGGGCTGTTTTGCTATCAGTTCCCTTATAAAATCAGTGGTTGGCTAAGCTCAGTGTTCCTTAGCTTTGACACAGAACCCTTGATGTGCAGCATTCATCTGGGCTCATTCTGATTTCGACACATTGGACATGAGGGGCAAGGGGAACCTGCTTCCTGTTGTTCCTTGAGTAATCAGCTACCTAAGTCCATTTGGGCTCACTGGTTTCTTATTGGTTGAATCAGTGGAAGTCTGGCAAGCCAGCCTAAAATCTCCCTGCTGCTTAGGGACTGCTTACCTCCTTTTTAGAGGATTTTTCTCCCTAGAAGAGACTATTGCACTGCCTGCAATGGGTCAGCCAGCACTGTCTCTGAATTCACTGAATCCATTATTTACTATCATGGATTTCTAGAATACTGCTTCTGTATAAGTACACCAAACAAACTGAGGAAATATGGTCATGTGCACAAATGGCCCATTAATATAAATAAATTGACTGGCTAAAATTATGGAATTAAATGCTGGATATTCAAAAACACAGTGACAACACCTACCAAAGCAAATTCTGGATACCATAACAAACTGGGAAGCAACATATAGTACTGTTTCTCCCATAGTCAGGATACACAGGTGTGAGAACCAAGATATTGAAAGAAGAAATAGCTTTTCTCCCTATTATCAAATATCTCCCTTGTTTCATTGTTTTATTACTTCAAATTTAGGGCTTTGTTAGATTAGACATCTTTTTTATTGAAGAAAAAATTTTAAGAGGGGAAAAACAATGTTTGTATTGAATTGGAAATTAAGAATTCCACCTACTCAGTTGACCTTATCAGGACAATGAATCAAGGCAAAGGATGAGAAGGGGGGTGTGGGTGATATCACATCTTAATATTTCACTTTAAGGTAAAAATTATAAAATATTGCAGGGACGTCACCCAAGCAGGCTAATTGCTCACATAATACAGATTCTATTTTTAGTTGCTTGTTCAAAAGGGGAAATATGGTGAGTGAAGAATATTGACAGCTTCAGTCAAATAAACAGGCCCCTGAGAACATCCTCTCCTTTGACCAAGATTCTTTTGTAGTGCTTTCTCTCATAGGTAGTAGAAGTTCTTTGCTGATCTAATTCTCTCAGTATTCTTAGACAAGAAGCAAGCCTATTTTCCAGTGTCTTATTTATTAAAGCCTATTTGAAAGAAGTTTGGATATAATTTTCATCAGTCTAACTGCTTGCATTATTTTGGTTTCCCCAGGAGCAGACTGCGATATGAGAATTTACATAAAACGTATTCGGAAGTTGTTACCAGTAAACATTGGTAGGGAAGAGGAGAAACAACATAGTGTAGAAAAATAAGCCAGTACAGGGTGCCTTATTAAGCAAGTTGCCAGGGTGAACAATGGACGATAAATCCTACTTTGGAACTAGGGAACTCCATTTAGAGCAACACAGCTCAGAGTTACCTCACCTGGAGTTGAGGGACCAGGAGTGTATCCACATCAACTCTTGTCAATCACTGTTTGAGAGCTGCTGTCAGGAGCATGTTAGTTCACTGACACTTTTATGTAGTATGGACATAGCAAGTTTCAGAGGGGAGAGGACACTCTCAGAGGGAAAGACACAGAGGCTGGCAGGTGGAAGTTAGTCTAGCGTTGGACAAAAATGTTTAATACTGACAGGTAAAGGGCAGGGTGTCAATGACATCCATCATGCTTTTTGTTTAGTGAAAGAAAATTTATTAATTCTAATAAATACACGTTGTTTAATGATTCCTGATTAGGATAGAAATAATTGTCATTGTGTTTTGTTTCATCACACTTCTTCACCACCATCTTCATCTTTTATGGTGAGATAGCAAAAAAATAAATATTAAAAATTTTTCTAATATGAAAGTTGTAGTCTTATGTCAAGAATAAGTATTATATCACTTCAAATAAGGTCAATGAGATAATTATAGGGGAAAGTGCTAAGTAATGGTTAAGTGCTATAATAATTTCAGTTAATTAATTCTATAAACTCTCACATTTAAAGATTAAGTATTGCTAAATACCTTACCTGAGAACAAGAGCTAGCAAATTAATTGGGTAAATGGATTTATTTTCATATATAATATTTCAAAATAAGGATTATTCCTTGAGTAAACTCATCTATAATATGGAAACTATTTTATTTTCCTCCAATATATTTCAAATTTAATACCTTAGGTTTCACATTAGAATGTAAGATAAAACCAAATCTTCCATGTTGAGTATGTCTTGTGAATATATGATGTTGCTTATCAATGATTCAATGTGTTATACATTTTACATATTCTAGCCTTAATGAATCGCAAAACTTGAAACATAATGAAATTTTATAGAAAATTAAAAAGAAAAAAAAATATTGTTACCTTCAAAGAATATTATACATTCATTACAATGAGGAAATACAGCAGTAGTAAAATCCATTGATAGCAAATGTCTCTTTAAAACATATGTCTAGTTAATGCAAATAACTGAATGATGGCAAAAGTTTTAGCTATTGATTATCTATAAAATTTTCATATAAGTGGACCCATGCAGTTCAAACCTGTGTCATTCAAGGGTCAACTGTAATGCTGAAATGAACATAGGAGTACAGATATCTCTTTGGCATACTAATTTCACTTCCTTTGGATATATAGCCAGAAGCAGAAATGCTAAATTATATACTAGCTCTATTTTTAATTTTTTAAGGAGCATCCTTACTATTTTCTGTTATGGCTGCACTAGTTTATATTTCACAACAGTGAAATATATTTCACAACAGTGAAATATATTTCACAACAGTGAAATATATGATGTGAATACATAATATCTGTATTCACAACAGTGCCCAAGGCTCCCTTTGTTTTTACATCCTCATCAACACTTGTTACCTTTCTCTTTTTTAATAGACATTCTAACAGGTGTGAGATGCTATCGCATTGCGGTATCAAATTGCGTTTTCCTGACCATTAGTGATGGTGATCATCTTTCATATACCTTTTGGTCATTTGTATGTTTTCGTTGAAGATGTTTCTAAGTTGTTTGCCCATTTTTAATCAGGTTATTTTTTTTCATATTATTTTGTTTGAGTACTTTATATATATTGGAAATTAACAACTCATCAGATGTATGGTTGGCAAATATTTTCTCCCATTTTATGGATTGCTTCTTTATTCTATTGTTTCCATTGCTATGCAAAGCCTTTCTAATCTGATACAATACCATAGTCTATTTTTGTTTTTGTTGTCTGTTTTGGGGGTCACACCAAAAAAATCAATGTCAAGAAGCTTTCCCTATGTTTTCTTCTAGTGGTTTTACAGTTTTAGGTCTTACCTTTAAATCTTTAATTCATTTTGAATTGATTTTTGTATATAATGTGAGATAAAGATCCAGTTTTGATCTTCTGCCTGTGTATATCCAGTTTTTCTGATACCATTTATTGAAGATACTGTTCTTTTCCCGATGTGCATTTTTGGCAACTTTGTCAAAGATAACATGACTGTAAATGCATGGGTTTATTTCTGGACTGTCTCTTCTATTTCTGATCTATATGTCTTCTTTTTTTTAATAACAGTACCATGGTATTTTGATTACTATAGCTCTGTAGCCTATTTTAAAATCAGATACTGTGATGCCTTCAGCTTTGTTCTTTGCTCGAGATTACTTTGATTTGGGGGATCTTTTGTTTTTCATTAATTTTAGGATTGCTTTTTCAATTTCTATGAAAAATGTTATTAAGATTTTGATAGGTATTGTATTAAATCTGCAGATTGCTTTGGGTAGTACAAACATTTCAAAATATATTAATTTTTCCAATCCATGAACACTAATTTGTCATTTTCTTTCATCAATGTTTATAGATTTCAGTCTACAGATATTTCACCTCCTCAGCTAAATATATTCCTAAGTATTTCATGTTTTTATTTAATGTTATTGTAAATGAGATTATTTTCTTGATTTTTTTGGATAGTTCATTGTTAGTGTATAGAAACGCTACTGATTTTTGCTCTTTGATTTTTGTATCCTGCAACTTTACTTAATTTGTTCATTACTTATAGCATTTACTTGGTGCGGTCGTTAGGGTTTTCTATATGGAAGATCATGTCATATGAAGAAATAATTTTACTTTTTCCTTTCCAATTTTGATGATTGAGAGTTTTTATCATGAAAGTATGTTGAGTTTTGTCAAATGCTTTTTCTGCATCTATTTAGATAATCACATGATTTTTAGCTTTTGTTTTGTTAATATGTTGTATTATATTTATCAATTTGCAACTGTTGAAACATCCTTGTATCACAAGGGTAAATACTACTTGATCATGGTTTATGATACTTTTCATGTGCTGTTGAATTTGGTTTTCTAGTATTTTGTTGAGGATTTTTGCATCTATGTTTATCAGGTACATTTGCCTAAAGTTTTCATTTTTTTTAGTGCCTTTGTCTGGCTTTGGCATCAGGATAATACCAGTCTCACAAAACAAGTTTGGTAGAGTTCCCTCTTCTTCAATTTTTTGAAAGAGTGTGAGAAAGTTTGGCAATAATTCTTCTTTAAATATTAAAATTCAACAGCGAGTCCATCAAGTCATGGGCTTTTCTTTGGTGGAGACTGTTTAATACTGAAGCAATATTCTTATTATTGGTGTGTTCATATTTTCTATTTCTATTTTTTCATGATTCAGTAAAAATGTTTGCAACAATTATTAAAAAGTTTCTCACTAAGAATATCTAACATATTAAAAAATCATTTTTTATTCAATAGATGATCATTGAATCATTTTGTACAATCTATGAAGGTACTTCAAAAAGTTTGCAAAAAAATAGAATTAAAAGATACTACTAATCTTTCCATGAACTATTTGAAGACCCCTTGTATCTATACTAAACTTAAAATAATTGTAGATAAAATTTAAATATTATAAAGAGATAGTTTAGCTGGAATAGTTTAAGGAATAGCAGTGCTAGCATTGCTCCCCCACTTCACCAAATTTTATCTCTTGATTGGATCATTACTATGATTCCTCCCATGTAAAAGGAAAGTGTTGTTTAACTCCATTTAATCCTTCAGCTTCCATCTTAATTTTCTCCTTTTAAAAGAAATTGTTAATAAATTTTCCTGTACACAAGAACAATGAATTCTCTCCTCCAATTTATCTTGAATCCACTCCAATGAGTATTTTTTTTCCACACTATTCTACTGACGCTGTTCTTGACAAAATCAAGGATGACTACTGTGACTTTGCTAAGCGCAAACATTTCATGATGTTAGTTCTCATTGTTCTGTCTGCTGTATTTTAAATGGTCAGTTTATTTCTTTTAAACACAATGTCTTAAAGGGATGGGATTATATTAGAGAGCCTTGAGCAGAGAACTGACTTATGTTTAACAGGATCCCTCTTGCTACTGTGTGGAGAGTACTGAAGGGGAGAACTCTGTTTCCTAGTTTTCCTCCTGTATTAGGAACTTCTCTTTTATAGTCTCTTTGCTGTGACTCCCTCTTCCCCTAAATCCTTCACCAAGTTGCAGCTTAGGACTCAGCCCTTGGATCTCATCTCTATCTACATTCATTTACATGATGACTTCATTTTTTACCTTGGCTCTAACATCTATCATATGCTGCTGCTATTTCCCATGTATTTCTGAAGCCTAGGCCTCTACTTTTTATTACAGATGTGGATATCAAGGTTCTTCTTAAAACTTTTGTATGTCTAAGAGGCATCAAGACACTAGGGTATTTGCAAAGAACATCAAAATAAATTCTCTCTCACACCTGGGATTCTAAGTTAGAATTTAACATTAATTGAATTTATATCATCCAAAACTTTAGTAAATAAAGAATAAAGCAGTAACTTAGAAACACCAGGACCCCATGAGTTGAGATGGAGATGGATGCACAGGAGCATTTGAAAACCAAAAACACAGTAATTAATGAAATATTCTGTATTGGTCCATCTCTATTGCTTATAACAAAATACCTATAATTTATAAGAAAATTAAATGTATTGCTTACAGTTTGAGGCTAGGAAGTCCAAAGTCTCGGGAACACATTCGGTGAAGGCCTTGGTGGTGGTGACAGTGACCCATGGGTCTCACATGGCAGAAAATGGAGGACAGGGGAGACTCTTCCTGTGCTTTCCCTTTAAAGCCCTCCAAACCGTGTTCCTGACCACCATTATTAATCGATTCACTATGGCATGGTCCTATATCTAATTACCTCTTCAAGGCCCAACCTTTCAATTACCATAATAGGATTTCCCACCTTCTTGACACTGTCACAGTGTGGACCAAGCTTCTGACATTAAACATTTTGGGGAAAACAATTCAAACAATAATATATTATTTCCAGTATTTTTTTTTCTACTGCATAATAGTGGTGTTTTAGCCTCAGTAATCATTCTGACTAATGATCTCTTAAATGTATTAGGCTGCAAGAAGTTAACTTCATCTCCATTACTCCTCATTTACTCAGATTTAAAACTAAAGTCTGATCTCATCCTGAATCAGTATGTCAATTAGAGATTCAAATTTAACTAAGTAGAATTATACAGAAATATAAAGAAAAAATAAAGAATAAAAAAAAGAAATTTCATACTTTATATAGGCAGTATGTGGACAATAAAACTACAAATTGATCCTTAGCATGAGAGACCTAATAGGAAAGAAAAATACTTACAATTAATTGAGGTATAGGCATCAATATGGGTGCACTTATCTGAAAATCTGGATTTAGTATACAAACATTAAAAGCAAGACATGGTTTTTATATTTGTTTGGTTAGTTTTCTGAACACAGATTCAATGACTGCCCCTGTAAAATAAAGTTAAGAAAAATTCCTCAGAAAATTATAAAGGGAAGATTTTAATGCCTTTGAGAGGTCTGTGGGAGTGTATTCATCATTTGAAAATTGCTAAAGTCTTTAATGTTAATTGTTTATAAGGATCTGTATGAGGTATAAGAGAACTCTCTGCACTTTTCTCATAATATTTTTTAAGTTTGAAGCTACTTTAAAATAATAAAGTATATTAATTTAAAAGAATGAGATATTGCTACACACTTATCAGAATGGCTAAAATAAAAAATAATAATAATAATGATAATACCAAATACTGGTAAGTTTACTGAAAAACTGGATCATTTATATGTTGCTAGTGGGAATGTAAAGTGGTACAGTTTCTTTGGAAAACAGTTTGACAATTTCTTTAAAAAGTATATATGTATATATAAATATATATACATTTATATATATATAAAAGTATATATATGTATACACACACACACACACACACACACCCCTACACATGAACATCCCAATAATTGCACTCCTGGACATTTATCCCATAGAAATCAAAACACATTCAAAGAGATACCTGCATTCCCATCTTCACCGAAGCACTATTCACAATAGCCAAGGTATGAAGTCGAGCTAAGTGTCCATCAACAGATGAATGGATAAAAAATAGTGGTACAGTAAAATATTATTTATCCATAAAAAAATAATGAAATTCCTCTCATTTGTGACAACATGAATGAAGGTGGAAAACATAATGTTGCATGAAAGAAGCCAGATACAGAAAGATAAATACCCATAATCCCACATGTATGGAATCTAAAATAGTTGAATTCACAGAAGTAGAAAATAGGATGGTAGTTCCCAGAGGCTGGGGGTGGGGTGGTGGTAGGGAGGATATGGGGATGAGGAGAGATTGGTCAATGGGTACAAAGCATCAGTTAGAAAGGAGACAGTTAAAGTTAGTTCTGGAGTTCTATTGCACAGTAGGATGACTATACTTAATAATGTATTTCAAAATAGCAAAGAGAAGATTTTGAATGTTCTTACCACAAAGACACAATAAATATTCGAGGTCATGAATTTGCTAATTACCCTGGTTTGATCATTATACAACGTACAGATGTATCAAAACATCACATTGTACCCCATAAGTATGTACAATTATCATGTGTCAATTAAAAATAAAATAAAACTTTTTAAAAACATGAAGAAAATAAATCAAGACATTGTCACACAAAATCCTGTAAATGAATGTTTATAGCAGCATCATTCATAATAGTAAAAAACTGGAAACATCCCACATGTCCTTGAATGGGTGAATATTTGAACCGTGATACACCCATATATGAAATACTACTCAGCAATAAAAGGAACCCCCTATTGATACACTCAAGAACCCGAATAAACCTATAATTATCCTGGTTGAAAAAAGCCAATTCCAAAATGTTATATGTGTGACTTCAGAAGGCAAATCAAAGAAACTTTTCTAAGGTGCTTTGAAAGGCTGAACTACCCTCTCATTGGTCTCAGTGTCAAAGTTTGGCAAAGTCGCACAAAGAAATTTTCTACATCTCTCCAAAATAGTGGTAAGGTGGTGGTGGTGGCAGAATGCATAAGAATTGAATATCATCTATCCTCAGCCTCTGCTTCCTACTTCTTTAACCTCTCCTGCTCTCTCTCTCCATTCCAGTTACACTTGACTCTATTGTTCCTCAAACATGCCAAGGTCCTGCCTCAGGGCCATTGCACTTGCTATTTCTTTTGCCTCCTCCCTGCTGATCACATTCCACATGGCTTGCTTTCTCACTTCTTTATGTCTTGTCTCAAATGCCACATCTTCAGTGAGATCTTCCCTGAACATTTTATTTAAATTTTCATTATCTCTGTCCAACACTTCTTACCTTACTCTCTGAGTTATTTCCAAAACTCCTAATTTTCTAGAAAACTCTGTATTTTTATTTTTTAATTTTATTCAGTATCTAAATTCCTTAACAAGAATGTAAACCCTACGAGAACAGGGCTTGAGCTTTTTGTCTGTGTTACCCACCCCCACAATTGAATGTGTCTAGAACAGAGCAGGACAGATAGTAGCAATCAATAAATATTTTATAAATAAAAATGAATAAGAAAATACAGAAAACATTTCTTTTATGAAACACGAATAAATTATACCATTTAGGGTAGGATCATCATCTTTGAATAGATATCTGTGACTTCTGGACAAGTGTGAGGCATCCCATTGAAATGAGCTTTCAGTTTTCAATGGAGATAGCAGAATTTGAAGTGGGAAGTGCCAGACAAATATTTTATCATTAGAGAAAACATAATGTTACTATAATAGGCAGAACTTTAGTGGTTTTCAGACTGACTTAAACTGCTGGTGCTCACAGGACAAAAATAAATGGAAAGCCTAAAAAATTCCTACTATTTTTAAATAAAAATCAACAATATGAATAATATCAACAACATGTAATTTGAGCCACATTAGATTATACTGTCTCTACATTTGAATACTGAGTTAATCCCAGTCCCAGAGAGAGCCCAAGTGAAGCTGGAAAACTTGAGGAAGGACCTTGCAGTATTAACATAGAACTAATATTATAAATTTCACTGCAAATTTTCAATCATATGACCTGAGGCTATTTAGGTATTTACTTACTAGAGAAAAGAAAATACAAGGATCTTTCAGAGATTATTGAAAACTGGTCCTAAATCAATTAGTTGAATATCTCTGCATTTCATTAGAGAGAGGTAATCTTCTAGAAGTCAGATGATAACAAGGGTTTTCACACAAGTTCATCCTGTGGCTGGCTTGATAGTATGCAGAGGTCATCACATGATAGTTTCCCCGCTACTTCAATGTGTAGCTGAAGTAGAGATACTTAGAAAATAGCAGAATCTTTGCAATGGCTGCCTTACTAATGATGCTAAGATTCTTACAGTAGGAATGAAAGCTGCAATTATGTCACTATCAAAAAGGTAAATCAGGCCAGAAAACCCCTGGCTCCTGAGTCAGTGGGAGGAAGGCCTCGGCCTCAGCCATGACCCCCTGCCAACAGCAACCAGGACAGCAAAGGAGCCACCTGTGGACCAGCCGCACCCTTTCTCCCCTCCTCACGCCTCCCTTCCCCGTCTGCCTCCTCCACCCTGCTCTGCAACATCTTAGAATGTATAATAACAGTAATAATAATTAAAAAAAATAAAAAGACATGAAAAAATGGGAGGAGAGAATAAAAGAAAAGAAGAAGAAAAACAAACAAACAAACGGTAAATCAATAGTACCCACAAATTCTACAAAGATAACATTTGGTGCAACTTATCACAGTTCACTGGTCTCTCCAATCTAGCTGATATATAAGTTGTATAAATCATTAATAATAAAGGAGTGTTAGGTATAATCAAGTGGTTGCTTAAATTACAGATTGTTACCCAGATGATTGATATCTTTACTGATAACTTTACTAAAGTCTCTTTAAATTGTACACTCACTCTCTCTACTTGATCACATTCCATCCTATTTTAATCTCACCCACATCAGACTTATTTACCTAGTGTTGCACTTAATCTACTCATGTTAAGATCAACCATGAACTCTAACTCTACAAACCTAATAGTCATTTTTCAGTTTTCAGCAGCATGTACAATAGTTGATTGCTACAATCTTGAAACATGTATTTATTTGTCTTTCTTGATACTATAGCTCCTTGATTCTCTACTAACCTACTGGCAGT
Source organism: Cynocephalus volans (assembly GCF_027409185.1). Taxonomy (NCBI): domain Eukaryota; kingdom Metazoa; phylum Chordata; class Mammalia; order Dermoptera; family Cynocephalidae; genus Cynocephalus; species Cynocephalus volans. The sequence continues at coordinate 101,562,139 of NC_084468.1, read as the reverse complement.
TCTTTCTCTCTCTTTGATTGTTCTCCTACCCTGATCTCTAAAATTTGGTGTGATACTAAAACAGGTCCTCACGCTTCTCTGTCTACACTCAGCATTAGGTAACATTATTTAATTCTAATAATTAAATACCTGTTCATATTCTGGTATCTCTTAAATTTATAATTGCAACTCTAATTTCAAATTAAGTATGCATGAAATAGTTATATAGTTTTCACCCACATTTCCTGCTCCTTCCCATGCAGTTCACATTATGGTAGATACCACCAGTATCCACCCAGTTGCTCAGGTCAAGAAGACGGAGTGACACTTTAATTACTTTTTCTCTCATACTCCATATCTAGCTCATTAGCCATCATATTGTCTCTGTTCTCAAATAACAGAACTCCAAAACTTAAACTCTGCAGATACCTTTCTTAATCAAGAGTTTCACATCACTACTTTTAACCTGTTTCAGTCTATTTCCTCTCACAGCAGAAACCTGATCATGTTTAAAACATAAGGCAGTCCTAGAAGACTACCAAAGGTCTTTACTGGAGCATTAAATGCCTCTGAGTAAGTAAGCTCTTCTTGTTCTTTCTAACCTATTGCCGACAATATTCCCCATCTGACACCACTTCAATCATATTTGCCCATAATTTTCCTGTCACAACAGGAATGTTTTTCCTAATTATAACAATATCTATTATAACTCATTACACACTTCAAGGAAAAAAATAAACACAACTCAATAGATGCCAACAAGACATTTAATAGGAATTCAAATCACTTTGTTGATAAACTAATCCAAACGGAAAAGAAGTTTGCCTTCACTGATAATAATAAAAACTGAATGTAAGCTAAATGTACTTCAAATGAAGATTAGTTGATTACATTATGGTGTATCTATTATTGCTTACACATACTAGTGCAATTAACAAATTTACCTATGTTATTTGTAATAAAATTCAGTATGTCATTTAAAAATAACTTTTTATATTGCAGTATGCATATATATGGAGATAAATATATACAGATATACTTAAATTATTTTAATATAAATGAATAGCTTGATTTTTATTAACCATTATTTCCAGGCATAAAAGAATTAGTAAATTATTCTTGTTAAATTTCCTTTTTACTTTTTTGGCTTTGGACTTTAAAATATTAGTACTTATTTTTAAAAAGATTTGTATTATACTGAATCAAGTAGAAAATAAATATTTTGTTGAATTTATCATGTTGGCTTAATAAATATAATGTTTATATAATATACCAATTTAAGTTTTATTGTGTTACTTAGTGGGAATTGCCAGAAATTAAGAAAAGATAAAGATATTTCTCTCCACACAAGCTTCTTATCTTCTGTAAGGTGGAGAGTAAACATTTTTTGCAACATTTTTTATCTAATTCCCTTTGGTAAATGTATATAGTACAATTAGTCAGTTAAAATTTTTAGCAACACTGTTATTTTCAGAGTGTTTAAAGATTAATAAAATATTCGAAGATTAATACAATTACAGAAATGTTACAGAAGATTTATTGAAAAGAGCCATATAAAAACAATAAAAGTATTAACCACTGAAATTTGTACAAATGTCACATCACTCTATTCTATTGTTAGTGTCTGAAAACCTATACTGTATAAACCTAGTAGATGATTTTTGTCTGGACCTTAAATGAGTAATCAGAATAAAATAGTTAATCCTAAGCAATAATTACAGGCTCTAGATTATGGAGATAATTGTTAATTATTCAATACTCTTTTTTTGTGAAAATGATTCCAAGAGACTATAAAATGCAGTTTCGGAATACTTCCAAATCTAAACATATACACATAATTGTGCACAGAAACATACAGAAATAAAAAAAAAAGAACATTTTCCTAGGGCAAACAATTCTAATAAATTATACACATTAATGTTTTCTTATTCTTTGAGGACTTGGCTTTAGGGCTTGAGCTGTCTCTTGGTAGTTCAAATGCTATTACATCTACTTTCAGGGATTAAAAATACCTCTAGTGAAGAGCAATATATGTGCTTCAAATGCAGTGTCCATATACTTGTTTAGCTTATGTGTTTTTACCATATTGGTTTTACACAATATGATAAACATTCAAATTATATTTTAGGTTTCATATTGTTTATTTTTTCAATTTATTTTTATTTATTTTTATGGGATACAGTGCATTGTTTCAATACATGCATACACTGCACGATGACTCACTAAAGATAGATACCATAGTTTTGTGCTCATTAGTCCACCCCTTCTTCTCCCGCCCTCCTCCTTCCCCTCCTAGCCTTTGGTAAGTATCATTTTGCTTTCCACTTCTATGAAAACCACTTTTTTTTTTTATTCCACATGTGAGTAAGACCAAATGGTATATCTTATTGTGCCTGACTTACTTCACTTAACGTGATAGTTTCCAGTTCCATCCACTTTGCTGCAAATGATAGGATATCATTTCTTTTTACACCTGAATATTATTCCATTGTGTGTGTATGTACCACAGTTTTCTATCTGCTCATTTGTTGATGGACATTTAGGTTGATTCCATCTTTTGGCTATTGTGAATAACATTGCAATGAACATGGAAATGCAGGTATCTTTTTGCTATACTGATTTTATTTCCTTTTGGGTATATACTCCAGAGTGGGATAGCTGGGTCATAAGATACATCTATTTTTAGTTCTCTGAGGAACTTCCAAACTGTTTTCCGTGGTTTCTGTACCAATTTGCATTCCTACCAACAGTGTGGGAGGGTTCCCTTTTTGTTGTGTATGCCCCAATATTTGCTATTTTCTGTCTTGTTGATAATAGCCAGTCTAACTGGGGTGAGATATCTCATTGTGGTTTTAATTTGCATTTCCATGATGACTAGTGATGTTGAGCATTTTATCATGTGCTTGATGGCCACCTATATGTCTTTTTTTGAGAAATGTTTATTCAGGTCCTTTCCCCATTTTTTAAAAAACAATTTTGCTGTTGAGTCATTTGAGTTCCTTATATATTCTGGATATTAGCACCTTGTCTGACATGTAGTCTGCAAACACCTTCTCCCATTTTGTACGTTATCTCTTCACTTTGTTGATAAGGTTTTTAGTTTGATTTAATCCCATTTGTCTATTTTTGCTTTAATTGCCCATGCCTTTATATTTCATTCAAAAAACACTTCCCATTCCCATTTTGTGTAGCATTTCCACTATATTTTCTTCTAGTAGTTTCATAGTTCAAGTTCTTAAATTTAGTCCTTTAATTCATTTTGAGTTGATTTTTGTGTATAGTGAGAGGTAAAGGTCTGGTTTTAACCTTCTGCATGTGTATATCCAGCTTTCCCAGCACCATTATTGAAGAGGCTGTCCTTTCCCTGTTGTATATTCTTAGCACTTTTGTTGAAAATCGGTTGGCTGTAAGTGTGTGGGTTTGTTTCTATACTCTCTATTCTATTCCACTGGTCAATTTATCTGTTTTTATGCCAGTGCTATGCTGTTTTGGTTACTACAGCTTTATAGTATATTTTGAAGTCAGGAACTGTGATGACTCCAACTTTGTCCTTTTGTTCAAGATTCCTTCAGCTATATGGGGTCTTTAGTGGTTCCATACAAATTTTAAGATCATCTTTTCTATTTCTTTTTTTTTTTTTTTTTTTTGTCGTTTTTTCGTGACCAGCACTCAGCCAGTGAGTGCACCAGTCATTCCTATATAGGATCCGAACCCGCGGCGGGAGCGTCGCCGCGCTCCCAGCGCAGCACTCTACCGAGTGCGCCACGGGCTCAGCCCCATCTTTTCTATTTCTGTGACTAATGTCATTGGTATTTTCAAGGGATTCTGTCAAATGTGTAGACTGCTTTGGGTAATATGGGCATTTGATGATGTTATTTCTTCCAAACAATGAATATGGGATATCTTTCTGTTTATTTGTGTCCTATTCAATGTTTTTTCACCAATGTTTTATAGTTGTCATTGTAGAGGTCTTTCACCTCCTTGGTTACATTTACTCCTAGGTATTTCTTTTTTTTTTTTTTTTTTGGTAGCTATTGTGAATGGGATTATTTTCTTAACTTACTTTTCAGCTGTTTCATAGTTGGTATATAGGAAGGCTGTTGATTTTTCTGTGTTGATGTTGTATTTTGCCACTATACTGAATGCATTCATTTATTCTATATTTTGGTGTATTTTTTAGGATTTTCTATGTATATTATCATGTCATCTGCACATAGGGATATTTGTCTTCCTCATTTCCAGTTTGGATGTGCTTCATTGCTTTCTATTACCCTATTGTGCTGGCTAGAATTTCTAGTACTGTGCTGAATAAGAGTGGGGAATGTGAGCATCCTTGTCATGTTCCAGATCTTAGATGAAAAGCCTCCAATTTTTTTTCAGTCGGTATTAGATTAGCTGTGTATAAATAGAATGACAAAGAAAAGGCAGTCCAAGTCATTTAAAAATCATGTTTAGCTTTGAAAATCATATTTCCACTTTAAAGCTAAATATATTATTCATCACATTATGTTTTATAACACAACCTTGTTGCATTAGTATTCTTCTACATCCCTTCAGCAGTTTTTACATTTTATATGATTTTTGTTTGAAAGATCCATATGCATATATATGTCAGACACTTTAAAATTAGATCAATTTAACACAACTCTATAGGGAAAAATGTGACATCACATGTTAAAATTTCTATTAATTTTGTGCTCATAAAACGAGAAGAAATACCTTCCTATTATTTGACCAAGGATAATGTTTTTGTTTTATTTTTGCACAAAGTTAGATTTCCTCTCTATATTATTGATGTGTAGCCAAGTATAACATTATTATCATAAAATCCATGCTAACATTGAGAAAACCAATGCACAAATTTGTTTTGTGTGATAAGTAGAATTCTAAAAATCTAGTATAAGAAAGAAGACAATCCATCTTTAATAAATCACATCACCTGACATATATTTAATATTATTTCTAAATCAATAATGCTAGCTCTATTAAGGTATTTTTAAGTATGTGGTTCTTCCTACTCCCCTCAAAGAAAGTATTTTTAAACATGTGTATTTCAACCTTTTAAAAATTGATAGTAAAAAACTCTATTTACAATTTTATGTGTGTGTGAAAATTTTGTGAACATGATTCATGTTCTTAAGTTTAGAAGAGAAGTCATGCTTCCCCACCAACCTCCACTCCCACATCAATAGTTAAGTGTCTCTCCCCATCTCTGATCAGGTTGTGATACTTTGTGCTCATTTTTGTTACATAATTACTCCAAATTGCTTGGATAAATGTGAAGTTGATAAAGGATGCTGTATTAAAGATTGCCCCTCAAGTAACTTTGAGTTTATGACACTTGAGTTTGCAACCTCTGATCAAAAACTATTGACCAAAGTCTATTGTTTTTAAAAACAAACAAAAACTTTTACTGCACAAATTTAGGTAGTATACTTAATAACCCACTCAGAATACATACATACATACATATATATATATATTATTTCCTACAACACTCAGCTCTACTAAGCTTGTTTTAATAGTAAAGGAGGGAATAAATGTAACAGATACATTTTTCTTCACTGAATTAGTCTTAGAAAGTCATGTTTCTAAGACTAAAAATATATATTATTTCTAAGATAATATATATTATTTCTAAAATAATATTGTTTCTAAGACTATAAATATATATTATTTCCTACAACACTCAGCTCTACTAAGCTTGAGTTTTAATAATAAAGGGGGGAATAAATATAACAGATACTTTTTTCTTCACTGAAATACTCTTAGAAAGTCATGTTTCTATTTGGATTTATCTGTATACTAGGCAAACAGGAATACAGAACAGTTACCATTAATGTTGTGATTTCTCTGAAAAAATAATGTAAAAAATTGTGTTCCTTCTACATGAAGTGTGTAAGAAAGTTTGAATGGAATCCAGACAAATCCAAAAGCCAATATTAGAAGTGATAGAGATTTGGGTTAAATGACCTAGGAAAGCCTAGCAAACCAGTTATAGTAAGTAGTGTTAGTAAATATGTCAGTTGTTTCCTAGTATTTTAAATGTGGTATAAGTAACTCAAAACAGAGAAGGAGTAAGCACTTAGAAATCTTGGACTCTCTGCTTTCAGCAGTAATTAAACTTTGATTCCCCTTTTGTTTTTTAAATTTATTTTTAATTGAAACATAATTGATTACACATATTTATGGGGTACAGAGTTGACTATTTGTGTACAATTTGTGATAATCAAATAAGTATTAAGTTGTTCATCACTACAAATGATAATTATTCTTTGTGTCCCTTACCCAGTTTCTCCCTAGCCCCCCTCCTCTCCTCTTTTCCCTCCCCTAGTAAGCATAGGTCCGATCTCTCCTTCTGAAAGTTCAATGTATTATTGTGGTCTTTCTTACTCTTTCTTTCTTTCAATTAAAATAATTTTCTCTAAGTTCCTCCCTGTTGCTGCAAATGGCAGCATTTCATTCTTCTTATGGCTGAGTAGTATTCCACTGTGTATATATACCATATTTTCCTTATGTAGTCATCTGTCAATGGACCTTTAGGTTGGTTCCATGTCTTGGCTACTGTAAACAGAGCTGCAATGAAAATGGGAGTGCAGGTGTTGGGGGTCCTGAAGGAATATTTTAACCAAGGCCCTTTGTTTGTGTAACCTTGCAGCTGGAATGTGCTTATTTGCAGAGGACCCCTGAAAGTAGGTTATGGTTAAACAGCTGTTTGCATTTTTGACTTCTATAACCCTGCTGCCTGCTTGTTTCAAAGAAAGTTGCCTGCTTGTATGAGCCACCTGCATTTGGAGAAACTGCTTGCCCCAGATATATATTTAGAAATTGAAACTTACAGAACTCAACTAACCACACTTCCTGCCTCTGGAAAGTTGCTTGGATAAGACCCTAGTTTCTGTAAGTCAGCCTAGATACAGGCAGGGCCAATAAAAGGCCTGTATGCCTGCTCAAGAAAAGTATATAACCACAGCTTTCCCTGCACTCAGGGTCCCAGGATTTCAGAACGTGAGTCCACCAGGGTCCCACTAGTGTTCCTGTCCCACTTGTGTAATAAACTTCCTGACTCTCCATCTCTCCGAGTGACTGGAATTGTTTCATTGCCGAGTTCTTTCCATAACACAGGTATCCCTCCAACACGATGATTTCCCTTCCTTTGGGTATATACCCTGAAGTGGGATTCCTGGATTATATGGTAGTTCTATATCTGCAGTTTTTAAGAAACCTCCATACTGTTTTTTGCATGATTCCTCTTTTTTGAAGAGAGAGCAAGTATGATTTTGATTTATGTGAAATAATTCCATTATGTTAGGTAAGAGAACTGAACAAAGAGTTTAAACAAACAGAAATGAGGGAGTAGGTGCTGGATAGCAAGGTGTAGTGTAATGGCTATATGTTATTTTGTTTGGCCAACATGGTTTCTTTTATGTTTTAGGGACACCAATTGAATTTTCTTTGATAAAAAGACACTTTCCAGGAGGTTTTGATGAGACAGTTGATCAAGGTTTTCCTCTTTCTGCCTAAGAGTAGGTAAGAGAATCAAGCTGTTTCATTAAAATTATTTTAGTGGTTTAATGGAATGTTCAGAGAAAGGTGTTCAGGATTAGAAATTCTGACCTAGTATCATAAAATGTCTCCAAAATCCTCAGAAAGCTGGAGGTGATATATATTTTTTTTCATCTCACAAGCAAGCTGTTAGTTTATTATTTAACCATATGATAACTTTTGTTTATGTGTATATGTGTGTTATTTGTGGGTGACATTTTTTACAAAATGTTCTATAAAAATGTAACATACAGAAAGTGCACAATCATAATTGTACAACTTGTTGAACTTTCATGAAGTGAATACACCCATGTCACTAGTACCATGTGCAATAATAGAAAATGTCCCAAACCTCAAAAGTTTCCTCTTTGCCCCTCAGTCATTAACACACTTCAGGGTAACTCCTATGTTTACTTCTCAGATCACAGATATGTTTTACCTGCTTTTGAAATTTAAATAGAATCATCTTATGTGTCTGGCTTCTTTTTCTCAACAGTTTGTTTATGATATTCATTTTGTTGTACAGGACTGTTAATCTCTGACTTTTCTACCATTCGTTTTATCGATTGATAACATAAATTAAAGTTTCTAATTTTGGAATGGATTTGTCAGTTTCTCTGACAATTTTATTTTATGTATTGAAAATGCTATTCAGTACACAAAGATTTAGAATGTTTGTAGCTCTTGGTCATTTTTTTTGTCTTTATCATGTAAATATCTCCTTTATGCTTCTTCCATTATTATTCTGCAGTAAGTGCAGATACATCAGCATTCTTATAAAAGCATTTGCATGCTATATCTTTTCCCATCATTTTACTTCTAACTTTATTCTTATATTAAGGTATGTTTCTAATATAAAGATATTTTAGAAAAAGTTTATCCATTCTAATAATCTAATCTTTTAATTGGTATATGTAATTAATTTGCTTATAATTAACTTACAAATGCGTTTGTGTTTATCATATAACTTTAGTTTTAATTTTTAATTATAAGTTCTCATTACCTCAATACCTTTATTTGGGTTAAAAGAATATTTTTTATTACTTATTCTTATATTTACTTAGTAAAAATTGTTCTAGTATTTTTTCAATGGTACCTTGGAGTTACAACATACAGTATTGACCTATTACAGTATTATAGTAATTACTTTTATAACTTCCTTAAGAACACAAAAGTCCACCTGCTGTCCTCTTTCATTTAGGATTATTGTTTCCACAGTTTATTTCTACAAGTAATGAAACCATTTATACACACACACACACCTTTCACTTGTTCTTTATTCTTTCTTGCATTTCCCTCAATCTTTCTGCTATAATCTTATTTCTTCTTAAGAATTTTCTTTTAGTATTCTGTTAGTGTAGGTCTGCTTGTTACACATATTCTCAAATTTTGTTTTTATGAAATTATCATTTTTTCATTTTCTATTTGAAAGATATTTTAAAGGATATAGAAATTCTTTTCTTTGAGGATTTTAAAGAGGCCTTGCCATGTTCTTCATATTAACACCTTTTCCATTTGGATTTCATCTGTAAGTCTTTCTGCTTGTCTTTAGAAGGTTTGTGCATCGTTTCTCCTCCTGCTGCACTGTGATTTTTCTCTAAGTGATCAAATTTGTTTAAACATTTTCACTATAAAGTACTTAGGTCTGGGTTATTATATACATTTCTATCCCTCAGTTTTGAACATTATGTCATCTAAAAGACTTCTGCTCATTCTTTCTCTTTCGGTTCGGTATATATTTTTTTAATTAAATTTATGTTAGAACTGTTCAGTATGTCCCCTTTCACTAATACCCTATTTTCTGTTTTCTTCTCTCCTTCAGTTGAGAAATTTCTATTAAATTGAATTTTAGTTTACTAATTCCATGACTCTTCTGTCCTTACGCCTACATATTTAGGTCTTCAAGTACAGTTTTTTTATTATTATTTTTCAGTTTTAGAGATTTTTTTAAATTATTTTTTCTAAATTTCCATTCTCTGGTGAAATTATCTTTTTGCCTATTTTCTACAAGTTTATCAATATTGTCTCAACTGTATTGATCAAAGTTACATCAAGCCCTTATGTGCTTATGCCAATGTCTGTTGTACCTTCAGGTCTACTTCTATTATTAATTTTTACTTGAGTTGTATAATCCTGTCTCGGCATGTCTTGTGAGTTTTGATTGAACAATTGAACAATGGTCTTCATGTACAAAAAATGTTGAGGATCCAGGCCGTGATACTTTCTTTAGAAAGGATTCATACTATCATCTGACAGGCAGAAATGCTGATTGATATTTAACTTAATCTAATCAGAGACTGAACTGATTAACTGCTGGACTGCAGTTTGACTAAGGCTGAGTATGTTTCACTTACAGTTTTTTATAAGACTCAGCCCTGCAAGAATTGTATTTCTTAGTGTATTTATTCTAGCCTACCATCCATCAGTCTTCAAACTTCAAACCAGTTTATTCAGCAAAACAATACTACAAAAATCCCATGTTTTTTGTTTGTTTGTTTACAGAGGCTGGTTGTTCTATCTCAGCATCCATAAATATCTTCCAAAAAAAGCAACTTCAAAACGTAATTTCACCTCTCTGTGTTTTTTTTTTTCCTCTATAGAATATTGGTCCTTTCATTCCTCAATACTTCTGCAACTGTCAAATACATTTAATGAATAATTTTTTTTGCATATTTATCAAATTATATTTGCTTTCCTATTTCCATATACATAAGCAGTTGATTTTCTCTTAAAAGATTTGCTCATAATCTTCCCCAATGTTTTTCTGGGCATGTGTTTTCAAAAGTATAAAGAATATTGAATACTCATAGTTATGAGTTAAATCTACTATTATTTCTATGAGGAAACTGAGGCTTGGAGAGATTAAATAATTCTTGCAAAATTCAATTGCTTGATTGTGGCACAATCGGGATTTGACCACTAGTCTTCCAGATCTGATTTTTTAATTCTCCTGGACCATGTAGTACAAATTTAGAGAGAGTAGGGATGGGTTAGAATTTCATATCTAAAATTTATTGTTAAATTAATCTTACTGAAGATTTTTTTTAATTGATAAGCATTTGGTTCATTTCTGTAAAATGTGGCTTATAATAATTACTTTACTGAGATATAACAGTATTGAAGACATATTAGAAATATTGTCTCATTTTATTCTGCATCAAATAATGTTTAAATTTCTAAATTCTAAAATAATCTAGATTCCAGATTCTCAGTGTTCTAAAAATAACCACATGGATTAACAAATCCAAAAATATTTAGCATCTTTGTACCGTAAAAAGTCATAATTACATAAACCATAAAAAGTCAAAAGTATGTAAACTTAAATTTATACTTAGTAACTAACATTTCCATATTTTATCTAACTTAGAAGTGGTTTAGATATTCAATGAATATATATTACTTAAACTGCCATGTCTACAGGTTCAAATTACCAAAAATAGTTTTTAAACTATTTTAAAGCAGATCTATTGTAAAACATAAGTATTTTTGTTGAAATAAAGTTCATCAGAATAATGACTCAACTTAATCAAAATCACATTTAAAATTTTTATAATCTTAAGTATCCTTAGATATAAAATTAGCTTATTCTAGTAGTAAATCCAAGTAGAATAAAAATATATGATTGTATCATACTTAATACAGATAACTCAGAAGATACAGCTGTTTTTATTAAGTCAAGAATATTAAGCTAGCATAATTTACCAAAGATTTACACAAATTTTTAAAAATTTTGGATTAGTTACTATATTTCTAAGAGATTTAGTAATGTTCAATGTATATTAACATTTATTTGTCTCTAAGCCAATTATAACAGAGCTCCTTTAAGTGACATGTGTAAATGAATCTGGTAATACCCTGTGGGATAGGAAAATATCACATAAATAATATACATACATACACACACATAAGACAGATGTAAATAGAGAACCAGAGCTTTTGCTTTCAGAAAGACCAGGTGCCCTAGGGAGGCAGTGCTGCAGCTTTGTAAACAAGTTGATGTCATATTAACACCATCTCTTCAAAACTTTAGAGTTGAGGCACCCAGGCAGGCAGGAGAACAGGCTAGCCACCTGCCAGATCCATGCAGAAGGCAGGACCCTTTGCTGTGCTGCTGCCAATAGGGGAGGCACCCAGGCAGGCAGGACTCCACCCTGCCCCCACAGAAGGCAGGAACTGATATAGTGCAGCAACTGACAGAGGAAGCAACCAGGTAGAAAGGAGAACAGGCCAGCCACCCACCCAGACACCCACCCCACCCATGCAGAAGGCAGAACCCCATGTGCTACAACACCACAAGACTTCACACAATTTCTGCAGAGTTGGTCCACAACAGGTACTACCACAGCTAATACTGTTGCAAGGACAGCTTGCAGCCTTAGTAACATCCATGACCACTGTCCAGATGACCCACCACATATTTGTCTTCATTAACACAGAGAGAATCACTGGAGGAGCATGGAAAAAGAGGAAGAAATCTTTCTCCTCAAAGTCTACTCCAGAGTAATAGAAGAAGCAACTGATTTATCAGATGACCAGAAATCAATGTAGAGATACTAAAAATATGAAAAAAAATATTAGAAAATATGACACCACCAAAGGAATTCAGTAACTCTTAAGTATCAGATCCTATAGAACAGGAAACCCTTGAAATGACTGAAAAGGAATTCTGAATAACTATCTTTAGGAAACTCAATGAGATAAAAGAGGACTCTAAGACAAAACAATGAAACAAGAAAAAATATCCAGGATATGAAGGATGAAATTTACAAACAGATTAATACCTTAAAAATGAATGTAGAAGAACTCCTAGAAAGGAAAGACATATTCAATGAGATTAAAAAAAAAAAAAATACACAACCAAGAGATTAAGCAACAGATAAGAATACACAGAAGAAAGAATTTCCAGACAAACACGGTCTTTATGAAATATCTTGGGAAGACCAAAAAAAAAAAAAAAATAGAAAAAGAATTTTTCTAAAAAGTGAAGAATCTTTAGGACAGGAGCAAACTTCTTAAGTGCACAATCATCTGAATCATGGATATTTCTGAAGGGGAGGAAAAAAGTAAAGGCAATGAAAATATATTCAATGAAATATTAATGGGAAACTTCCCAAGTATAGGGAAAGACACAGACCTTCAGATCCAGGAAGCTCAAAGATCCTCAATGTTTCGATCCAAAAAGATCCTCTCCAAGGCACTATAATTAGGCAAACTGGCAAAGCTCAAAAACAGAGGGTATCCTAAAGGCAGCAAGAGAAAAGTGTTGAGTAACTTATAAGAATAACAGCAAACTTCTCAACTAAAACTCTACAGGCAAGAAGAAAATGGGATGAGGTATTCAAAATGATAAAAGAAAAAAACTTGCCAGCCAAGAATACTATGCTAAGCAAAGCTATCCTTCACAAATGAGGGATAAATTGTTTATTTCCCAGACAAACAAAAACTGTGGGAGTTCATCAACAAACAACAGTCCTGCAAGAAATTCTCAAGAGAGTCCTTTGTCTGGAATCCAAAAAACAATAATCACTACCATGAATCCACAAGTAAGAACAAAACCCACTATTAAAACACAAATGAAAATGAGAAAGACAAATGAAATTAAATCCTACCACCTCAAAAAAACCCACAAACATTGAAGACCAATAACCAAAGGAGAAGAAAGGAACAAATGATACTCAAAACATCTAAATGAAAAACCATAAAATGCCAGGGACAAGTCAATACCTATCAACAACAACCCTAAAAGTAAATGAATTAAACTCCCCACTCAGAAGACACAGACAGAAGGATTGCATCGAAAAACAAGACCCAACTGTTTACTGTCTTCGAGAGACTCAACTCACCAGTAAAGATGCATCCACACTAATAGTGAAGGGGGTGGAAAAAGACATACCACCTAAATGGAAACCAAAATAGAGCAGGAATAGCTATTCTTATGTCAAATAACAAAGACATTAAACCAACAACATAAAAAGGGTCAAAGAAAGCCACTAAATAGTTCAATTCAGCAAAACATGTCATAAATATATGTGCACCTAACACTGGGGCACCCAGATATATAAGGCAAGTACTATTAGACATAAAGAAAGAGACCTCCAATATCATGATGGTGGGGGACTTGAACATCTCCCTCTCATCATTAGACAGATTATCTAGGCAACATATCAACAGAGAAACACAGGATTTAAACGACATTATAGACCAATTGGGGCTGGTAGATATCTACAATACATTTTATCTGAGAACTGCAGAATCTACATTCTTCCCATAAGCACACGGAACATTCTCCAGGATAGACCCACATGTTTGGTCACAAATAATGTCTGAATAACTTTTAAAAAAAATTAAAATCATCTCAACTATCTTTTTCAGATCACAATGGACTAAAACTAGAAATTCATAACAGGCAAAACTCAGGACTTTATACAAATACATGGAAATGAAACAAATGACTCTTGAATGACCAATGTGTCCAAGAAGACATTAAATGGTGTATCAAAAATATTCTACAAAACAATGAAAATAAAGACACATCATGTCAAAACCTGTGGGATACTGCAAAAACAGTAGTAAGAGGGAAGTTTATAGCAGTGAATGCTTACATCAAAAAAAGAGAAAGATTTCAAGTAAACAACCTAACTACACCTAAACTATAAAAACAAGAACAATCCAGTTCCTAAGTTAGCATATGGAAATAAATAATTAAGATTGGATGAGATTTAAATAATACAGAGTCCCCCCAAAAAATAATTAAAAAGATGAATGAAACAAAAAGCTGTTTTTCTTGAGAAAATAAACATAATAGAAAAGCCATTAGCTAGGTTAACCAAAAAATAAATAAATAAGTAAAGAGGAAAGACTCAAATAACAAAAATCAGAAATAAATAAGATGAAAAAGGAGACATTACAACTGATTCCACAGAAATACAAAAACCATTAGAGACTATTATAAAAAGAACTATATGCCAGTAAATTTGAAAACCTGGAGGAAATGGATAAATTTCTGGACACATACAAAATAACAATACTAAACAAGAAGAAATACAAAATGTGAACAGCAACAAAATTGAAGCAGTAATCAACAACCTCCCAACAGAGAAAAGCCCAGGACCAAATGGTTTTACTGCTGGATTCAACCAAACTTTTAAAGAAGAATTAATACCAAGTCTCTTCTCCAAAATAGTTAAACAGAAGCCACTCTCCCGAACTTATTCTATGAGGCCAGCATCACCTTCATGCCCAAACAAGACAATGATACAATATAAAAAAGAAAAATACAGACCAATATTTCTGATGAACATTGACACAAAACCCCTCAACATAGTACCAGCAATCAGAATACAGCAACACATCCAAAAAATTATACACCATGAACAAATGGGATTCATCCCAGAAATACAAGGATGGTTCAACATATGCAAGTCAGTAAATGTGATCATCACACCAACAAAATTGAGGGCAAAAATGTGATTATCTCAATAGACTCAGAAAAAGCATTTGACAAAATTCAACATTACTTCATGATAAATATTCTCAATAAATTAGTTATAGAAGAAAGTATCTCAACACAATAAAAGCCATGTATGACAAGCCCACTGCCAACATCATCCTGAATGGGGAAAAACTGATAGATTTTCCCTTAAGAACAAGACAAGGATTCCCACTCTCACTATTCCTATATAACATAGTACTGGAGGTATTACCCAGAGCAATCATGCAAGAGAAAGAAATAAAGGGTATCCAGATTGGAAAAGAAGAAGTCAGACTATCCTGGTTTGCAGATGACATGATCTTATACATAGAAAAATCTACACTCTATCAAAAAACTCTTAGAACTGGTTAATAATTTCAGTAATGTTGCAGGATATAAAACCAATGCCCTAAAATGAGTTGTATTTATGTTCTCCAATAGTCAACCAACAGAAAGAGAAATCAAGAAAGTAAGCCCATTTACAATAGTTAGCCCCCAAATAAAATACCTTAATATCAATTTAACAGAGGAGGTGAAAGATCTCTATAATGAGAACTACAAACCACAACTGAAAGAAATTAAAGAAGACATACACACAAAAAAAATGGAAAGACATTCCAAGCTCTTGGACTGGAAGAATTAACATTGAGAAAATGTCCATACTACCCAAAGCGATCTACAGATTCAATGCAATCCCCATCAAAATACAAGTACATTCTTCAGAGAAATAGAAAAATTCATATGGAACAACAAAAGACACCAAATAGCCAAAGAAATCCTGAGCAATAAAAATAAAGCTGGAGGCATAATGCTACCTGACTTCAAATTATACTACAGTATAAAGCTATAGTAGCCAAGACAGCTTAGTACTGGATAGACACTCAGACCAATGGGAGAGAATTGAGAACTCAGAAAACAACCCACTGACTTATAGCCAATTGATATTTGACTAAGGCAACAAAAACATACATTGGAGAAAATACTGCCTCTTAAATAAGTGGTGCTGGGAAAATTGGATATCCACATGCAGAAGAATGAAACTAGACTTGTGCCTCTCACCATATACCCAAATCAATTCAAAATGGATGAAAGACTTAAGCATAAGACCTCAAACTGCAAAACTACTAAGGAAAATTATGGGGAAACACTTTAGGAACTATGACTGGGCACAGACTTTATGAATAAGAACCTAGTAGCACAAGCCACAAAAGAAAAAAATAAATAAACAAATGGGACTATATCAAACTAAGAAGCTTCTGCACAGCAAAGGAAAGAATCAACAGAGTGAAACTACAACCTACAGAGTGGGAGAAAATATTTGCAAACTATATATCTGACAAGGGTTAATATCCAGAATATACAAGGAACTCTAGCAATTGCACAGCAGAAAAATAAATAAATAAATAAATAAATAACCAAATTAAAAAATGGGCAAAAAAAAAGTAGTGAGCAAAGGAGCTAAATAGACATTTTTTCTAAGGAAGACATTTAAATAGCCAACAGGCACTTAAAAAAATGCTCAACATCCCTAATTATTAGTGAAATGCAAATTAAAACCACTTCGAGATATCATCTCACCCCAGTTAAACTGGTATAATAAAAAAAGATAGGGAATGACAAATACTGGTGAGTATGTGGAGAGAAAGGATGACTCCTACACTGTCGGTGAGACTATAAATTAGTACAACTACTATGGAAAACAGTATGGAGGTTTCTCAAACAACTGCAGAAAGCTCTACCATACCATGCTGCAATCCCACTTATAGGCATATACCCAAAGGAATGCAAATCATGTTGAAATACCTGCACTCTCATGATCATCACAGCTCTATTTACAATAGCCAAAACATGGAATCAACCTAAATGTCCATCATTGGATTACCGTATAAGGAAAATGTAATATGTATACACCATGGAATACTACTCTGCCATAAAAAAGAATGAAATTCTGCCATTTGTAGCAACTTGAATGAGCTTGGTGAAAATTATAGGCATAGAGGGAAAAATACTGCATCTTCACTCATAACTGGGAGCTAAGAGAGAAAGGAGGAAGGAAAGAAAGACCACATTGGTGTGCTGCACTTGCAGAGAGAGAAAGCATACATAGGGTTGTGGGGTGGGGTGGAAGAGAGGGGAAGCAGAGGGAGGTTGGGATTAATTGGGTGGGGGACACAGAGAATAATCACAATTTGTGGTAATGGACATGCTGATCGTTTTGACCTGGCCATTACATCTTGGATACCAATGGTGATAGTCAGCATTACACCCCATGAATATGTATAACCAATAAAAAATAAATAAAAAATAAACATTAAAATTATCACAAAAGAAAAATTTACTTAATATAGTCTTATTTTAACATTTCTTTCAAGTGTTTCAAAGCACTATGAAAGCATAATCAAAATATTTCCATATGCATTCCACAGTTTATATAGTGTGGTTAATAGCCTATTGCTTTATTTTACAGAGCTGAGTCAAAGGCAAAATAAGGGTAATTATGTTTAACAAGGTCAAAAATACAGTTTTGAGGATATGGTTTCCTTGAGATAAGCTGATCTGTCTAAGAAAACTCATGTTAATATTGCACTTAGTGTTCATTATAATTCCATTCAGTATTAACACGGATGGTAGATAAACTCATAATAATGCAAAGGACTTTAGAAAATGTGCCTTACATTACAGAAAAAGAACTGAAGGAAAGAAGAAGAAGAAAAAAAAAGAAAAACTTCTCAGAAGTCATAATTTGGCCACCTCAAATTGCCACTTTTCTCATTTACCCACATTACACTATAGTGGCAGGTCCAAATGTTCAAGATCACTCTGTGAAGTGTTGGTATTTTATACACATGGCTTTGTATCTTCAAATCTAGTATTTTTTTTATAGCATTCTGTTGATTCAAAGTTACTTCTATCACTATAACATTCTTTGTTAAGTATCAAACACATTCCTTGGCATGGGGCAGGTGGGGTGAATATTTATTTCTTTTGTTTTCTATTTAGTCCCATTTTGCTAAATTGCATGTATTCCTATTAATCCACTATAAAAACATCATTAAGAAAGGGCTTTGTCCAGAATAAAGCAAATAGAATATTGGAAAACATAAAATGGTACTATAATAGAAAAATTTTCAGTTGTTAGGAGTCACAAATGTGGTGAAAAGAGAGCTTTTACATCATGCCTTATTAGCTATTATTGAATAACTGTAACACTCTAATCAAATAAAAAATTGAAAATAAACTCGGCATTTGTTTCCAGTGGTCTCTAACACTTCTTCCATTCTCTATACTTCAGTGCAACTGAAATCATTTTTTAAAATTTTACAATTTTTATTCCTCTAAGTCCATGGTTACCAAAATTAGCTCTGAATTGGAATCAACTAAGGAACATTCAAACGTTGTTCACACCTGGGTCCCATCCACAGAGATTCTGATTTAATTTATCTCAGGAGCTGTCTGGACAGTGGGATTTTTACAAATCTCCCTAGCTAATTCTAATGTGAAGCCAAAGTTGAAAAGTACAGTTTTAAGCAATGTTTTATTTCTACACTTTTACTCCTTCATTTATCTAATTATAACTCCTGTATCTATATTTCTGCTGAATTGTCATTTTCTCAGAGAAGCTTAATCCTATATCCCTAGGAATCCTTAATTCATATACTGTCCGGATATCTCCCTGATCAAAACTCTAATAAAATTTTATTTGACAGACATATTCAAAGTTTGTTTTTTCTGCCCAAAAGACCGTGAGAGCAGGGGGGATTTATCTGTGTTTTTATTTTTGTGTTCTTAGTCCTTTTCCACTTTAAGTATACACTAGGCCCCCTATAAATAAAAAACTCAGACGAAGAGGTGAAAGTTCTAATAATAATAGGTTCAATATTAGTACAGAACACTATGACTAAGTTGTCTAATGTATTTAATATTTATGACATAAGAGATTTACAAGCAGTAGCTGTAATCTCAGCCTTCCTAGATATGCTACAAGTAAAACAAAATAATACACTAGAGAAGTTAATAAAATTTGCCAAGCTCACAAGCTTGGAAGTAGCAGAGCAAAATTTAAATCTGAAGTTGGGTAGGCACTAACACCTGTGTATTTTCTAGTATATCATATTACATATCAATAACAAAAGAAAAAATACTCTAAAGTTATTAGATATGAGTATATCCCAAAATAGATGAGGCTGTCTTGGTAACTATCAAATTTTTAACATTGGCAGTATCAAATGGATGCTTTATAAAATGAACTTCAACACAAATGGTACATATCATGTTATAATGAATCTTAATTATCTTTTTAATATTCATCTTAACCTTCTATCTGTACAGCGTGTGATGTATGTAATTTGGAGAGACAGCTTGGGTATCTTTCCAATGAATATTTTTTAATGAGTATTTTAATATAAAGTTTGGAGATAATAATGTAACTGTTGTACATTTTGCATAAATATCTGTTCCAAATATAATGAACTACCTTTACATTATTGTCAGAGGTATCAATATCAATTGTTCTTTGCTGAGAGACAAGGGGTCTTCTCCTACACTTGTGTGTTCAGAATACACACAGAATTAGAGCATGCCTGCAATGACTGAACACGTCGTTTCACTATGTAAATTTAATTTAACTTGTTTTATTTTTCCATAAACACTGGCTATTCGATTCATGTTAGTTTGAAATGTTTAATGGTTAAATATATATTTTCCCCACAAGCATACAGGGACAATGATAAATATATGTATGACAATCTCCTGCAGAGATGTGTTCTCATCCCGAAGTAATATTTTGAACACTGAAAGAAAATGTTTGTATTTCCAGGATTTAGGGATACATTAAAACTTAAAAATATGAATGTTTGGTATTAAATATTTTTTTTCCCTGAAGAGAATTTTTAGCTGGCAAAATGACCTTTTCGTATGAATGTATTATCCTGCCTTTTTTTTTTTAAATCAAGCTTAGAACATTTATCATATTTATCATTATACATGTTTTCAGGTTGAAGCTGAGTGTGGTTATTGCATTATTATTTTTCATTTGGAACTTAATGATTTTCTGCCAGTAACGTACAGGTCACTTTTTAAAAAGAAAGAGTTGTTGTGATCAGTTTATTCATATATTTTCTAAAAGATAGTGACACAATGGGAACTCTTTCATCAAACTGTCAGGTCTATAGAGGTTTTATTTGCTGCCATTTTGACACTAAGAAACGTTGATCAGGATTTTTTTTTTTTTTGTAATTCTAGATTTATATGTTATATAAGTTAAAAAGTAGACATAATAAATCAGTTGTTCAATATTCAACTTTGTGATTTTCGAGTACATTTTACTACATTCAGAATTGCCTTTATGAGAAATTAAAGTTTTGTTGCCATATTGCCCTTTAAACTCAGGGAAGATTGACAGAAAACATGAATTATAGTAATTTTATATCTAGAGAATTACACATAATTGTAATTTGCAGACTTTAAACAATCTGTAAACATTTTTCCTCTTTGTTACTAATCAATTTGATTTTAAAATATATATAATAAGCAAGACAAAAGTATGTGGGATATGAGAATTTAAACTTATCACTCTGTATATTGGCACTATAATTTATCTCTAAATGGGGCTGTTCATTAATGTTTTCTATGTGAAAAAACATTACCTAAAATCAAATATTTTTACATGGGCATTGAAATTTGTATCAGTATACGTGATTGATCTATAATACCAATTCAATATCTACTCTGTTTGAATTATAAAAACTCAATCAGGAATTTTTGAGTAAGTCCAAATAATTGAAAATATAGCTAAATAAGAATTTGAATTATTATTTCAGTTGTGTTTCTTTTGGGAATATGATTTAATATTTCTGGCCATCAATTCCTCTTATTTTGATAAATTAACTGAAAGTCTTTTAGAACCAAATATTCATATTTATGAAAATAGATATACTATATCATGTAGAATTAGTTTGTGTTTAGAAATGCTTGAATTTGCTCCCCTAAAGAAAGTTGACAAACCAATTTAATATATAGTATTAATAGTATTAAGTTTATTAGATTCCCTTCTGAATACTTTCATTTATCTTAATTAAATGTCAATGTTATTCTATTCTAAATTCCTGAGTTTCAACCTCATCTCTTGTAATAGCTAAGACTCTTTGGTCTTAGTGATCTTCTAGTTGTTGTAAGAAGTTGGGTTTCTACTCTCTATGATAGGCCAAAGAGCAAGATTTATGAAACATATGTTTTGCACAATGTGATATATGTTTTGGTACTTCAAATAAATATCCACCAAAACCTGCAAAGAGGTATTATTCCCAATTTGAAGATGTCCTAAGTAATTTCAAATATTTAATTTTGAAATTCTTCTTTAGACAATAAAAATCTTTGAGTTTATCAATCTTTCTTTGTTATAGATTCAACTGTCTACTGCTTGATCTATCTAGACTTCATTTTCTTACTGTATACATTTTTTAGTGTGCATACGCAGTTTAGATAATTCATACTAACCGCTCAGATACATTGGCTCATTTATTTTTTCTGCCCAGTGTTTTTGACTACAAATTTTATTAATGCTCTGAATGCAATGACATGGGTAATCTTATTTATGCTTCCTCAAAGTAGTACACAATGCACTACCTCTTCTGTTATTACTGCCACTTTGAAGTTTTAAACTCATTGTTGCTGTGCTTTACAGAAAAAAAAAAATATTCAGGTATGACCCTTAGTTGAAGACATGGTAGGAATTTGAAATTGTTATTACTCTTACCTCAAATCAATAAGTCCATTGATTTGGAGGTTGAGGAAGGAGAAGACTTATTTACATAAAATATTATCTGATACCCACCTTCATCACTCATCTTCAAAGTCCATCATTATTAAAAAAGGAAAGGAAATGGTTTGCAGGTCCCTCATAGATATTACTAAGAATTTTTTTGTATGTGTGAAAAATTTAGGGACACTTGGTTAGAAGCCAGAATGACAACTATTTAACAGAAACTTGAATGTTCTTTGCATATAGCCAGCAATTCCCCTGATGGAAGTATCATGCTTCCCAGATCCACTGATGGGCAAAGATGTTGTAGACCACATTCATTCTGCTGCCACTTACTTTCATACTTTCAGATGCACAGACAAATACCACGACATTTCTAACCTAGATTTATTCTTTGTGAATAAATTGAACAAACAAAATCCAAACAAACAAACAAAAGACCTTTATGTCAGTTTGGAAAACATATCCACAATATTTTGTAGTTTATCCCATGAGGCAATGGAATATGTTTTCCACCCCGTGAATCTGGTCCTGAGGCTCATGTCTTGTTTTGTCCAGTAGTCATTAGACATTATCATGCTTGCAGAGACTTGAGAAGTACTTGTGCTTTGTGACTTACCCATTTTTGCTACTTCACACCTTTTCATGACCATATGAATTATCCAGGGCTAGCCTGTTTAAGGATGATAGACCATGTATAGAGAGGCCTCAGGATTCTCAAATGTCTGAGATGAGACAGCAGGTATAATGGTGAAGCTATCTTAGACCATCCAGACACAGTCAAGCAAATCAGTGCCTTACAACAAAGATGAGCCAACTTGGCCCAGTTCAAAAGTAACACCCAGCCAACCCAAAGAATTTTGAACAAGTTGATTTTTATTCTAATCCGTGAACTTTGGGGGAATTGTGTTTTGCAGCAAAAGCTAAATGACATTTACTCTATCTTGTAACTTTAGATCTAATTAGACTATATTATGGAATATGCAAGGAAACTTCAAAAAATTGATAAAAATGGATTGAACAATAATACAATCTTTCCATTAACTTTTTAAAGATTCTTTGTATACCAGTACCTCAAAGAAAGATATATAACTTATTGAGCAGTGGTAACCAACAGAATGGTGGTCAAAGAAATAATCAACCACCGCATCTCATAACCAAAAACAAATTTGGTGCAAGTTCTTTAAAAATTAAATTCTCTAACATTTTTTTAGCACAGGTGGTCTTTATGTAAGTATCATGCATTTATAGCTTATACATACTTATATAAGTTACAGTGCATGTAAATGCTTATATTCAAGTATTTTTAACCTAGAAAAAGGTTATTTTACTTGATCCAAAATAATTTCTGAGCAGTGCTAAAAACATGACAAACAGAAACATAATTTCACCATTCATAGATAAACACCCAATAACTTTGGTGAATTAGACAATTATTGATGAGTTTTGATTTTAGAGTTATTGATTTGATAAATATGAGATAAAATGGGATGAAAGTTTTAGGACTCAATATGCACTAATTTTTAACCTATACATTTTCAGTTTATTATCATATAATTTTGGTAAGGTGATTTTAATATGCATTTTTAATTATAAGTTTTTTAAAGTATTTCTGTAGAGATTCTGGAAATTTCTGCAATATTTATAATTCTCCATTACTATAGAGAAAAAACCTGGCAGAATTACAGTGAGGAACTTTTACCATAAAAACAAATCTTTATTAAAACTCATTAAAGTTGTTTATCATTAGTCAACACAGAAATATAAATTAAAACTACAATGAGATACTACTTCATACCAATATGGCTGTAATAAAAAAAAGGGAGAAGAAAATAAAGGCTTGGAAGAATAGGTAGAAACTGGAACTCTTTGTACATTTCTTGTAGGATGTAAAATGGTGCAGCCACTGTGGGAATTTTGGCAGATCTTACAAAAGTTATATATAGTATAACCATAGGACCCAACAAATTCCACTTGTAGTTTTATACTGCCAAAATTGAAAGTATGTATTTAAATAGTCATAAGTGTATATTTATAGCAGCACTGTTGACAACAGCCAAAAAGTGGGAACAATGCAAATATTCATCAACAAATTACTGTGTAAACAAAATGTTGTATATACATAAAATGGCATATTATTCAGCCATAAAAAGAAGTACTGACACACTACAAAACAGATAAACCTTAAAACCTTGTTAAGTGTAAGAAGCAAGACAGAAAAAGCCACAAATTTTATGATTCCTTTTATATCAAATATTTAAAATAGGTAAATCCATAGGGACAGAAAACCAAATGATGTTTTAGGTAGGGGAGAATGGAGACTGACTGACTGCTTAATGGTTTTCTTCTGGGGTAATGAAAATATTTTGAAACTAGATAATGGTGGTAGAATACACTAAAGGTAACTGAATTGTACATTTTTAAACAGTGAATTTTATGTTATATAAATTTTACCTCAATTAAAATAATCTTGGTTAAAAAATTATGACATAAATAAGTGGTTGACAAAAATTTCCCAATAAAAATTGGCCTGAAATTCTTGAGTCTTTACTATATGATAGACTAATGCACATAAATCATATGCATTATATTAGCATAATATAATGTCATGTTTTCAATTGGTTATTGAGATTTCTGGTATCTTTTAATGGTTTAATAACTTTTTACCACATAAGAAATCAGAGTTGTTGAACATAAGAATGATGTGGAGTATTTTAAAAAATATTTCCTTAAAGCTATAACTGTATTCCAATACATTTCCTGAAATAGTCCTGTATTTTCTTCCCAAATACATTTTAATTGGTTTTATATAATTTCAAATATTTGCTTACTAAATATTTTAAAAATTGTCCATAGAATGACATGTATTCCCATAATGTTATGTTGCTTTAAAAATATATGTAATATATTTAATCTTTTGCAAGAAGTATTCTGATGTTTTTAACTTTAAAATTCAATTACTTTTATATCCCATTTGAATCTTCAAGGTAATTTTGATGTTTCACCTCACTCATCTGCAAGCTTTGCAGTTTAAATAGATGTGACTTTGGTTATCTAATATGGTATTCTGTGCCCTTATGACTTTGGTATTTCAAGCTTATTATATGACCTACTTTTTAAAAACTACATAGTACCCAGTAATAATATTTCAATGGTCATTTCCTCCCTTTTTCCTGAACTACATCATTATACTCAAAATTGCTAACTTCAGGTTTAAAATGGCAACTATATGACAATATAAGGTGTTTTTCTTTCTATATTTTGCATTAAATTATGAAACCACACACAGTTCTAACACACCATGACTATGGAACTGAACAGTCAGGTGAATTTTTTCCTCAGCTCTGAGTTGGAGGCATAGGCAAAATTTTATCCATTTTTAGCTCAGTGGGTCTGTCAGTAGTGGGTATGTTAGGAGAGAGAAAGTAGGATTTCTTGTAACTATTGCCACATCATGGATTCTTCTTGTCTAATGAATAAATAATAAAAGCGACTTTTTTTTTTTCTAAGTTCCTTTTATATTCTGGATATGAATCCCTTGTTAGTGAGTAGTTTGCAAATATTTTTTCCCATTCTGCTGGCTGCCGTTTTGCTTTATTGATTGTTTCTTTTGCTGTGCAGGTTTTCAGTTTGAAGTAAACCCATACGTCTGTTTTTGCTTTTGTTGCCTGTGCTTTAGATGTCTTCTCTGCAAAGTTTTAGGTAATTGTGTTTTGAAGCATTTTGAAAAGATGTTGTCCTCGTCAGAGGTTCCAAACTCTGCATCTATGATGTCACCAACGGTCTGCTCCTGGTGGTGAGTGGCTTTACTCTTTTATACTCATGATGACTGTGATGATAAATATTTTTTTTCCTCTCATTTGTGATGCTGAATATTGGAAATCCGTTATTCTCCAATAATGTATATTAACATCTTATATACTATGTAAAGACTGAAAGCAGTTTATACTTTGGCTTCCTTAATGCTGCCATAGAATTATCTTGACCAGCTACCAGCTGTGTGAACTCATTGCTTAAACTATCTTTACCAACTTATGTTACCTAAAACAGAGATTATAAAAGTACTCGTCTTATATACAGTCACTGCAATTATTAAATAAGTTCATATACATAAAGCATCTTGAGAATAACTGCTACAAAATAAGAACTATAAAATTTTTGTATTATTATTTCACGGGAATAAACTGTTCTTAATTTTGTTACTTCCTGTTCTACTAAAAATTCATCAAAAGTTTCAGAAATGAAGGAAACACTACCCCTTGAAATTTTCCCAAAGACCTGGCTTAGCAGGCTGTGGGTGTATAAAACCAGAAAGTACAAATTTTAAAAAGAGGCATTGATGATGATACAGTCAATTCTTAACTAATGATTTTTTCTGTCTGTTTCACCTCCTCTCTCTGTTTGGAACAACTTTTTCCTATGGCAGGAAGTTTATTATTAAGCTGTTTTTTCTCCTTTAAGTGGAAGAGAGCTAACATTGGAATCAATATATATATACATATATGTTAATTTACCTAGTTACTTTAATAGAAAAAGTGGGATCAATATACTTTAAACTTTTTTTTCCCTGTGCACATCATGCCTCCCTAAAAATTCTGTAGACTAAATAACTATTTTCTGAGCCAGAGAAAGCAAATGTAATGGGATATGAGTGATTTTGATATAATGATGAGACCTTTGCACCCGATCCTACCTGTAGGCCTAGATCTGGGTGGGTGAAAATTCAACTCCCAGGTAAGGTTGGTGATCCAAACATTGAGAGGAAATAAACTCACCTCCAAGGTGTGATTTTAAAAGTAAAAGATTCCCCTGCACCTATTTATGATAGGATGGAGTCAATAGATCACAAATGGTGGCTGAATGGGTCTAGGTAGAGAATCCTATCCATTTTTCACTTTTGAAACAACAGTGTCATCTATTTCATTTTATATTATGTATAGCACTTTCATACCATGTGAAGAAAAGATTTCCCATACTCCAAAGGACACCAGACCCTTAATGAACAAAATATTTACAAGTCACACTCTGCTGCCTATGCATGGGTTAGAAAAGGCTATACACATGCTATCTGCTTTCCAATACACACTTCTTTGCGTTGATTTAGAAACTTAAGGGGAATTTTCAGTGCAATAGTAGTAGTCCTTTGGGTAGTAGTAGTAAGAGCAATAATAATAGGAATAGAGAATATAATAAGACTTGCAGTAATAAATTTTATCCTTGGTAAATTAAAGCAAAATGAATATAGCTATGGAATTAAGGTGGAGAAAGAAGAAAAAGTTCTGCTACAGATAAACTCTGAGGATGACTTGAATTTATATTTACCTGATATATACATGGTAATACATAATGGTTAATACAGCTTGTCATTTCATATTGTATTGATCTTTTCAAAGAGCCAAATATACATTTAAATTTTTTTGATCTGTTTTCTATTTTAAGTTCTGCTGTTAAATTATTTTCTATTTTCTTCTTTCCTATTTCCCTTAAATTTACTTTGTTTTGTAGTTTCTTCTGTTAGAATATTAGGACGTGATTGTAGATTATCTCTTCTTCCTAACATAAACACTTTAAGTTTCAAATTTGTCTCAGCGTGGCTTTTGCTGCATTGTGATGTGATTTATTTTCATAATCTTTCAGTGAAAACTATTTCCTATTTTCTTGCAACTTCTTATTTTGACTCGGGCTATTTACAAGTGCATTATAAAATTTCTAAATGTTTGAATTTTTTATATATCTTATTATTGATACCTAATTTAATCCCTTCTCAGAGAACAAACAACAATTATTCCAAGCCTTACATATTTACTGGGAATCATTTTATGACAGTGCGTGCCTGTGTTTGTGGAAATGATGCATTTTGTACATATTTGGATGTAGTGTTTTATAGCTGTTACCTAGCTCAATGGGGTTTAAAATGCTATTCAAACCTATGTTTTTACTGATTTTAGTTTCTAGGTGTTATGTAAATTGCTGAAAGAGAAGTATATTTGTTTATGTCTTTTTCTCACGCTCTAAACTTTTAAAATATATTTTAAAGCTGTATTAAGTGCACACAAGCTTCTCATTATGTTTCTGATAAATTGACCATCTCCTCATTATGGAATGTTTATCTTTGTTTATATACTTCATTTCATATTTGAAGTTAATATAGCCAGTTCAGTCTTCATATGCTTCTATTTTTATTGTGTATAATCTTCCATTTATTTTTACCGTCTGTCTTTTGTCGAAAGCATATAGTTGTGTTTTTTCTGTTATCAAGTCTTATAAACTCTGTATTTTAATTTGTTTGTTACTTGTAAGAGAATTAAATCTCTGAATTATCTTATATGGTTTCTCTAAAGGTATCACATACAATTTTTTATTTCTTAGTCTGCAAACACTTAATAATGTTCCATTCTACATGAAATTTAAGAATCCTGCAACTGTATAGGATTATACTCTTAATTTTAATACTATAATTATAAATATTACATCTACTTATGCTATCAACCCCACGAACTATGTTATAATGTTCAGTTTATTAAAGCGAAATCTAAGTTTATGTTTTTCTTCAATCTTGTGGAGTTTGAACATTAAATATTAAAATTTGGCCATTCTCTCTCTCTTCTCCTTTGGGAACTTTCAAGTATGCCTGTTAGACTTTTTGATATTATCTTACAATCTTTGAGTATGTGTTATTTTTAAAAAACATCTTTTATTCCTTCTTAGATTAAATAATATATATTGGTCTTTAAATTTAATATCTCTTTCACCTCTTGTTTCTAATCTGCTGATGAAATGTGGTGAATTTTATATATTCAGAGACTGTATTCTTCAATTTAGAATTTTCATTTGGTTCTTTTATTACAAACGTGTCCCCTCTCCCCCTGTCATGTGGGGATTTTCTTTGTATTCATTCTATGTAAACATAGTTTCCCTTACTCCTTGAACACACTTGTAATAATATATAGCTTTTAAAAAGTTTTGTTAATTCTAACATTTAGTTCATCTTAACATTAATCTCCATTTATTGATTTATTGCTTTTTCTCTTGCATATCAATAAAGGTTTCTTATTCTTTCTTATTGTATCCTAGCCATTTTGAATGGTACTTTGTACAGACTTTTGGTCTCTTACGTTCCTCTGAAAGGTATTGATTTTTTTTTTTTTTTTTTTTTTTTTTTTTTGCTTAACAGGCAGTTAACTTGAATTGATTCAAACTCCCAATTTTGTGACCCTTGAAATGGGGCAACAACTGAAATCTCTGCTCTGCTGCTTGTAGACTGTGCCCACAGGCATTAGTGTCAGCGGTAGACTGAGAAAGAACATGTATTTACAGTTTTAAACTTATCTTCTCTGGCTTGCTACTTTATAGGAATTTCCCTTTATTTCTCTCATTTCTGTGTTCTCCCCAAAAGCAGTTTTCTAGTTTAAGCTTCTAAAACAGTTGCTTTTGAGTTTTGGTTTCCTGCCATGGCCCTGACTGGGGCCCTGTCCTCAGGCAAAATTCATGAAATTGGAAAAATCACACAGTGAAAATCCTCTTTCAAAGGGTACAACCCTCCTGTTTCTTCCTGTTTTGAATTGCTTTAGAGTACTTTTAAGTTGTTGAGTTTTAAATTTTGTACAGAATTTATAATTCCTATCTAGAAAAGTGTTGGTCCATTCAGAGCTATACCTTCATTGCCAAGAGGAAAATTTCCAGATAATTATTTTTGGAAGAACACAATTGTAAGCTACAAAAATAGAAATCTAGGAATAGAAAAATCAGTTAGAAATATTACTATCTTATAACAAAGTCAAATATATCTTAAGACTTTGATATTGTTTAAGACTAGACAAATACTATACTTGTAAGAAAACTATGTTAATGCCACATAAAGCAGGTGGAAAATTATATTAAACTATGGCCACAAAAGTCTACCTAATAAATGCAATGATAGCAACATTTAAAGAAGCTGGTAATATTATTTCTTACAATTGCAAATGAACCTAAAACAAACCTCAATATTATGCTAGCCTCATAAGTTTAACATTTTTTTCTATTGAATGAAGAAATTTTAATTAAAATATCTTTTAAATATTTGGTAAATATTTTTAGTAAACTCATTTGGATTTATAGTATTATTTTTGAAATGTTTTGATTAGTCATTTAATTTTTATATGGTCATAAGGTTTAAGATTTCTATTTTCATCTTGAATAACTGAGTTAGTTATAGACTTGAAGGAATTTTTCAATTATTTTATACATACAAATTTATTGGGACTAACTGTGCTCTTCCTATTGTTTTTTTGACACCAAAAGCATCTATAAAAATGATCCGATTTTATTTGAGGATACTAATTAATGTGACCTTTCTATTTTTGTGGTGGTTGTTGCTGTGGCTGTTGTTATTGGTTACTGAGAGCAGATATTGATAGTCTAGTTCTTTTCAAAGAATTAACTTGAAAACTTTATGATCTTATTTTATGTGTTTCCTTTTTAACTAAATTTTGCTCTATTTTTAGAATTTATCTTTAGTGGTTTTATTCATCTGTTCTTTTCTAAAACTTATGGGATATTTTTAACATTTATAACCTAAAGGTTAAATATGTAGCATTTTTCTTATCTAAAGTGTTTACTTCTAAATTTTCTATTATGCTCTCATTTTATCCTTGCATTATTTAACTATGTATTTCCTAATTTTAACATGTTTATGTTTTTACTTTGGCATATATTTAGTAGCTTAAACTATATCCTGTATTGATTTAGTCTTCAAAAAAACTTAAACGTATTTTATGATCCAAAGAATGCTTATGTCCTATATATTCTTAAGTACAATAAGTTTTCTATATGTATTACTTACAGAATATAAATTATTTTAATCTTTTAAATCACATAAATATGTATATATATTTACTTATTAGTTTATATGTTCTATTGATAACTGAGAGACGTGATTAAAATTCCTTATCACAGTCTGGCTTTCTACTTCATATTTTTGTTCTGTATTTTTTTTTTCTATATATACTGAGGCTATTTGATTATACATGCATTTAAAATATTTACATATTCCTAATAACTTGAGAAATAATATGAAGTATCTTTCTTTTACTGAAACTTTTGTGATAAATCTCTTTCCACCACTATTATAGCCAAACAAACATCTTTGAAATGACTTCATATTTCTTTATTGTTTTAACTTTTAACTTTTAAATTATCAATGTTCTTGTGTTTTAGATGTATCTCATTCAAAGATCAACAGTTGGAACATTTTTATTCAGACAACTGTTCTTTTAACCAGAACATTTATTTTAATATACAAAGGTACTTCAAAAAGTTTGTAAAAAACTTTTGTATTATCTTTTAATTCTATTTGTCCACAAACTTTTTGAAGTATTCTTATGTATTACGTAGAAATTCATCATATTGATTTGTATCCTGCCTATAGTGTATATATTTATATATATTTTTTCCTTTGGTATATGCTTTTTTATTGCCACATGTATTTTTATTTTATTGATTGTTTATTATTCACATTTTCTCTCTACTTGTTGTGAAATTACAGTTTCTATACATATTCCTTTTGGTATACCTGAAATTATGGCATACTTATTTGACATATAATTTATGTTAATCTGTCCCTTGCCCTTTCAAATATGTTATATTTACTCAATTTTTATAATTTTATCTTTTTTCTTTAAAAATTATATTTTATATAATCAATTTTCATGCACACCTTCACATATACTCACTTCTTATGTATTCTCTATTATTTTTTACATTTTCTTTTGATAATTATTATAAGTATTTTTTTAAAAAGTTTGATGGGCTATTTTTTCAACAAGTTTAATTTGTTTATATAAAATATATTTTAACTTTCTTGAAAGATGATATTATTTAAAATTATTTAAAATAGTATATAAAATTCTATGTTGCTAACTTTTTTTCATTTATAATTTTGAAAATTTCCTGTCTGAATTTCCTTGATATTGTTGAGAAGATGAATTTTTATCACTTTTCTCTCAAAATTATCTGGCTTTTTGATCTGTTTAAAAATCTCTCTGCTTTTGATATTGTGAAACAATACTATTTTGTAGCTAAATGTAAATAAGTGGACTTCTTTCAGTAGTAAGTGGAATTTTTCATCATTGACCTAAAATTTCTGTTATTATTCTGAGATACTCTGTCTGCTTCATTTTTTTTACTTTCTGAATTTCTGATTCTTCTTTCACCACATTAACAGTTAAGCTTCAGTTAGATTACTAAAGTTTTTCTACAATAGGCTGCTAAAGTTTTTCTACAATAAAGTATAAACATTTTAATACATATAGAAAAAGACAAATTTTACAATAAACACCCATAAATATACCACATATATTTTACAATTAATAGTTTACTTATATTTAACTACCCATTACACTATTCATCCAATACTAAATTAATGAATTTCAGATTAAGTTCCAGATATCAGAACACTTGTGCTCGCTTCGGCAGCACATATACTAAAATTGGAATGATACAGAGAAGATTAGCATGGCCCCTGCGCAAGGATGACCCAGATATCAGAACACTTAAGCCCAAAACTTTTCAGCAAGCATATTATTAACTAGATTGATATTTTCTTACAGTTTTTTATTTTTGAGGTAAAATTTGCATTTCCTTGATGAGCATATAGTTGTGAGAACCTGAATTAATGCTACATAAATAAAATACATGAAGCAGGGTGATAGAATTATGTTAAACTATAGCCATAAAAGACTTACTTAGTAAATGCAATGAGGGCTACATTTGGGATACTGTTAATACTGTTTCCTACAATTAATGCCCCCTTACAAAAGCAACAACAAATCCAGAATTGATTCATTGCTTCAGCTCCAGAATTTTCACATTTATTTAGATTTCAGCCTGGCAATTCTTTTTAAATGTGTCAGAACTTTTATTAAAAACTTTTTATTTCTTTTCCCTAAAGTTTTCAAAAGAAGCTTGGTCTGAATAATTTATTCCATCAAATTCCTAGAAGTTATGCCCTACGATTTATGATTTTTGTCTTTATTAATACATACATATACACTATTTCTATTTGCATATACTATCTGTTCCAATTTTTATAACAGCTGTTTTTCATACATTAGAAACTGAATGAGAAGAAAAGTAATTTGCCTAGAAATTTCAGAATTAAGATTAAAAACGTAATGTGAAGTTAGATTAAAAACCTAATGCTGAAGCAAGCTTGAGCACTGAGGGACCTTCCCAGCTACTGCCGAGGCCCTGCTAGAGCAATGGGCAGCCAGGCAGGACCCAGGCAGGCAAGCCCCACCCCCGAGGAACCCTCCCAGTTTGCACTGAGGCGCCACTGGAGTGATGGGCCACAGCACAGGATCCATCTGGCAAGCCCCACTCACGAGGGACCCTCCCAGCCACTGCTGAGGACTCACTGGAGAGACAGGCAACTGCTTGGTCAGCAACACTCTCTGCCACTGCTGCAGACACCAGTGCAGAATGAGGGGGCTATGACAGCCACTACCACAGCAATGCAGCCACAAGGATGGCTTGCTGCCATAACAACAGCCACCACTACCTCATAGGTTACCTGGTGACCACTCATTGGTAGAGACAGAAGGTGAGTCACCAACAGAGCCTAGGAAAAGAGGAAAGAAGAAAGAGAAAACCCACCCAAAGTCACCCTATTCAAATCAAGAAGCACTAGTATACCCCAGTGCAACCATCAGGTTCAGGGTGAGCTAGCCAGGGTGCCAACAGTCCTGCCCAAGAACACCCACCATAACCTAAGAGTGACAAGACCCCAAGGTGCTAGCCCACAAAATTTGAGAGTTTGCCCATGTCCTGATGAGCCAACATAGTGTCACCAACATCAGCAAGGAAATTCTAAGTGTCCCAGAGACTAGGTCACAGAAGCAGCCTCACAGAACTCCAACACCAAATTTGGCCACAGAGACTACACTAATGTGTCTACCTGGAACCAACATTAATACTTCCCATTCAATAATCACTGTAAAACATATCCATAAGAGGATCTCCCTCTATGAAAACCTCACTCCAGAGCATGAGAAAAAGCAATTTCTTTATAAGATGACTAAAGACCAATGCAGAGATACTAGGAGTATGAAAAAAGAAAAAAAAAAAAATGACACCAAAGGAATATAATTCTCAAATACCAGATCCTTTAGAATAGGAAGTCCTTGAAATGACTGAAAAGGAATTTTGAGCAATAATTCTAAGGAAACTCAATGAGATAAAAGAAGACTCATACAACATGGCAAAATGAGAAAAAGTATCCAGAGCCTGAAGGAGGAAATGTACAAAGAAATAAATGCCCTAAAAGAATGTAGCAGAGCTTGTAGAGCTGAAGGATGTTTTTAATGAAATAAAAACATGAGAGAGCTTAAACAGCAAACTAGAATGAGCAGAATAATTTCTTATCTTGAAGACAGCCTTTTGGAAATAACCCAGGTGGACAAAATATGAATTTTAAAAAATGAAGAAAATCTAGGAGAGATAGCAGACAACCTTAAGTGCTCAAATATCTTCCTCCAGAAGGGGAGGAAAAAGGAAAAGACATTGAAAACACATTCAGCAAAATAATAGCAGAAAACTATTTAGGTATAGGGAAAGATACGGATCTTCAGATCCAGGAGGCTCAAAGATCTCCAAACATATTCAACCTAAAGAGGTTCTCTCTAAGATGCAATTATAGTCAAATTGTCAAAGCTCAAAGAAAAAGAAATCTTAAAAGTTGCAAGAGAAAAGCATCAAGCCACCCATAAGGGAGACCCTATCAAACTAAAGCCCCTATCAGACTAACAGCTGACTTTTAATGAGAAACTGTAAAAATCAGAAGAGAATGGGATGATATATTCAAAATACTAAAAGACAGAAAATGCCAGCCAAAAGTACTATACCCAGTACTGAAATGAAGTACAAATAGTATATTTCGCAAACAAACAAAAACTGTGGGAGTTTACCACCACATGGCCAACAATACAATAGATTCTCAATGGAGTTCTGTACCTGGTACCTGACAAACAGCCATCACTACTATGAATACTCAAGAAAGAACAAAAGAGTCCAGTAAAACAAAAATGTAAACAATAAAGAGAAAAGAACTTTACCACCTCAAGATACCAACAAACACAAAGACAAACAGTAAAATGGAAAGAAAGGAATAAAAGATACTTAAAACATCCAAACAAAAACCAATAAAATGCCAGGAGCAAATGAACACCTTTCAATAATAATTCAATGTAAAAGGATTAAATTATCCACTCTAAGACACAGACTGATTGAATCAAGAAGATAAACCCAATAATATTCTGTCTTTGAAAGACTCACTTCACCTGTAAAGACACACAAACTAAGAATGAAAGGATGGAAAAAGATACACCATGCAAATAGAAACAGAAAACAAGCTGGAGAAGCTATTCTTATATCAGATAAAATAGACTTTAAACAAAAAGCCATAAAAAGAGATAAAGAAGGCCACTATATAATGATAAAAGGGATCTACCCAGCAAGAAGACATAAAAATCATAAATATATATGCACCCAACATTGGATCAGCCAGATATATAAAACAAATACTATTAGACCTGAAGAAAGAGACCCAAATACTATAATAGTAGAGGACCAGAACACCACACACTCAACATTGGACAGATTATCTAATATCAAAATTGGACAGATTATCTAATATCAAAATATCCACAAACACAAGATCTAAACAACAGTTAGATCAATTGGACTTGGCAGTCATTTACAGAACATTTCATCCAACATTCACAGAATATACATTCTTCTTATCAGCACTTGGAACATTCTCCAGGATAGACCACATGCTAGGTCACAAATCAAGTCTCAACAAATTAAGAAAAAAAATTGAAATTATTTCATGTGTTCTTTCAACCACAATGGATTAAAAGTGTAAATTAATAACAAATGAAACTGGAAACTATACAAATATGGAAATGAAACAACTGACTCTTGAAATGACCAATGGAACCAAGAAGAAATTAAACAGGAATTGGAAAAATTTGTTGAAAATAATGAATATAATGACACATCATCCCCAAACTTGTGAGATACTGCAAAAGCAGTACTAAGAGGGAAATTTATCACAATAAATTCTTACTCCAGAAGAATGGAAAGATGGCAAATAAACAAGTTAACATTTCACCTCGAAGTAGAAAAACAAGAACCATTAAACCCCAAATTTAGTAGATGCATAAATAATAATGAGAGCAAATCTAAATGAAATAAAAACTCCCAAAATACAAAAGATAAGTGAAACAAAAAGGTGTTTTTCAGAGAAGATAAACAAAATAGACAAGCCATTAGCTAGGCTGACTAAAAAAAGCATAAAGACACAAATAACAAAAATTAGTAAAAAAGGATACATTACAATGGACACAATGGAAATACACAAAGAATCATTAAAGACTAATATAAACAACTATATACCAACAAAATTGAAAACCTTGAGGAAATTAACAAATTTCCAGACACACCCAAACCAGCAAGACTGAACCAAGAAGACACAGGAAATATGAACAGACTAATAACAAGCAATGAGATTGAAGCTGTAATCAGCAGTCTCCCAACAAAGAAAAGTCCAGGATTGGATGGCTTTACTACTGAATTCTACCAAACCTTTAAAGAAGAATTAATACCAATTCTCTACAAAGTCTATTCCAGAAAATTGAACAGAGGCTATTCTCTTAAGCTCACTGTATTAGGCAAACATCAATCTGATACCAAAACCAGACAAAGATACAACAAAAAAGGAAAACTACAGTGCAATATTTTTGATGAATATAGATGCAAAAATCCTAAAGAATATATTAGCAAATAGAATAGAGCAAAACATCCATAAAATTATATATCACAGTCAAGTGGGATTCATCCTAGGGATACAAGTATGGTTCAACACATGCAGGCCAATAAATGTGATACATCACAACAAAATCAAAGACAAAAACCATGTGATTATCTCAATAGATGCAGAAAAAGCATTTGACAAAATTCAACATCACTTCATGATAAAGACTCTAAACAAATTAGGTATAGAAGGGATGTATCTTAACATAAAGCCATATATAACAAATCTACTGCCAATATCACCCTGAATGGGGAAAAGTTGAAGGCTTTTCCCTTAAGAATAGGTACAAAACAAGGATGCCCACTATTGCCACTCGTATTCAACATAGTTTTGGAAGTAGTAGCCAGAGCAATCAGGAAAAAGTAATAAATAAAGGGCATCCAGATTTGAAAAGGCAAAGTCAAATTGTTCTTGTCTGAATATGACATGATTCTATATATGGAACAGCCTAAAGATTCTAAAATAAATAAATAAATAAATAATAAACTCATAGCTGATAAATGATTTCAGCAAAGTTGGAGGATACAAAATCAACATGCAAAAATCAGTATTATTTTTACACTCCAACAATGAACCAGCAGAAGAACAAATCAAGAAAGCCAGCCCATTTACAATAAATAGTCACCACAACAAATTATAATACCTAGGAGTAAAGTTAACCAAGGGTGTGAAAAAGAAGAACCATAAATCCCTGTTGAGAGAAATTAAAGAAGACACAAAAAGATGGAAAGTTATACCATGATATTGGACTAAAATCAACATTGTGAAAATGTCCATACTACTGATCTACAAATTCAATGCAATCCTCAACAAAAT
Organism: Cynocephalus volans; assembly: GCF_027409185.1. Taxonomy (NCBI): domain Eukaryota; kingdom Metazoa; phylum Chordata; class Mammalia; order Dermoptera; family Cynocephalidae; genus Cynocephalus; species Cynocephalus volans. The sequence continues at coordinate 101,524,714 of NC_084468.1, read as the reverse complement.
GCCAATGATGTTCTTCACAGAAATGAAAGACAATCCTGACATTCATATAAAACAACAAAACACCCTGCATAGCCAAAGCAATATTGAGCAAATAAATAAATAAATAAAGCCAGAGGCATCACACTACCTCACTTCTTACTACAAAGCTATACTGACCAAAACAGTATGAGGCTGGCATATAAATGGACACATGGACCTATGGAACAGAATAAGCAAACCCAGAAATCAACCTGTATACTGACAGCCATCTGTTCTTCAACAAAAGCATTAAGAACACACTCTGGGGAAAAGACTGCCTCTTCAATAAATGGTGCTGGGAAAATTGGATATCCACATGTAGTAGAATGAAAGTAGACTTGAACCTCTCACCATATACCAAACTCAACTCAAAATGGATTAAAGGATTACATATGCATGCCGAAACTATAAATCTCCTAAGAGAAAACATAGGGGGAACACTTCAGGAAGTAAGACTGGGCACAGACTTCATGATTACAACCCCAGAAGCACAGGCTACAAAAGGAAAATAAACAAATAGGATTACATCAAGCTAAAATGCTTCTGCACAGCAAAACAAAACAATTGGAGAGAAAAGACAACCAATGGAATGGGAGAAAATATTTGCAAAATATGCATCCAAAGGATTAATATCCAGAATATACAAGATACTCAAACAATTTAACAGCAAGATAACAAGTAACCCAATTAAAAAATGGGCAAAGAGCTTGTGAGGAAAATTGAGTAGTTTAGTCAGGCCCCCTTGCTTCAGGTCTAGTTGGGTGTGGTGCAGCACATTATTTGTAAACAAGTTGTGTGGGGGTGGAGATAGTGCACATGCAGGGCCATCTATCCTTTTGTTTGTTGCTATTCTTGTGTTCTTCAGTGTGTGAAGCAGTGGCTCAGCAGAGCTCACATCTAAGAATAGAGCACATTTACTTTGCTGACAGCTGCTCAGTTTTTCTTTGGACTTTGCCAGCAGCTGCTCAGTTTCTCTTTGGACTGCCTAGTTCTTAGATGTGTGTGTACTGAATAAACCTTATTATCTCTTCAGCCAAGGCTCCAAGGACCTTTTTCCTGTTACCTAGCTCATAGACCTGCATGTGAAAGGTTTGTGAATGGGCTCAAGGGGTCTCTGAGCTCCAGACCCAGCCCTAGCACTACAATTGGTGTAGTCAGCAGGATTCTGAGCAGGTACAGGAGCCAAAAGCCCTTGGGAGAAAGAGGAAATGTGGCTATCCTTGAGCATGTGGTGCCCAGTGGCCACTTTTCTGTTGACCGGAGCCTGGCTACTGCTCCCTATGTGCAAACTGATCATGATTTGAAGAAGAAAGCAGAGTTGTTGGAAGCACAGATAATTGTTTTGGAGGATGATGTGCAGTGACTGGCCATCCCTGCATCTCACACCAGGGAGGACGACCAACCCAGTGGTGAGTTGGGGGAGACCATGCATCTCCAGGCATGACCTGTTGTGAATCAGAAAATGAAGCACAAGCAGCCTATGGGAACAGGCGGACAACCAGTGGGCAATACACAGGTGAGCCAATTCACTACCAATGTCCCATATAACCAGGTTGAATTAGTTGACTTGGGAAGACAGTTTCTACAGAAATGGGAGCCCCTGGCTGTTAGGCTGCTGTGGTTATGGGACCTAGGGGTGGATAGTATGATGTGCTCTGGTGAGGAGATGGAAAAATTGGCCTCCATTACCATACACCCATCAATGAGGCAGAAGCTACAGAATAGCTGCAGGTATGCACAAGGGCCAGGTAATCACTCCTTAATGGAATGGGTGAATGCAGATTGTGGGAAAAGGCTGGAGAACTGCCCAAGATTGTTAGTAAATGGAAAACATATGCTGAGTTGGTCCAAATCACTCGAGAGCTGGGGATGTGGCAGTCCATGTTTAATCTGAACACCCGTGGCCCAGAGAATGAAAATTTTACAGGCCACATGGGAGACACAGTGCTGCAAAATGCACCGTCAACATCCTTTGGGTCACTGATGGCCATACTGCCCCATACATTGGTTGTCCTATACAAGAGGTAACAACCATGATAGCCAGCTTGGGTGAAGTAGAGAATAGAAGACAAACAAAAGGGGTCAAGAATGTGGCTAAGACCAACCCCCAAGAAATACTTGGGATTTTATCCCGAAGGGACCAAGCAAAACTAGCCATAAGCAGATGTGGCTTGACTTGCTTGTAGCAGGGATTGATGGAAAAAAAAACTGAATGGCAGCCAAATGTGGTCCTGTTTGCCTTGTGATAACAATTGCACCCTGAACATCATTTCACTAAATGTCCAGAAACAGGTAGCAAGGTATGCTTAGTGGATTTAAAGGATTTTTTGGTTGCTCCCAAGGAAGCAGATGAAATGTTCCAGTTCAATTAGGGAGCAGGCCAAAGTGCTTGTCTTTGGGGGGTAGGTGATGACCAGAGGCCTCATATTGAATTGGCAATACATTGGTTGAGGACAAACGTGCAGCATGTTTTGGCATTGGTGGATAAAGGCACAGAATGTAGCCTGATACAGGACAATCCAGATAAGTTTCCAGGGGCCACAGTTCATACAGATGGCTATGGAGGACATACGTTTGAGGTCAAAGCTGTGTCATTGCTATTGGGCATAGTAAAATTACCCCCTCATGTATATACTGTATACATATCCCAGGTAGCTGAATATATCTTGGGTATGGGTGTATTTTATGGTTTGCACCTGCAAACAACAGTTAGAGAGTTTCAGCTGCGAATATGGACAGTAAAGCCTGTGTTATGAGGATATGCTAAACATGACCCACAGATGTTACCCAAGCCAAGATGTGTAGTTAATGTAAAGCAGTATTGCCTACTGGGAGGACATGCAGAGATAGGTACCACTATATTGGAGTTAGAGAAAGCTGGCATTATTTGTCTAGCTTATAGCCCATTTAATGCTCTGGTACAGCCAGTGTAAAAACCTGATGGTACCTGGAGAATGACTGTAGATTACTGAGAACTAAACAAAGTAGTGCCTCCTTTGCATGCAGCCATGCTTTCAGTTCACAACTTGATGGATCAGCTGATGACTCAGCTGGGAACATATCATTATGCATTGGACCTTGCAAATATTTTTTTCTCTATTCCAATCTTGGCTAATGGCCAAGATCAGTTTGCCTTCACCTGGGCAGGGAGGCAGTAGACCTTTCAAGTACTGCCCCAAGGTTATCTGCGTAGCCCAACCATCTGTCCTGGCTTAGTGGCTGGGGACCTAGCCAAGTGGACAGCACAGTTACAATGTTTTACTACATTGATGACATGTTACTAACCTCTGATTCTCTTGCAGTTTTAACCCAAGCAGCTCCAATGCTGCTAAGTCACTTGGAATATTGTGGGTGGGCCATGAACACAGCCAAAGTGAAAGGACCCGGGCCGTCAGTCAAATTCTTATGAGTGGTCTGTTCAGGTAAGAGAAGAGTCATCCCAGAAGCAATTCAGATAATGCACAGTACCAATAACTCTTCTGTCTTTTCGCCCATGGCATTCTGGCTATAGGCACTGCAGCAGAGCGGACTGAGAACATACATACATTCATGTAATCAATGTGTTGCCCTACTGAATATGCATAGAACTTCCCATCAGTACGACTACAGGATTCCCATGGAATATCACACCAATGATGACTACTAACATGACATAAGTGGCTAATAGTTGAAAGGACAAAACTACAGGACAAGACTTAAGGACAAACCTTAAGGCATATTGAACAGACAATAGGTTATGTGAATGTAAAGGTCATTTATCCTCACTAAAGGAACATCGCAGAAGATTCCGTATGCATAGATTGTAAAGCAAGTGACCCTGAAGGGGTGGATTGTGAGGAAAATGGAGTAGTGTATTCAGTCCCCCTTGCTTCAGGTCCAGTTGAGTGTGGTGCAGCACATTCTTTGTAAAGAAGTTGTGTGGGGGTGGATTTAGTGCATATGCATGGCCATCTATCCTTTTGTTTTTTACTATTCTTGTGTGTTCTTCTGTGTGAAGCAGCAGCTTAGCAGAGCTTTCATCTAAAAATAGAGCACATTTACTTTGCTGGCAGCTGCTCAGTTTCTCTTTGGACTGCCTAGCTCTTAGACATTTGTGTACAGAATAAAGCTCATTATCTCTTCAACCAAGGCTCCAAAGACCTTCTTCCTGTTACTTAGCTTGTACCCCTGCATGTGAAGGATTTGTGAACAAGCTCAAGGGGTCTGTGAGCTCCAGACCCAGCCCTAGCTTTACAGAGCTGAATAGGTATTTCTCAAAGGAAGATATAGGAATAGCCAACAGAAACATGAAAATATGTCCATCACTCACCATCCAGGAAATGCAAATCAAAATCACATTGAGATATCTTCTAACTCCAGTTAAGCTGGCTAATATCAAAAAGACTGAGAATAATAAATGCTGACAAGGATACAAGAAAGGATTATTGAAAATGGCATGAAGATTCTTCAAACAACTACAGATAGAACTACTATATGGCCCAGCAATCCCACTGCTGGGTATATACCCAGAAGAATTGAAATCATCATATTGAAGGGATACTTGTAATTCCATGTTTATTGCAGCTCTATTTACAATAGCCAAGATTTGAAAACAGCCTAAATACCCATCAGTAGATGAATAGATAAGAAAAATATGGTATAATTATTTAATGGAATACTACTATGTTATAAAAAGGAATGAAATTCTGCCATTTGCAACAACATGGATGAAATTAGAGATTATTATGTTAAGTGAAATCAGCCGTGCACAGAAAGAGAAATACTACATGTTGTCACTTATATGTGGGAGCTAATAAAAATAAACATCAAATACATAGAAGGAAAAAATAAGAAGACACAACAACCACAATAATTCTTTGAAATGGTTAAGTGAACAGAACTGAGATTGCTTGGGATGGGAAATGGGGAGAGAGTTGGGGTGAAAGGGCCAAATTGGTAAAGGGCCTTGAAAATCAATTACATTGTATAATGATAAATACAAATAAAATAAAACAAACAAACACAAAAAAATCTATAGGGGAGTTAGATTAAAAACCTAATGGGAAGAAAAGTAACTTGCCTAGAAATTTCAGAGTTAAGACTAAAATTTAAGTTTTTAGCAATAAATCAGTATTTTTTTCTACTTTCAATTGGTTCGACACTTAAAAATGACAGACCTTATGCTCTTCTTAATGTTTTTATTTTTCTTAGAAGAATGAAATTATCAACGACCACTATGTATAGTTTATTTTAGTCTTATCACATGTGATTTTCTAAGTTTTCTACTATTAAAAAGAAAATCAATATCTATACAGAAATTTAAATTGTTTGCATTTATTTATTTATTTATTTATTTATATGGTTTCTGCAGGCAGACTAGATACATGTGGTTCTTATCTCTTCCATGAACCCAAGATAGTAAAATTATAGGAAGACCAAAAGAAATTAAGGCAACAAAAAAGAATATAAAAAGACATAAAATATTGCTCATACTAAGTTTCTTGGACTCAGAAATCTTATTCATGGGAATAACAGCATGCCTAATAACATTGATGCACAAAAATCATTTTTAGTGTCAAACTAATGAAAAAGATTTGAATGACCATCATGGAGAAGAGCTGAGTAAATACTGTACTTATAGTTCATTAATATTCACTAAATTTAAAGTAACCCTATTTTGCTTAAAACTTTTACTTAATGTTTTTTTAAATGAGTTATCAAGATGCAAAGATTTATGTGCATTACGATTCAGTATTTGAAAAGAAACAAGCTATTGCTCTAGTTCCTTCAAATGTACATTCATGCACACATGGACATGCATGCACTCATACGAATTATATAAACACTTAGATTATATTACTAAATTATATATACTATAATTATATATACTATATATGATATTATGTTATATCCCACTATAAAATGTGTAAAATACAAACTTATTTGTTAACAAAATTTACTCGGTATTACAGTAAGAGGAATTTGGTAAGCTGAAACAAAAAAAAGGAGATAGGCACTACACCTGCAAGAAAAAAAAGTAGTATGGATGCCATGAAAGTAATTGTACAGGTATGTAAAGCTTATTCATGTGCGTATTTGTATACCTAATTTCCTAATGGTTATTTTAAAGTTAAATTGAACTAATATGTATAAAATAACTAAAAAACTAAACCATTGTGCAAATAACTAACATTAGTATAATGGTTAATATTTTCCATAACAATATTTTACTTCAATAATTTAATAATTCTAATACCCATAACATACACTGAGAATTTTATTGGGATATCAACAGCTGAAGGTAAATGTACAACACATTGAAAAATATTTTGTGAAGGAAATAGTTTAAAAATTAACAATATGTGCAATTGGAATAAAACTCATGAAAATTACTCCTTGCTGGCAATGAGGAGTAATTTCCCAAATGAATGAACTGAGTTTTTTTATTTGAATTTTTTAAAATTTAATTTTATTTCATCAATATACAATGTGGTTTATTATTGTGACCCATTACCATAACCTCCCTCCACCTTCAAACTCCCCCTCCCTCCCAACAACCTCATATCTGTTCACCTCTCATATCAATTTCAAGGAATTGTGATTGTTGTGTCTTCTTCCCTCCCCTCTCCTAGTTTATTTGTGTATTTATTTATTTATTTTTAGCTCCCACAAATAAGTGAGAACATGTGATATTTTTCCTTCTGTGCCTGACTCGTTTCAATTAATATAATTTTCCCTAGGTCCGTCCATGTTGTTGCAAATAGCAATGTTTCATTCTTTTTTATAGCAGAGTAGTATTCCACTGTATAGATATACAATTTTTTCCATATCCACTCAGCTGATGATGGACATTTGGGCTGGTTCCAACTCTTAGCTATTGTAAAGAGTACTGCAATGAACACTGAAGAACAGGTATACCTTCAACTTGATGATTTCCATCCCTCTGGATATATTCCCAGCAGTGGGATAGCTGGATCATATGATAGATCTACCTGCAATTGTTTGAGGAACCTTGATACCATTTTCCATAGAGGCTGCACCATTTTGCAGTCCCACCAACAACGTATAAGAGTTCCTTTTTCTCCACAATCTCACCAGGATTTATCATTCAATCTTTTGGATATTAGCCATCCTAACTGGGGTGAGATGGTATCTGAGTGTGGTTTTGATTTGCATTTCCCAAATGCTGAGTGATGCTGAGCATTTCTTCATGTGTCTGTTTGCCATTTGTATATCTTCCTTAGAGAAATGCCTACTTAGCTCTTTTGCCCATTTTTTAATTGGATTACTTGTTTTTCTGTTGTGAAGTTGTTTCAGTTTCTTGTACATTCTGGTTATTAATTCTTTGTCAGATGTATATTTTGCAAATATTTTCTCCCACTCTGTTGGTTCTCTTTTAACTCTGTTAATTGTTTCTTTTGCTGTGCAGAAGTTTTTTAGTTTGATATAATCCCATTTGTTTATATTTCCTTTGGTTGTTCATGCTTCAGGGGTCATATTCATGAAGTCTGTGCCCAGTCCCATTACCTGGAGTTTTTCTCCTATGTTTTCTTTAAGAAGTTTTATTGTTTCAGGGTGTATATCTAATTCTTTAACCCATTTTGAGTTGATTTGGGTATATGGTGAGAGGTGTTGTTCTAGTTTCATTCTCCTGCATATGGATATCCAGTTATTCCAACACCATTTGCTGAAGAGGCAGTCTCTTCCCCAGTGTATAATCTTGGTGCCTTTGTGAAAGATCAGAGGGCTGTAGGTGTGTGGGTTGATTTCTGGATTTTCTATTCTATTCCATTGATCCATGTGTCTGTTTTTATTCCAGTACCATACTGTTTTGGTTTTTATAGCTTTGTAGTATAAATTAACGTAATGTTATGACTCCAGCTTTAACTTATTGCTCAGAATTGCTTTGGCTATGCATGGCCTTTTGTTATTCCATATAAATGGATAATTTTTTCCATTCCCGAGAAAAATGTCATTGGAATTTTGATGGGGATTGAATTGAATTTGTATATCACTTTGGGTAGTATGGACATTTTCACAATGTTGATTCTTCCAATCCAAGAGCATGGAATATCTTTGCATCTTCTTGTGTCCTCTATAATTTCTCTCAACAGTGGTTTGTATTTCTCATTATAGAGATTTTTCATATCCTTGGTTAACTCAATTCCTAAGTATTTTATTTTTTTGGTGGCTATTGTAAATGGGCTAGCTTTCTTGATTTCTCTTTCTGCATGTTCACTATTGGAGAATAGAAAAGTTACTGTTTTTTGTGCATTGATTTTGTATCCTGCAACTTTGCTGAAATCATTTATCAACTCCAAGAGGTTTTTTTTGGAGAGGGTTTAGGCTGCTCAATATACAGGATCATGTCATCTGCAAACGGGACAGTTTGACTACATCTTTTCCAATCTGGATGCCCTTTATTTCCTTCTCTTCTCTGATTGCTCTGGCTAGTACTTCCAACACTAGGTTGCATAGGAGTGGTGAGAGTGGGCGTCCTTGTCTAGTTCCTATTCTTAAGGGAAAAGCTAAAAGCTATTCAGGATGATATTGGCAGTGGGTTTATCAGATATAAGTATAGCTACTCCAGCTCATTTTTCATTTCTGTTTGCATGGTAAATCTTTTTCCATCCTTTCACTCTTAGTCTATGTGAGTCTTTATGGGTGAGGTGGGTCTCTTGAATGCAGCATATAGTTGGGTCCTCCTTTTTAATCCAGTCAGCCAGTCTGTGTCTTTTGATTGGGGAATTTAATCTTTTTACATTGAGACTTGTTATTGAAAAGTGTTGATTTACTCCTAGCATTTTTAAATTTTTTGTTTGGGTGTCTGAAGTGTCTTTTGTTCCTTTCTTTCTGCTTTACTGTTTGTTTTCTGTAGTTTTTGGTTCCTTAGGTTGTAGATAAACCTTTTTTTTCTCTTTATTGTTGGCATTTTTATTTTACTAGTGGGTTTTGATTTTCCTTGAGTTTTTATGGCAGTGGTAGTTATTTTTCAGGCACCAAACCCAGTACTCCCTTGAGAATTACTTGTAAAGTTGATTGTGTGGTAGTGAACTCCCACAGTTTTTGTCTGTCTGAGAAATATACTATTTGCCCTTCCTTTTGGAAGGATAGCCTTGTGTGCTAAAGTATTCTTGGCTGGCAATCTCTGTCTTTTAGTATTTTGAATATATTATCCCATTCCTTTCTGGCTTTTAGGGTTTGTGATGAAAAGTCTGATAGTCTGATTGGGGCTCCTTTATAGGTGACTTGGTGCTTCTCTCTTGCAGCTTTTAAGATTCTTTGTCTTTGAGTTTTGCCAATTTGACTATAACATGTCTTGGAGAAGAACTTTTTGGATTGAATATGTTTGGGGATCTTTGAGCTTCCTGAATCTGAAGATATGTGTGTTTTTTCCTATACTCGGAAATTTTCTGCCACTATTTTGTTGAATATGTTTTCAATGCAGTCTCCTTTTTCCTCCCCTTCTGGAATACCCATGACTCAGATATTTGAGCACTTAAGGTTATCTGATATCTCTCTTAGATTTTCTTCAATGTTTTAAATTCCTTTTCTTTCTTTCTTTTTTTTTTCTTTTTGTCTGCCTGTGTTATTTCAAACAGCCCATCTTCAAGGTCAGAAGTTCTCTCTTCTGCTTCTGCAAGCCTGCTGGTTAAACTCTCCGTTGTGTTTTTTATTTCGTTCAATGAATTCTTCAGCTCAGCAAGTTCTGCTACATTCTTTTTCAGGGCATTGATTTCCTTGTACATTTCTTCTTTCAGCTCCTGTATACTTTTCCTAATTTCATCGTGTTGTCTAGCCGGGTATTCTTGTATCTCATTTAGTTTCCTTAGAATTATCACTCAAAATTCCTTGTCAGACATTTCTAGGGCTTTTTGTTCTATAGGATCAAGAGCTTGAGAGTTATTACCCTTTGGTGGTGTACTTTCTTGGTTTTTCATATTTGTGGTATCTTTCCTTTGGTGTTTAGTCATTGTGACAAGGGATTTCATGGTCCACTGGTTTGACACTATTGTCTGGCTAGGATCCTGTCAGGACTGCCAATTTGACACAGCTGCCTCAGTGCCTGTGGATGGAAGGTTTGGGTCTCTCTGGTTGGCACCCACTCGCCCAGGCTGGGGATGGGGTCCAGCGGGGACGAGGCCTACCTGCTTGGTTGCTCTGGTGCCTTGGGGCGCATGGTTGCCAGGGGTCTTGGGCCTCTCCAGGGGGCACCTCCCTCTCTCTCGAATGAACTGTTCAATTATTCATTTCAATATTCTTTAACATCTTCAAAAATTCATTATCACTCAGGATAGTTACATTTGCAAATAAGATTAATTTGATAGATTTTTCAATTCTCCACCTTTTTCAGGTGTAGATTATAATTTCTATGTCAAAAATTAACTATATCAATTAAACAAATTAATTTAATTAGGTTGCATTATTCTTCATATAAAATATGATGGCAATAGTCTTTAAGACTAAAACAGCATGAAGCATTGTATATGCTTTCTTAAGGAAGAATATGAGGAAAAAGAATGAAGATCAATTCATGCTCAAAATATAACTTTTTTAGCACTCAAAGGGGTATTATTTTTGACATAGACATCCCATTTTATAACCAGTGCTGATAAAGAGAGAACTACATATGAACCCCAGAAGGAACAAGAGTGTGCCACAAATATGTACATGAACAATGAATTATACCCGTTTGTGAAAAATACAATATTTTTACAATAACATTTAAGTAAAAATTGAAAATTTCTAGAAAATTACTTTTTTTTTTTAACTGCTGGATTCTTTTATGCAGTATTCTTCATTTAGGATATGATGCCAATCAGAGAAGAGACTACACGATACTGAAAGGTAAAGCTGATTTCTGTTTTGTACCCAAGAATACATTTTTACAGGGAAAAATCATCCTTTATCAATGCAAAAAGGGACTTAGGGAATATTGCAGGGGGACATATTAAGTGCCATAGCACCTCCCAAATGACTTCCTGAAGAATATTAAACAGACTCACTATTCCAACCAAGGTATGAGATTTGTTTGTGATTTATTTTGGATAATATGTTTATCCTATTTTCAGTAGAAATATTATAAGCTGAAACATCAATTTTTTAAATTTCCATTAAATGTAGTTGAAAATATAAAAGATTAAATTCAAAAGTACTTGCTGCCTTCCTGACTTTAATATATAAGTTTTCCAGCGAAGGCTGTATATTTAATTTTAAATGCTAGCACAGTTTGACCTTTTATTTTGACATTCAGTCATCTGCTATTGAAGAAGTCTAGTTTGATGATTGTTTTACTGAGGACATGCCTCATGGATTTCCAGATCACTTTTAATACGGTGTTAGTATCCATTTAATCGTTTCCAATCTATTAAAGATATCAGCATAATTCCTTCGACTGTCATTAAAAGACTTTAAAATGGCTCATTACTGCAATTTCTTCACATTGCTCTATCTAGATAAACATTAAGCAACGATTACATTAAGCTTTGCCCATTAGATGAATGGGGAATATGCTTCAAAGGCATAATTTATGTGATCACCAGAGTTCAAGAAGATCCTTGCTTTAACTTTGATGTTTACTCTATCTACTTTGTACTGGTCCCTGAACTATTTCTCTCTTATCAGTAACATTTCTTACTCAATAATAAAAATAAGCGAATATAAAAGAATCATACTTTTAAATACTTTAAAAATAAGCACTGATAAGCATTATCTTTACATTTCTAAAATGATTTTCACAAAGCAAACTTTTTTAACTTTGTTTCAAATCTAATGATATTTTTCCCCTTAAAATTATTTAAGTATTCCCAAATTTCAGTTTTACTAAATTCCAGGCGTATTTTAATCCCAATTAACATAAGGAAAAAACATTTTTTTTAGGATAGTTTAGAAGAAACTTTACTTTCCATTCCCCTCGATATTTTGTACATATGAGCTGACCAAGACAGCCTTAATGCTCCTATCAGCTTTAGTAAACTTAGACTGGTTTCTTCCTGAGTATATGCTCCTGATCTCCCTTTTTCAGGGCGTTGACTTAGAAAACTTGTAATGATAAATTCTTTTTGTGACCCTTTGAGATGCAAATATCCTCCCAGGCTTTTGTGAGTTTTTAAAATCCAATGAATGTCTCAAGGACCTGGGAGCCATCCTCTTGAAGTATAATCAAAGGAGATAGTGCAAGTTCCTCTCTCCCAGTCTCTGTAGGAGGGAAGAAGCCTAATTTCAATAAGTGACAATTAGCACTAACGTGGAAATTATTGGCCTAATCAGTAATGGCCTAATCACATTGACCTGTCCCCCCAGTACCTCCAAAGCTTTTTCCACAGCTCACCCCAGTGGTTAAAAATTCTCCTACTTTTTGTTTCAGCAGAGTTGAGTTCACTCGCTCTTCCATGTTGCAATAGTATTGACTAAAACCTCCTTCACCTGTTTAATTCTGTCTGGTGCATTTCTTTGATAAGGGTATACAAGATTCATATTTATTCCTTAAAAGAGTGTACAAACTAAAATTTAAGACCCATATGATTTTGGAGCCTAATAAATATAACAACAACACTAAAATATGGTTAATGTATTGAGTGCTTATAATGTGAGACATATTTTTATGAGTCAACTCATGGAATTTTAAAAACTAAAACCTACACATATGCATATTTCTCTATTATTAATACATGGAAGAAATACAATGCTTTCCAATATAGACAAATACTTAGTTATTGGATATTAAAAAGAATAGTTCTTATAAATTCTCTCTTTGTGAATGATCCCATTACTCAATTTTTTACTTAATTGGCATAAAACAAATAGCAATAAACTGATGCTTTAAAAGAAACCCTCCTATTTTCACGTTAATGCCATTTCTAACCAGGTGTCCAACAGAGTCAATGATATAAAAACCTTGTCACAGGGCATGTGACTAATAAAGATGATGCTGATACAGAAAGCAACAGGTTTTTTTTTTTTTTATGCTAATGGAAAGTAACAGGGTTCTGTCACTTAAATAATGTCTTATTGGTTGATAGCACAGGATTCGATTCAACTTGTCATGCTGTTTGGTCATTTTCTGGTCTCCTCACTGTTTTGTTGACTCACTGCCCTAGAACCAGCTCTCAGACTTGGACTCCAACTACCAATTAGTAACTACCACAATTTCTCTTCTCCAACACCCTTTGTCTTTTCATCAATAAAATAAGTTAAAATAAAATCATGTTTTTATTTTACAAATTCAGGGATGTTTTCCCACAATGTTCACAATACTAAATTACTGCCTCTCATGCAACATATTTGTTTAAAAAATGTATTGTCATTCAAATTTATAATATAAATTTTACTTAGATGCCTTGGAAGCTCCTTGAGGGCAGGATTTGCTTCTATTTCTGTTTCAACCATCTGTAAGTCCTAAATTTTTTTTAAAAAAACCCTGAAGTCTGAGATCTATAAAATACATTAATAATGTAAGTATTCTGAAAAATAAGTTGTGTCTTTTTAGATATTTTTGCTTTTATTCCTCAAATTTATTTATACCTTACCTCCTACTAACTTGTAACAATTTTCTGCATGTAAATACTGTTAAAATATTGTAATATTACATAAAGCATTGAGAACACTGACTACAAAACAAATAGAATTTGATATACCCATGCTAAGAGAAACAGCAGATATCTCTAGATAAACACAACAAAACAACAAAGAGCACACTGTCAGTAAGGGTAAGGAATAGTAGCAGGCCCAATTAAGTCAGAAAAGTTAAGAGCACCTGGAGGCAAATCAGGTTGATATTTTTTCTTGGTTCCAGTGAGGAAGCAGAAGTAAATACCTCTGAATACTTAGCAAATTATTCCTTCAAAATTTTATGAAAATTGTAACATATGAAATAAGAGAGTTCAAGAGAATTAGTAAACTTGGATTTGATAATTCATAGAATCAAAATGCATTACAGGAAGATTTAAAATGAAAATAGGAAAAGGTAATATATAATGAGGATAGAACGAGATTTCTAACAAACATCTAAATGGAATACTAGAAAAACGGATTGTAGACAATGGGTTAGAAGAGCTATTTGAGAGTTAATAAGCTTTTTTAAAAAAAAAAAAAAAACTAATGAAATAAACCAGAGAAAGAACAAGCATTTGAGAAAATTGTACCAAAAGAACAGGTTAGTAAAGTAGGAATCTTAAAACTAGCTCTAGCTAAAATGGTTTTGACATGATGTAGTGAAAGTAAAGGAAAATGTCAGGGCCCCTCAGATGTTCAGAATCTTGTCTAGCATTTGATGTAAATATGCACGTGCACCCAGGTGTTCCTTGGTTATTGTCTAATGTAATTGTGCATGTGCACCCAGGTGTCCTGGGTTATGACTTAGGTATAAAGGATGAGTGGTTCTGATCCATGGGGCCCTTCCAACCCGGGGATGTCCTGGTGGGGGGAGGACATGGAGAGGCTTCTACTGCTGCTGGAGGTTGTTGCTGCTGCTGGAGGCTGTTGCTGCCAGTGCCCCCAGGATGCCCTGACAGGCCACTACCCCACTATTGCTGCTGCTTCGGGCTGCACTTTTGTCATCTGCCAATGGCTCCCAGGATCTTTCCCAATTACCTAGCGTGGACCTGCATGTGAAGGATCTGGTGACCCAGCCTGGCATGTGAGGGTCTAGTGTCCCAGTCTGTGCAATGGGTTTGAAGGGTCTGAGCCCTAGTCCTGCCAGTGCAAACGGAAATTTAGTATAACTAAAATAATGAAACACTTTGGCTTTAGTTATGAAATGCCTAGCCATACAATTAGCACAGCTATTGCCTTAACCCAACACCTTGCATAGTCATGTAGCTATTGCTGTAGCTTTACACCTGAAGTCAGTAGAGTACATGGTAAAAACAGAATTACATTCAAAAGAATATCTGACTTGTTTTTATTGAATGTTACTAGCTTCTATTGTAAAAACTTGTTAAACTGTACTTAGCAAAACCCCACCTATATCTCTTCCTGTAACTTCTTGGTCTAGAGAATAAATGTAGGAAGAGAACTCCAATTTGTGGTTAATTTCCAAATGGAAGGAATGCCTCATGCTTGAGGAAGTTCTGGGATATTAACCACTTTCTGGGGCTTCTCACTGCTCAGAAGAGATGGGCTTTGAGTAATCTTTGGTGGCTCTGTCACCCAGGCGGAAAGGGGTGACAAATCTGTGGGAGGCAAAGCAACAGGTGCACATGTGCAATTACATCAAATGCTTGGCAAGATTGTGAGCATCTGAGGGGCCCTGACCATTTTCCTATATTTTCTCAACAATCCACCACTTCAGGCTCCCTTGCCGTATAATCTACCCATTCAGAATCTTCCATGATGTTGCCATAGTGAGGATAAATTACCCTTACATTCATATAACCTATTGCCTATTAAATATGTCTTAAGGCTTGTTCTTAAGTCTTGTCCTGTAGTTCTGTCCTTTCAACTATTAGCCATTCATGTCCGGTTTGGTGTGATTTTCCATAGGAATTCTGTAGTCATACTGATGAAGCCAACACATTGGTCACATGAATGTATATATGTACCCAGTTGACTCTGGTGCCCGAAGCCAGAACACTTTGGGCAAAAGACAGAAGGGTTATTGGTACCAATAGGAGAAGTTCTTGCCCCTCTGGTAAGATACATGCCAGTTTGCCATCCTGAGAAAAGATGGTTGCAGGAATAGATATCTTACCTGGTTTATGATACCATACTTTTTCTGCTAATACTGTTGGCTCTGTAGGTTCTACATGCAACAGTACAGGGAATTTCATAATTGGCCATAATGATAATACAAATGTGCCCTTTGGAATAGAGCACTTATCTGTTCCAGGCCATGTCACCTTTACCTGAGGAGGCCAGGTACTTGTCATCCAAGGTGAAACTTGTAAGTCTACTTCTAATTCTTTCCCCCGAGGCCCTATTAGACCTACCTAGCATATATGGGGGCTTCTATTCTCCAAGGCCATTCCCATTGTACTGTCTGTCCCTGTTACAAACAGGTTGGGGCTGGTAAGAGAATATTCCCATTCTTGCTATATCTCAGTTTCAAAAGCTTATCTTTGGTAGTGACTTGCAGTTGTGTAGGTGGTGCAGCCCTATGCAATAGAGCTTCTACTGGAGATGGCCTGCCCTTGCAGGGTCTCTCATTTAGAATCCTGACTGTTGACCATAACCGCCATGTCCACCCCTTCAGGGATGGGGGTTGGGCAATTAGCCTTAGTCCCTTTTTTAAAAGGCCATTGTACCTTTCAATCATTCCCACTGCCTGATACGGCATATGTAACTTCCACTGAATAGAAAACTGGGAAGCCCACTTTTTTTTTTTTTTTTTCAGTTTTATTTTATTTCATCAATATCCAATGTGGTTGATTCTTGTGGCCCATTACCAAAACCTCCCTCCCTCCTCTCTCTCCCCCCTCCCTCCCAACAGTGTCCTTTCTGTTCACTTGTCATATAAACTTCAAGGAATTCTAATTGTTGTGTCTTCTCCCCCCCTCCATATTGTTTGTGTATTTATTTATTTATTTTTACCTCCCACAAATAAGTGAGAACAAGTGATATTTCTCTTTCTGTGCCTGACTTGTTTCACTTAATATAATTCTCTCTAGGTCCATCCATGTCGTTGCAAGTGGCAGTATTTCATTCTTTTTTATAGCAGAGTAGTATTCCATTGTGTAGATATATCATAATTTCTGTATCCATTCATCTCATGATGGACATTTGGGCTGGTTCCAACTCTTAGCTATTGTAAAGAGTGCTGCAATGAACATTGGAGAACAGGTATAACTTTAACTTGATGATTTTCATTCCTCTGGGTATTCTCCCAGCAGTGGTATAGCTGGGTCATTTGGTAGATCTATCTGCAATTGTTTGAGGAACCTCCATATCATTTTCCATAGCGGCTGCACCATTTTGCAGTCCCACCAACAATGTATGAGAGTTCCTTTTTCTCCGCAACCTTGCCAGCATTTATCATTCACAGTCTTTTGGATATTAGCCATCCGAACTGGGGTGAGATGGTATCTCAGTGTGGTTTTCATTTGCATTTCCCGAATGCTGAGTGATGTTGAGCATTTTTTCATATGTTTGTTGGCCATTCGTATATCTTCCTTTGAGAAATGCCTATTTATCTCCTTTGCCCATTTTTTAATTGGATTACTTGTTTTTCTGTTGTGAAGTTGTTTCAGTTCCTTGTATATTCTGGATATTAATCCTATGTCAGATGTATATTTTGCATATATTTTCTCCCACTCTGTTGGTTATCTTTTAATTCTGTTAATTGTTTCTTTTGCTGTGCAGAAGTTTTTTTGTTTGATATAATCCCATTTGTTTATTTTTCCTTTGGTTGCCCATGCTTTTGGGGTCATATTCACGAAGTCTGTGCCCAGCTGGTAAGCCCACTTCTGAACCTCATTTCCAGTTAAGTGGGTTCCATTGTCACTCTCTATGACTACAGGCCAGCGATACACATGATCGTAAGGCTATTCAGTGCCTTCACAGTGTTTACCTGGTTTGGGGCCTTACAAGGCCATACAAACAGAAGACCAGTAGCCATTTCAACAGCGGTGAAGATGTATCTGAAATTCTCTGACCTTGGCAGTGGTCTGAGAAAGTCCATTTGCTATCGAGTCAGGGGCACCCTTCCTCGAGTTATTTGCCCATCTGTATGGGGCACCTGCTGGGGTGTGGACCCTCTTCAGTACATACTGGACAAGCATGACAGGCTTTCACTACATCTTCCCATTATATAGGCAAGGCCCATCTTTGAGCCACCATCCACATGGTTTTGCTGCCAGCATGCTGCATTCATCGATGTAACCACTGGTCTACATCAGTAGCTGGGGCTGTCTTCAGTTATCTTACCTTAGCCAAGGCATCAGCTTCATCATTTCCTGAGCTGGCTAAAGAGAGGTGTCCTTTGACTTGGAAAAGAGTTCCTTCTTTCTCATGCCCCAGTTCACATAACTCTTGCCACATGGCTTGTCCCGACAGGGGTCGGTGGCCTACCATCCACCACTGATACTTCCAAGTAGAAATCCAAGGGGCTAAACCTTTGTACACAGACCAGCTGTCAATAGAGATGGTTAATGGCCCAGGATCATTTTTTATCACCATCCATATTGCTCTCAGTTCTGCCCATTGAATGCTTTGCCCTGTGATATTTTCATACCACATGGTATCTGTTAAGGGTTGGACAGCAATAGCTGTCCACAATGCTGAGGGTCCCATGCTAGAGCCATCTGTATACCAAGATTGCTCTGCGATTGGTCCCTGTCCCTAAAGAAAAGGTGTAGCCTCCACGTCCATGGGTAAGAGTTATGTCAAAGTTTCTTCCACTACCTCTACTGGGCCTATCACAGTTTGCAGCTCTTTGGACAGAGGACTTGTTGACATAGTGCTTCTTTGTTCTATATATGCTTCCCATTTAGAGAAAGTGGGAGTCTGAGTTATACTTATTTTGGGGTTGGTTGTCCGTGTGTGCAACCAACCTAGTATGGGGTATGCCAACTTTGGCAGTTCCTGTGATAGCTTCTGTGGCCATCAAGGCAGAATACACCACTCCTAACTGTTTTTCTATTAGAGAATAATGCACTTCAGCACCCTTCCAGAGCTGAGACAAGAATCCTACGAGTGTTTAGAATCGGTCTTGTCTCTGCCACAAACCCCATACTAACCCCTCTTGGGTTATATGTACGTCAAATTCAAAAGGCTTAGTGGGATCAGCCACTTGTAAAGCCTGCACTTGTTCTATTGCCCTTTTTGTAGCCTGGTAAGCCCGTTCTACTTCTTCAGTCCAAACCCAGGAGGCTCCTTTCTTTGTTAATTCATACAGTGGGCATGTCATTTGGGTCATATGGGGTACAAAAGCTCTCCAATACCCCAGAAGTCCTAAATATGCCTGTAGCTAGGCTACAGTTGTGGGTTGAGGGTATGTCTGTATCTTATCTATAATAGCTTCTGGGATGTTTCTTGTCTTACCTGACCAGACCACCACTAAGAATTTGACTGACAGCCCAGGTCCTTGCACTTTGGCTATGTTCATGGCCCACCCACATTTTTCCAAATGACTAGCAGCATTGGAGCTGCCTGGGTTAAATTTTAAAGAGAATCAGAAGTTAATAACATGTCATCAATGTAGTGAAACATCTTAACTGTTCTGGGCCTAGTCCACTTGGCTAGGTCCCCAGTCACTAAACCATGAGAGATGGTTGGGCTATGCAGATAACCTTGGGCAATAGTTGAAAGGTCCACTGCCTCCCTTCCCAGTTGAAGGCAAACTGATCTTGACTATCAGCCAAGATTGGAATAGGGAAAAAATATTTTCAAGGTCCACTCCATAATGCTAAGTTCCCAGCTGAGTCATCAGCTGATCCATCAATCTTGAACTGAAGGCACAGCTTCATGCAAAGGAGGCACTACTTTGTTTAGTTCTCAGTAGTCTCCAGTCATTCTCCAGGTACCATCAGGATTTTACACTTGCCATACCAGACCATTAAATGGGCTATGAGCCAGACGAATAAGGCCAACTTTCTATAACTCCAATATAGTGACACCTATTTCTGAATATCCTCCCGGTAGGTGATATTGCTTTACATTAACTGCATGTCTTGGCTTGAGTAAGACCTGTAGATCATGTTTATCATATTCTTGTAGCATGTTCTTTATTGTCCATATTCACAGCTGAAACTCTCCAATTGTTGTTTGCAGTTGCAAACCATAAAGTACATCCATACCCAAGATATATTCAGCTACTGGAAATATATATATATCTCCCATATATATATATATATATATACATATATATATATATATATGTGTATATATATATATATATATATATACACATACCATCAACACATGAGGGGGCAATTGTCCTATGCCAAATGGCAGTGACACAGCTTTAACTTCAATAGTATGTCCTCCATAGCCATCTATATTAATTGTGGCCCCTGGAAACTTGTCGGGATTGCCATATATCAGGCTACATTCTGCACCTATATCCACCTAGGCCAAAACACACTGCACATTTGTCCTTGACCTATTTATTGCAAATTCAATGTGAGGCCTCTGGTCCTCACCTGCCTCCAAGAGACAAGTACCATGGCCTGTTCCCTAATCAAACTGGAACATTTCATCTGCCTCCTTGGGAGCAACCAAAAAATCCTTTAAATCCACTAAGTGTACCTTGCTACCTGTTTCTAGACATTTAGTGAAATGCTGTTCAGGGTGCAATTATTGCCAAAAGGCAAATAGGACCACCTTTGGCTGCCAGTCAATTTTCTTTCTACCAACCCCTGCTACAAGCAAGCCAAGCCACATCTGCTTATGGCTAGCCTTGCTTGGTCCCCTCTGGACAAAATCCTGAGCATTTCTTGGAGGTTGGGTCTTAGCCACTTTCCAGACCTCTTTTGCTTTTCTCCTTTCCTCTACAGCACCCAGGCTGGCTATCATGGCTGTTACTTCATGTGTACGATGACCAATGTATGGGGCCAGTATGGCCATCAGTGACCCAAAGGATGTTGAGGGGGCATTCTGCAGCACTATGTCTCTCATGCTGCCTGTAAAACTTTGATCATGTGGGCCACGGGTGTTCACATTAAACATGGACTGCTGCATCCCCAGCTCCTGAATTATTTGAACCAACTCAGTATATGTCTGCTATTTACTCACAATCTTGGGCAGTTCTCCAGCATTTGCCCACATGGTTCAAGCAGCCGAATTTATCCATTCCATTAAGGTGAGATTGCATCACCCTTGTGCATATCTGTAGCTATTCTGTAGCGATTCTGTAGCCACTGCTTCAGGGACGGGTGCATGGTAATGGAGGCCAATTTTTCCATCTCCTCACCAGAGCACATCACACTATCCACCCCTAGGTCCCATAACCACAGTAGTCAAACAGCTAGGGGCTCCCCTTGTTTCTGCAAGAACTGTCTCCCTAGATCAACTAATTCAACCTGGGTATATGGGACATAGGTAGTAAATTTGGTCACCTGTGGATCACCCACTGATTGCCCACCCGGTCCTATGTTTCATTTTCTGGTGCATAACAGGTCATGCCTGGAGAAACATGGTCTCCCCCAACTTACCACTGGGTTTGTTGTCTTCCCTCATGTGAGAAGTGGGGATGGCCAGTCACTGCACATCATCCTCTAGGACAATTACCTGCTCTTCCAATACCTCTGCTGTCTTCTTCAATTCTTGATCAGTTTGTAGCATAGTGAGCAGTAGCCAGGCTCTGGTCAGCAGAAAAGTGGCCACTGGGCACCACATCCTCAAGGATCACCATATCCCACCCCCCTGCCCAAGAGACTCTCTGCTGCATATGCTGAGGGTGCCCTTCTTCCTGGAGTGCCTGGTCTGTACTGACTTGCAATATAGTGAACAGCAACCAGATTCTGGTCAACAGGAAAGTGGCCATAGGGCACAACATATTCAAGAGTAGCCACATTTCCCCCTTCTCCCAGGGGGCTTTTGGCTCCTGTACCTGCTCAAAATCCTGCCACTGACTACATTAATTGTCAGGCTAGGGCTAGGGCTCACAGAACCCTCAAGCCCATTATACAGACTGGATCACAGACCTTCCACATGCAGGTTTACGAGCTATGTAATAGAAAAAGGTTCTGGGAGCCATGGGTTAAAATTTAGTAGGCTTTATTTAGAGCTAGGAGCAGCCATTCTAGTGGCTTCCCAGAGCATCCCAAGAAGCACTGTGTGTCAGAGCTGTTAGTTCTTTTATACTTAGGTCCATAACCCAGGATTCCCATGCACAATTACATTAGGTAGTAACCGAGGAACACCTGGGTGTACATGGATATTTACAGTAAGTGCTTGGCAAGATTCTGAACATCTGAGGGGCCCTGACCATTTTTCTATGCTTTCCCAACATGGTCAAAACCTATATATTAATAATCACAACAAACATAAACTAACAAGTGTTCCACTTAAAATATAGTACATTTTCATTTTGAATGTTAAAAAATCCAGATATAACATATGCCTGGATTTTTTAAAAATTCTTAATTTAGATTATAGAATATATCAACAGTTTTTGTGTAGGTCAACAGCTTTTACCTACAAATTGAATATATGAAAAAGACCATTATGGTTTTAACTGTGTTCTCCCAGAATTCATATGTTGAAGTCCTAACCCCAAGTACCTCAGAATATAAACTTGTTTGGCAATAGGGTAACCTCAGATACAATTAATTAGGTTATAGTGGAGTCGTATTGGAGTAGGGAGGGCCCTAAGCCAATATGATTTGTGTGCTTATAAAAAGACAGTTTGAGACAAACGCTGTCACAAATAGAACACCGTTTGAACATGAAGGCAGAGATCATAGTGATGCCTCTACAAGCCAAGGCATTCCAAAGATTTCCAGCAAACCATCAGAACTTAGAAGAAGGTCATGGAACAGATTCTGCCTCACAGCCCTGGAAGAAAACATCCCAGCAGACAACTTAATCTCAGAAGTCTATGCTCCAGAACTGTGAGACAATAAATTTCTATTTTTTAATCCACCTAGTTTGTGGTACTTTCTTACAGTAACCCTAGGAAACTAATACAAGGACCAAATTCTAAAACTCTATCATCACAAAACTGATTCAAAAAACAACATAAATTTGGTAATCTTCTAAAATAAATTAAAAAATAATCTTTAATTAACAATGTTTTCTGTAATAAACATCAGGCCAAGATGACTTTGTAGGCAAGTTCTACCACACTTTCAAGGAATAAAACTTTTCCAAAGGTACACAAATCCTTACTGAGGATATAAAAAAAGAAAGAATCCTCTCCATACTTTTGAGGTTGAACAATATTGTGAGTATAAAATTAAATAATTAACAAAGCAAACTTCCTTCCCTTATTAATCATAGTAATGTGGAAACAATACACATATAGATCAATGAGCAGAATAAAGAGTCCACAAAGATAGCTACACAAGTATATTTACTTGATATTTGAAGAAGACCTAAAATCAATTAAAAAGAGAAAGGATTAAATAATGAAATAAATAATGAGATAAATTAAAATTATATGCTTATGCTCTGTTAAAGAAATTAAGAGAAAAAAACAACAAGCCACAGGCTGGGAGGAAATATTTGCAAACAACATTTGATAGAGGACTTGCTTCCAAAATATACAAAGAACACTTCAAAATTAACAATAAGAAAACAATTTAATTTTTCTTCAAAATGCCTAAAAGATTTGAACAGACAACAGACCAAAGTCTTACCAGAGGACAGAATCTGGGGAGGTCAGTTGCTGGACCACAACCTTGTCCTTTATCAGATTTTTGCCTCCACCACAGGAAAGAATTCAAGAGCGGAGTCACAGTAGAAAGGAGAAGCAAGTTTAATTCAGAGAGAAATACCCTTTTTGCAGACAAAATGTACGTTGGCTCAAGAGAGTGAGCAGCAGCCCACTATAGGTAGGTTTAACACAAAAAGTAAGAAATAGACACCCCACAGGCAAGTGCAGGCAGCTCTAGAGAGAGTGAGCAGCCTTGCCTTTTTCCTGGATTCTACCTTTATAGTTGGATATTCTATACATATTCATGTTACCTAATGAATATTCAGCTAAGTGGGTGGTTACTAATTATGTAACAGGTTATGTACATGCTCAGTTGGTCTCTTTGGAGCATGCTCATTGGTCAAATTCCAACATATAAGACAACAAGTAGTTAAAATATATTCAGTGCTCTCTAGCACCCCCAGTGGAAGGTCATTCGAGGACAAACTTTCTATTGAGCATGCTCAGCCACTGGACTTACATAAGCCTGCTTCCTGCTGTCTCAATTTTCCTGTGTTGGTGTGGAAAATAGGTGCAACAAGCAGCAGTAACTCAGGACTCAAAGGAAGAGCTTGAATCCTAGTGGAATGGTTTGAGACCCAGGGGAGGTGCCTGAATCCCAAACTCAGGGAAACCTTCTATCTCATTCCCCTATCAGAGATTACATCCCCTTAATCTTAAGGGATAATGAGCGATAAAGATCTGTCTTCTGTAGCTGCTTAGGCTGATCAGGGCTGTAGGCACTGCCTATCTAGGCATAGAAATCTCTGAATAACTGATCTAGGGGCCCTAGCTCAGCCTCAGATGGCTGGGCTGGAACAGGTAGAAACTATGTAAAGTCATCATCTTCACATGAAGATGCTGGAGACTGGAAAAGTGAAACTTAACAAGTAAGATGAACAAGACCAATAGAAGTATAAGCAAAATTATAACTAAAGGTCCCAAGAGAGGTAGGAACCAGGTCACACTGGGCAGTGAATCCTTTACAGCAGTCCATATATTATTGTGTTGCTCTGCCCAAATGTATGTAACCATGTAGCTTGGGAAAAGATCTTTTGTATGTCCTGCTCTACTTGTTCAGTGACATTAATATAGGTAAAGCAAATTTTATTAATGACTGCACAGATTCCACCTCATTCAGCTAGAAGATAATCTAGGGCCAGGCAATTGCCTAGAACAATGCCAGCTGGGGAGTCAAGGGATACTTGAAGTTTTGTATGGCATTTCTAGTTGTCTGGGCTAACTTGGCTGTGGTGTTAGTCAAATTCTTCAGGGTGACTTCATGATATGCAAATTCTTTCTACAGAGGAGCTAATCCAACAGCTGCTCCAGTACCTGCTAATATAAGGCCAATGACTCATTTTTCCCTGTGTGTCTTATTATAGATGAGTACATTGTTAGGAGACAAGTTTCCTAGTATACACTATTCTGTAGATATTACATTATCTATACATGGATAAGTCCTTGCTTTGAAGAGTGGGGAAAACTTACCTTTCAGGTATATGAAATTTGGGGGCAAATTTGCTGGAGGCCAATTTAAGGGGTCTGCAAACAAGAAGACATATTCCAATGGAGCAGGCCCTTTTGGGAGAAGTTGCATTGAATTCTTTAATTATTTATAATACCCAACCTGGGGAATTAGAAGTGTTATAGTTTGGGGATAGTAGCCCTCCCAATTGGAGAATCATGTCCTTAAATCACTCACTCCATGAAGCATTGTCAAATGCAGCATTGGGAGTGTCAAAACTTATCTCCCAGACACCATTGCGATTGTCAAAACTTATCTCCCAGACACATAGGGGTAGGTCATATCCTTCCCACAGGCTACATACATTTTTGGTACCTGAGGTTCCCTTGTTACTGGTGTTTTTAACAGGGCACCAGTGGGTGTTGTTTGGGGTACAGGAACCTGAGAAAGTCACAGGGTATATTGTTGGGTTGGTCCACATCACATACATGTCTAACCATCTGATATGTTTCATCATCAAAAAGAAAATCGAACATTAGAAAGGGTTTACCATAGGTCATTTCATAGAAACTGAGCCCTAAGGTGGTGTCAGGGGCTGTTCAAATTCTCAAAAGAGCTGTAGACAAAAGGTCAATCCATTTACCTGACGTTTCCTGGCATAACTTAGCTAAGGTCCTTTTGATAACATGATTAGCCTTTTCTACCTTGCCAAAGATCATGGCCTCCAGGAGTGGAGTCTATAAGAATTGCCAAGGAAAGTTGAACTGCTTCTAAGGTTGCTTCTGGCTCCCTTCATAAGGATAAGCCATTAGAAATAGCTCCCAGACTTTGAGATCTTCTGCTGCCACCCCTTCTAGACCAGCCATATTCTGTTGGAGCAGATGCCCGCTACCTTGTACACCAGGTGATTGTCCATCCAAAGACAGACTGCCCCCATCCCCTATAGCCATCTTAGGGACTCATGGCTCACTGGCCAATCCCCAAATTACCAGTAGCTGCCCCAAGCATGAGTGACACTTGCACAGGAAGAGAGTTACCCAACTGGTACTCACTTCCATCTTTATTGCCTTCATAAGTGGAGCCCAGGGCAGATGAGCCTAGTCTGGCAAGCACATTCAGTCTGGATACCTCCATGAATATGTACAGCAGTCCATTAGCAGGTCTAGGGTGTGAGCACCCCAAAATCAAGCTTTCCTCATCTGCCAATGCCGTTTACCCTCCGGCTGCCAGACCTCTTCCTGTGCCAATACTGCCACCTGGGGAGTGTTGTAAAAGTGAGGAAGAGAGAGTATAAGACTCTCACCTCAAGGCCTGTAGGACTAGTGGGGTAAAGTGGAGGAATATCTATTGCACTCAAGGGAGAATTTGGGGCAGGAGAGCTAATGCCCCCCTCAGAGATTGAGCCTAAAGCATTTGGAGAAATTGGAATTGGCAGCACAGATGGTCAGGAAGTTGGCCGAGTAGGAGCTGGCTGAGGGAATGCAATGTGGGAAATGAAAAGGAAGGGGGAGGGGGACATGAGCTGTGAGGATTTCTTGCAAGGTCTCGGATGCAAAGTCTCATCAAGACTCCGTCTGGTCTCTGCTCCCATCCTTGCTGTCATCTCAAGATCCTGCTGGAGTGGTGGAATCAGCATAGTTTTATTGATGTCTTCCTTGGTTTCCCAGGGTCTGCAAGTGTGCTGCTGCATGCTAGCTGGAAAACAGCTTTACATTCATGCAAATAGTGTCATCTTGCCCCATAACCAAGGTTAAAAATGTCAAATAATCATGGAAAAAGAGGAAACTCAGAGAACTGCATGACAATGAAAATATTGTGTCCTTTTAAAATTTGCCTACAGCCCATGTGGTTTTAGGTCCCTGCATGTCTTCGGTACTGCTCACTCCAGCAATTTCCCTATAGTCAGTAGTTTCTTCCATTTCTGTGGAACAGAATAGAGAACTCATCTTATTGCTTTGAGCTAAGTCACAGCAATGAAAGGGTTAATTTGGAATGGAACTATTTGACATAATGAAAACACAGGTTTTGGTACCCAGCCAGAGGAGCAGAGAGACCAAGGGCATTTGTTTATCTATTGTCTTAACAGTTGATCAACAGTAGGTGGCCTACTTAGGGTTAACAAGCTGTATGTTAATTGGTACAGTAACAATTTTAAGCACTTATACCAATCCTTTGTTTAGGATCAGGATGTCTCATCCAAGTCATGCATTCCCCATCCAAGGCTGTGAATACTTTTAAAGAACTGCCTGTGTAGAGATGACATCATCTCCCCTTTTTGATCAACACATTCCTCATGAAAGGATTGAAGAACAATTTTATGTTTGAAAATGTCTTACTTTTCTTTGTACTGATCCCTTGATGCTGGGAAGCTCATTCCCAGGTTTACTGATCCACATGGCATGGGGGGGGGGGCGCGCAGAGAGGGAATGAAAGAGCAATTAGGCCAAATTAGGGCAATGTGAGCAGAAAGATAATTTAGAAAGTAGTAAAGAATTATAATCTAAAGTACAAAATAAATATCCACAAATCCATAATAACATTTAAAAAATGGCTTATTAAATACACACATAAATAAATAAATGGAAAGAATAGATAAATTACTTATGTAAACAAATTCCAAATAATTTAAGTGGATGATACATCCTTAGTAAGATGGAACATAACTCCTCACGCCTTAAGTGCAGTTTGTGCATAATGTCTTCCTTTCAAAAATGGAGCATGAAAAAGGAGGAAAAAAAAGAATTTTGGTTTTTCCATGTACTTATCAACTCTTGGTAAAGTCTTTTTTATTTTAATGATTCTAGTGGGTGTATAGTGACATTTCATTCTGTTTTAATTTGAATTTACTTAATAAATAATGATGTTAAATGTCTATGTACTTATTGATCATTTGTCTTTTTTTGTGACATCTAGTTTAAATATGTTGACCAATTTTACTGGGTTTTTTGATATCTAATTATAAAATTTTAGTAGAATTTGGTACATTTGGAAAGCAAGGCATCATCTATTGTAATGTGCATATTTCTTCCTAGTCTTTATGTGATCTTTGCATGTTCTTAATAGTGTCTTTGAAGAACTAATGTTTTAAATTTTGAATTTATCTGTTTTTAAATATTTTGTACAATTGTGTCCTAATTAAATTTTTTTCACCTCCATTAGGATTATAAGAATTTTCTCCTATGATGACCTGCAGAAGTATAGTTTTAACTTTATATTTATATTTAATTTTGAGTTAATTTTTATGGGAGGCATGAGAAAATGGTTGAATTTTTTTTTTTTTTGTCTTTCCAAATTCTTTAAAAAATGTAACTTTTTAATTAAATTTCTTTAATGCTTTTGTTAAAAATCAATTGGGCACATATATCCAGGTCTTTTTCTGGTAATCTGTTTTGCTCCATTAATCATCATCTATTTATCTACCTACCTGTCCTTATACCAGTATGACTACCGCACTGTTTTGATCATTGTAGCCTTACAGTGATTTCTGAAATAAATCACATAGGGTAAGTCCTCCAAATTTTCTTTAATTTTTCAAAATTGCTTTGGCTATTCTATGATATACGTCTTCCCATATAAAGGTTAGAACAAGTGTAATGTCAACAAGAAAAAAATCAACTGGAATTTTTATTATAATTGTATTAAATTTATAAGATAATTTTAAAAGAATTTAAATTTTAACAATATTGAGTCTTTCAATATATGCATATCTATTTATGAAGTTCTTCTATAATTTCTCTGTGACATTCTCTTAATCATTTCATGCTTTTGCATGGTATTGTAAGTTAAAGGTTTATCTTCTTAAATTTCAATTCCTAATCATTTCTTTTTGGTCTGGAAAAATAATTTTTTCTATGTTTATCTTATTTCCTGAAATCTTGTTAAATTTCCTTATTTCTGGTAGGTTTTTTTGTGGGATATTTGGGATTTTCTAAATAAATCATGTTTTCTGCTTATAACGACAGTTTTATTTTTTCATTTTCAATTCTGCATACAGTTACTGCTTTTTCTTGCGTTACCACCCTGGCTAGGATCTCAACACAATAGTGAATAGTGGTGGTGAGAGTGGGTATTTTTAACTTTTCTGAATTTACAGGGAAAGCATTCAGTTTATTACTAGTAAACTAATATGTTAGTAGTAACATACTGGTATGATATTAACTTCAGATGTTTTGAACATATTCTTTATCAGCTTAAAGTTCTATTTTATTCATTATTTTCTCAGTTTCTAGCACAAATAGGTATTAAATTGTCCTAAATACTTTTTGGAAAACTATTTATTTCTTACAATCTCTTAATACATTTATTTCCATTAATTAGTTTTCATGATAAACTGATCTTGCATTCCTTTTCTCAACTCCACAACTCCAATTATGTCAAATTGTGGTTCTTATAAATTGCTGGGTTTTATTTACATCATATCTTCATAAATCACTATTTGACACACTGTGGGTAAGATAACTCCTCCAGTTATAGCTTCTTGTAACTCCTTTAGAAACAGTTATAAAATTTAGTAAAATGTATTCACTTATGGGACTATTTTTTAATAGCTGTATTGATAAATCATTGCAAGTTTCATTCAGTCAGAACATTAGTTCTTTTCTAACTAATTTATTCTATGCATAAGTAGCAAGAATTAAATATCCATCAGATAAGAGAATCATTTTCTGAAAATCAAAACACTAAAATATATTACAATATAGTATACAGTTTTCAGATTACTGTTGAGCAATTTTGCTTGCTAGCAAATGTACTAACGAGTGAGACTGGTTAATATCTACATTATACATTTTAGAGTCCATTACTTCACATGAAAAATTCTTGGGAACTTAGAGATGCAGGCTTTCAACCATGCTATTAACTATGATAAAGATGGTCAAATAATTTAATTTTATATTTCATAGGAATACGATAGAGTATAATTCTATAATATATATCCTTATTTGGCAATACACACTTCGTTCTTAAATTTTATGATCAAAGTGTTCAGTAAATTTCGTGGTCTTCCTACTTAAAAACAAACTTACATTTTTACATGCTGATAGTACAGCTTTGAGACCTGAGGAAGAAAAGTGCCATAAGCTTTATTTATCCTAAAGAATCAGAAAAAAATGTAATCCATTCTTCCTGGCAGATTTCAACACATATTTCAAAGCCTAAGATTGATAATTGAATATTCAGTATGTTTAAAATTGTTCCACATGAGAAATGCTTACAGAATTTAGTTTATTAGCATAGAAAGGGAAAGAAGATTTAAAATATAAATCCTGTTAACTTTTTTTTGCAACACTTTTGTTCTAGTGAATTGTGTAGAGTTTTATACTCGGTCTAGTAAAAAATGTTATAATGCATGTAATGCAACTTAGAACAAAAATTATCTACCACATTTTGAGAAAATATGCATATTTGTGTACATCTTTTTTAAAAGAAGGTGCTGAGATACCTAAATTAACAAGATTAAATATCATATACATTGAGTACTTTTTTAACATTAAAATATATTAATATCCATATATTTCTTAAATTGTATGTTTCCATGACTTACATTATTTATATTTTATTTTAATAGCTAAATTTTGCCTAAGTTTTCTCAAATACTAAACTTTGGATTCATATAATATTTGGCTTACTTGGATAATTTTTATTTTAAAGATACGTCATTGGAATATAGTGCTTATTATTTAAGAAAAGGATTGTATAGATAATATAACCAGACTCAGGAATCATGGCTTTCTTTTACAAAAGGAGAATAGATAATACTTAGGTTGTCTTTTATGTTCAAATAGCCTGCTTTAAAACTTAAAATTGTAAGCATATTTTTAAATATGTAAATTCTTAAAAGTGCATAATTAAATTCTAAATCATTATGGTGTGGCAGAAGAACATTCAATGATATAAAATAATAAAACATAAAATCAATGAATAAATGTAAATGCAAAATACTTGCTTTCATAATAAACACATTTATATGAAATTGATACCCACTCATTTTAATGTGCTGCAATATTATATAAAGCCACGACTTTTCTATGAGCCTTCAAGTGTTAATATTTTAGTAGTGATTTCAAATATAGATAATACTTAAAAATTCTGTTTAGTCTGAATTGTAAAGTAAATCAATACATACAGATCTTTTTTCCCCCAACAATATTAAGATGATCAGTCAGTTTTGTTAATAAGAAACTATTAGATTTCTATATCTTTGCTATTTTTTGAAATTAATTATTTTTTTAATTAAGCAAATCTATTTACAGCAGTAAAATTAATTTTCTAGGTGAATAAACTGAATACTTCCAATCTCAGCCTTTATATATCAGTTAAGTAGAGAATAAATAGAAAACACCTGTCTATCCGAAAAAAAGCATTGTTACCTATTATGCTTGTCAGAGACTATATGACACATAAGCACAGTAGTTCCAGAAAACATTTATGAAGTTTTATGACAATATGTTTTTGAGTTGTCAGTTACAGTTTGATTTGTAATCTGCACAGACATGGACCACTTTGCTCTATTTGATAGCTCCCTTAAAACATCTCTTGTTTCTTCATTTAAATGTGACTTGTGTTTATCTGTCCCCCTTCACCCACACCTCACCAGCTAAAGGGGGACAGAAATTTTAATGCCTATGAGTGAATAGGCACTCTTGTAAGGGAAAATTATTTTTTTCTCACAAAAGGGGAAATAAATATAAATTGAACGGAATCTTGCTTATTTCTAGAATTTTAAATACATTAAAAAAATCACCAATAGTGTATGTCAGATTTTCTTTTTAATCTTCTTTAGCAAAACAAAAAAAAATTCTTTCTAAATTTTGACTTGTGAAAACATGATAAAACATGCAAATTCCTGAAAGAATATCACTAAGATAGTATAACCAAATAACATAGTATAGAAAAAAAATTGTGAATATTCTAGGTTTCAATAAAAAGAAATCTTCTGACTTCATCATAAAAATATTGAAATATTTCTGCAAATGTTTCTAACATTATAAAAACAAATTTCTTTACCACGTAAAATTATTTCTTAAAAATTTAATTTCAGTGTTTTTATGTTATGAACTATGTTCTTATTAGTGGGTGTTCTTATTAGGAAACTTCTATATATTACAGATCACTATTATTGACTTCAGAATTTTTAAAAATTGATTTTTAGTTGCCAAATTAAAATTGTATATATTTGTGTTGTACAATATGATGTTTTGAAATACTGTAGGGAAAGTGAAAGAAAACGGTCAGGGCCCCTCAGATGTTCAGAATCTTGCTGAGCATTTGATGTAAATATGCACGTGTGCCCAGGTGTCCTGGGTTATGGACTTAAGTATAAAAGACGAGTGGCTCTGATCCACAGGATCCCCCACCCCCACGATGCCCCAGGAAAGGGGGGGGCTACAGGGAGGCCCTTACTGCTGCTGGAGGCTGTCGCTGCCAGCTGTTGCTGCTGCCAGTGACCCCAAGAAGCCACCACTGCTGCTGCTTCTGCTGCTACTGTTGCTGAAAGCTGCTGCTGAGGATTGAGCTCCTGTTGTCAACCAACAGCTCCTGGAATCTTTCCCAATTACCTAGCATGGACCTGCATGTGAGGGGTCTGGTGCTCCAGCCTGGCATGTGAGGGGTCTGGTGACCCACTCTGTACAATGGGTTTGAAGGGTCTAAGCTCTGACAATACAAACGGAAACTTAGTATAACGAAAATAATGAAATATTTTGGCTTTAGTTGTGAAATGCCTAGCCATACAATTGCTGTAGCAAAACAATAGGTATAGCAAAGACCCTAACCCTACAATTATGTAGACATTATGGAATGGCTAAATCAGGCTAGATAACATGTGCATTACCTCACATACTTATCGTATTTTTTGTTTTGAGAACATGTAAAATCTAATTTCTTAAAAATTCTTAAGGATATAATACATTGTTATTCACAATGGTCATCATTTTGTACGATAAATCTCAAACTTATTCCTCCTGTGTAACTAAAATTTTGTATTCTTTTTCCAACATTATCCCATCCCCCCAAAATGATTTTTATTAGTAGAGAAAAATAGACTAATAAGATGATAAAGTAAATTTATGTCTTTTTACTTTAATACATCAAAATATTAAGAAACCCCAATTAAGCTTTCACTTATCCCCTGAAACATATTACCGAGCACCCAAATCTTTTCATACAATCTACACAGGCTTCAACTGGAAACTTTCTTAGTGAGCAAAATAATCCCATAGTTTTTAAGATATTTTTTTCAACATTTCTTTTTATTTACTCCCTATCATATTTTTTAAAATAATTTTCTTCTTCTAATAAAATATATATTTACTAATAGGCTTTCATGTTTTTGCTATTTCATATAGTTTTATCTAAAATACTATAGTTATAATTCTATACTTTAAAAGTTTTTCTTTTCCAAAATGAAATCTTTTAACCCTGGAAATATAGCTGAAATATCCATTACACATATTAAATACTTTAAATTGTTTATAAAACCTTTTCATAAGGGTGCATGGGATTTTTTTTTTAATAGCACCCTCAGAGGAGGGGGAATTTGCATTTTCTTTGCGTCTACAATTTAAAAAATTATTTTTATTTTACCATTTTATTAGGATACATTACATATATCATCACTGTTTCGTTATATAACTATTTCTTCCATCTTCAAGCATTCTCACATATGTGAATGTTTTCTGTTATTGTTTTCCCATATTTCTTTTATGTTATTTAAAAATATTTTTGTGTAGCACTTATTTTTCCATTTTATATCTATGATATTGTCCATCATTTGGTATTTCAAATATAAATCACATCAGATTGCTTATGTTAATTTTATATTCTTATAACAGCAGATGACTTTACTGTCTGATTCTATTTTATTTTTTAGATGAGTTTGTAATATTTTCTTCAAATAGTTACAAATACCTGATGATGATGTGTGTGTGTTTGTATATGTCTGTGCATGTGTGCAATTGTCATTTTTCTTCCATTAGAATGCAAGTTCCATGAAGATAAACATCTCTGTTTATTTGTCTGTGTAGCCATGACACCTAAGACAGTGCCAGACATTATGTGTATTTGATAATGATTATGGTTTTACAAACTTTTTTCAGAATATGTGAACCTGTTAATCATATTTCAAAACCTACTCTTGGCAGTGCCTCAAAATTTTGTATAGGCCTCTCATTAATATTTCAAAGAATCACACAATTTTCTCTGATATTTCATGGTATGGTTTGTTATATATTCTATCATGAAAGGTTTTTTTTTTTACAGAAAGTTCAAGCCAATGTTTTGAGAGGTAGGGTTTTTAATGGTATTACTTGCAATCATTTCCACCAATGGTGTTCTTTTGGTGTAGTTGGTGCATTTAATCAAATTTATTACTACAATCTGTTTATTATGTTGAGGGCCAAGTTTTAAGATAAAAGGTTTTGCCTGAAAAAGATATAGACCAAACATTCACTGGCTGACTGGATCTGCCTCTATTATGTAGAAGCAACCATATTGCCATATGAAAATTATGGTTGAATATTTGTGGCAGCATAGTAACTTTCATAGTAAGTTTTCATTTAACATAAAAATTCATTTACAATTTAACAATTTTATGTAACATAAAAATGTATGCAAATGACTCAGTTAGGCTGTTAGAATATATAGCCCTAATAGTTTTTATATTCCTTCATTGGCTCTTACAAGTAAAAAGTTTTCATAAAGGGATTCCTCTGACAGCATATTCCAATGTGATTCCTTTATTGTGTTACTAAGAAAAATTTTCTTCACCCTATGATGCAACATGGTTTGAAACCATTTTACTACTTCATAGTTGTTTCCTCTTATGATTTGATTCTATGAGCATTCCCAATAGTGACTATTTACAGTAGATCTTTGTCATATATGGTCTTGAAAGTTCAATTTCTATAATTATTATTATTTTTTTTTTTAAAAATTTTATTTTGTCGATATACATTGTGGCTGATTACTGCTCCCCACCACCAAAACCTCCCTCCCCTCTCCCTCCCCCCTCCCCCCAACAATGTCCTTTCTGTTTGCCTGTCACATCAACTTCAAATAATTGTGGTTGTTATATCTTCTTCCCCCCCCCCCCCCCCGGTTTGTGTGTGTGTGTGTGTGTGTGTGTGTGTGTGTGTGTGTGTGTGTGTGTGTTTGAATCTATATATTAATTTTTAGCTCCCACCAATAAGTGAGAACATGTGGTATTTCTCTTTCTGTGCCTGACTTGTTTCACTTAATATAATTCTCTCAAGGTCCATCCATGTTGTTGCAAATGGCAGTATTTCATTCGTTTTTATAGCTGAGTAGTATTCCATTGTGTAGATGTACCACATTTTCTGTATCCACTCATCCAATGATGGGCATTTGGGCTGGTTCCAACTCTTGGCTATTGTAAAGAGTGCTGCGATAAACATTGGGAAACAGGTATACCTTCGACTTGATGATTTCCATTCCTCTGGGTATATTCCCAACAGTGGGATGGCTGGGTCGTATGGTAGATCTATCTGCAATTCTTTGAGGAACCTCCATACCAATTTCCATAGAGGCTGCACCATTTTGCAGTCCCACCAACAATTTATGAGAGTTCCTTTTTCTCTGCAGCCTCGCCAGCATTTATCGTTCATAGTCTTTTGGATTTTAGCCATCCTAACTGGGGTTAGATGGTATCTCAATGTGGTTTTGATTTGCATTTCCCGGATGCTGAGTGATGTTGAGCATTTTTTCATATGTCTGTTGGCCATTTGTATATCTTCCTTAGAGAAATGCCTACCTAGCTCTTTTGCCCATTTTTTAATTGGGTTGCTTGTTTTCTTCTTGTACAGTTGTTTGAGTTCCTTATATATTCTGGATATTAATCCTTTGTCAGATATATATTTTGCAAATATTTTCTCCCACTCTGTTGGTTGTCTTTTAACTCTTTTAATTGTTTCTTTTGCTGTGCAGAACCTTTTTAGTTTGATATAATCCCATTTGTTTATTTTTCCTTTGGTTGCCCGTGCTTTTGGGGTCGTATTCATGAAGTCTGTGCCTAGTCCTATTTCCTGAAGTGTTTCTCCTATGTTTTCTTTAAGAAGTTTTATTGTTTCAGGGTGTATATTTAAATCCTGAATCCATTTTGAGTTGATTTTAGTATACGGCGAGAGGTATGGATCTAGTTTCATTCTCCTGCATATGGATATCCAGTTATCCCAGCACCATTTGCTGAAGAGGCAGTCCCTTCACCACTGAATAGGCTTGGTGCCTTTGTCAAAGATCAGCTGACAGTAAGTGTGTGGGTTGATTTCTGGATTCTCTATTCTATTCCATTGGTCAGTGTGTCTGTTTTTATGCCAGTACCATACTGTTTTGGTTATTATAGCTTTGTAGTATAGCTTAAAGTCAGGTATTGTTATGCCTCCAGCTTTATTTTTTTTGCTCAGCATTGCTTTGGCTATGCATGGTCTTTTATTGTTCCAAATAAATGTCTGGATAGTTCTTTCCATTTCTGAGAAAAATGTCTTTGGAATTTTGATGGGGATTGCATTGAATTTGTATATCACTTTGGGTAGTATGGACATTTTCACTATGTTGATTCTTCCAATCCAAGAGCATGGGATATCTTTCCATCTTCTTGTATCCTCTCTAATTTCTCTCAGCAGTGGTTTGTAGTTCTCATTATAGAGATTTTTCACCTCCTTGGTTAACTCAATTCCTTAGTATTTTATTTTTTTGGTGGCTATTGTAAATGCGCAGGCTTTCTTGATTTCTCTTTCTGCATGTTCACTATTGGAGAAAAGAAATGCTACTGATTTTTGTGTGTTGATTTTGTATCCTGCTACTGTGCTGAAATCATTTATCAATTCCAGCAGTTTTTTTGTAGAGGTTTTAGGCTGTTCGATATATAGGATCATGTCATCTGCAAACAGGGACAGTTTGACTTCATCTTTTCCAATCTGGATGCCCTTTATTTCCTTCTCTTCTCTGATTGCTCTGGCTAGTACTTCCAACACTATGTTGAATAGGAGTGGTGAGAGTGGGCATCCTTGTCTAGTTCCTGTTCTTAAAGGAAAAGCTTTCAGCTTTTCCCCATTCAGGATGATATTGGCTGTGGGTTTGGCATATATGGCTTTAATTATGTTGAGATACTTTCCCTCTATACCTAACTTATAGAGGGTCTTTGTCATGAATGAGTGCTGAACTTTATCAAATGCTTTTTCAGCATCTATAGAGATGATCATATGGTCCTTGTGTTTGAGTTTATTAATATGGTGTATCACATTTATTGATTTGCGTATGTTGATCCAACCTTGCATCCCTGAGATGAATCCCACTTGATCGTGATGAATAATTTTACGTATGTGTTGCTGTATTCTGTTTGCTAGTAATTTAGTGAGGATTTTTGCATCTATATTCATCAAGGATATTGGCCTGTAGTTTTCTTTTTTGGTTATATCTTTACCTGGTTTTGGTATCAGGATGATGTTTGCTTCATAGAATGAGTTTGGGAGATTTGCGTCTGTTTCAATCTTTTGGAATAGTTTGTAAAGAATCGGTGTCAATTCCTCTTTGAATGTTTGGTAAAATTCTGCTGTGAATCCATCTGGTCCTGGGCTTTTCTTTGTTGGGAGCCTTCTGATAACAGCTTCAATCTCCTTTATTGTTATTGGTCTGTTCAAATTTTCTACGTCTTCACGGTTCAGTTTTGGGAGCTTATGTGTTTCCAGAAATTTATCCATTTCCTCCAGATTTTCAAATTTGTTGGCGTATAGTTGTTTATAGTAGTCTCTAATGATTCCTTGTATTTCAGATGAATCAGTTGTAATATCGCCTTTTTCATTTCTAATTTTTGTTATTTGAGTCTTCTCTCTTCTTTTTTTTGTTAGCCATGCTAATGGTTTGTCAATTTTATTTATCTTTTCAAAAAACCAACTTTTTGATTCGTTGATCTTTTGAATTGTTTTTTGGTTTTCAATTTCATTCAGTTCTGCTCTGATCTTAATGATTTCTTTCCGTCTGCTAACTTTAGGTTTGGATTGTTCTTGTTTTTCTAGTTCTTTAAGGTGAAGTGTTAGATTGTTCACTTGCCATCTTTCTATTCTTCTGAAGTGAGCATTTAATGCAATAAATTTTCCCCTCAATACTGCTTTTGCAGTATCCCACAGGTTTTGGTATAATTAGTTGTGTAAAATTCTCTTCTGTATGTTGTTTCTCTTTGTTCTTTATCTTTGTATTACATATCCATTTTCTTCAACTTCAGTGTAATCTTTATGACTTTCTTCTTTTATGTTTTTGTTTTTGGAAATGAAAAGAATCATAACTCATTTCAAATCTTTCATTATTAAAGTCTTTGCAACATTGGCATTTTTTCATATAGACATGCAGAGTGTGGGATATTTGGTTTTATACATATACTTTACTATTACTACTGTATGTTTATTGTTGACTTTTACAATTTGACTATAATGTCTTGGGGAGGACATTTTTGGTTTGAATCTGTTTGAAGATCTTTGTGTTCCTTGGATCTGGAAGACTGTATCTTTCTCAATACATGGGATGTTTTCCATTACTATTTTATTATGACGTGTGTGAAGTTTTCACCTTTCTCTTTCCCTTCTGGAACACCTAGAATACAGATGTTTGTATGCTTTAGGTTGTCCAATAGCTCTTGTAGGCTTTCTTCAGTTTATTATGATGATGATGATGATGATGATGATGATGATGATGATGATGATGATGATGTCCAACTGGGTTAATTCAAAAAGCTTGTCTTCGAGTTCAAAAGTTCTTTCTTCTGCTCATTCTACCCTGTTGCTTAAGCTCTCAGTTGTATTTTTTATATTTTAATGAATTCTTCAGTTACAGTATTTTTTTCTGCTTTTTTTTTTTAATGATATGTATCCTTTTGTTGAATTTCTCCTTCATGTCCTGGAATGTTTTTCTGACTTCATTGTGATTTCTATCTATATTTTCTTGCATCATGTTGAGTTTCCTTAAGATTATTGTTTGGGATTCCTTTTCACACATGTCATGTGTTTCCTGTTCTTTGTTGTCTGGTACTAAAAAAGAATTGTCTTCCTTTGGTGGTGTCATTTTCCTTGTTTTTTCATGTTTCTCATATCTCTGTATTATTTGGGCAGGTGGTGGGGCAGTTGCTTCTTTTAGTTTTTTGAGTAGCTTTTGAAGGGAGAAAATTCTTCCCTGGAGATGTGTTGTATATTAACAGTTGAGTTTGGTGTTTTAGGTTTGTTTCTGGGTAGCATGGTAGTACAGTCTTCATGTGACTTCTTCAGTGTATTCAATGTTAGCATTGTTTGTGGGTGCCTTCATGACCTCACCAGTTGGGCCTTCAATAGTTTCTTGTTGGGGTGGGTGACACTGGACAGTGTTCTTGTGGCTGTGGGTCTGGAAGTTCTGTAGAACTCTACACTGCTGTGGCGAGTCCCGGCAGCCCTGTAAATGGCTGCTAGATCAGCTGTTGAGTCTGTTACAACCTTGAAAGGATATCACAGAACCCAGTAGCTCTGCAGAATCCTGTTGTGAGGAGGAAAAGCTGCTATACAATTTGCCGTTGGTTAGAAAGTAGGTGTACACTGGTGCTTCAGGGTATGCAGCTCTGTAGGGGACCACCCGTTCAGCTATTGAGCCTGGCACAAGCCTACAAGGAGGCAACAGGTCCTGGTGACTCTGTGGAGGGCTATGGGGGGAGGAGGAGCTACCACCGGGCTATCAGCCAGTATAGACTCCCGTGGGCTCAGCAGGCCCATGGGTTGTACAGGGTAAGTGCACGCAATGTGGATAATTGCTACTTACTGGCTGCTTCCCTGCTCAGCAGGTCCCCCTGTCTGCCTGGTGGGGGAAGGGGTGCCACATGTGTTAAGACACAGGGGTTTCTGTCTTTCTGTGTGGCCCAGGGTCCAGGCAGCTGGAGTTGTGGTTCTGCCAGCTCCTGCGTGAACATGATAGAATGTAATTGGGGCCTCCGGATGGAAGGAGTCATTTTCATCAGCTCTAGAGCATGACACAGTCTATCTATAGTGGCAGATTGTTTTTGAGACAGTGCTGTGCTGTAGCCGCTTAGAATGGGAGGTCCTTTCCCTAAGTTTCTACTGTGAGGTTGTAGAGCTGCACAAACTCCTACGTACTTTCCAACTGTGTTTGGGGACCGAAAGGACTGGGGGACTCTCTTGTGGCAGAGATTGCTGGTGTTTGTAGTGGCAGTGGAAATAGCTGTTTGTTTTTTCTTTTCTTTTCTTTTTTTTTTTTTCCAGCTTACCTTCTGTCCACCTGATTCTGTGCTGGTACTTTTGGTGGGGCAGAGGCTGGATGACTTGCTCTGCTCTATATGGTACTATTCCCATCTTTCTTGCTCCATAAGTATTTCATTACTCCCCTGGTGCTCTATAGCATATTCAGTCATTCCAGTCAAAGATATTTGTTTGGTTGGCTCCATTGCATTTTCTCTCTCTCTCCTTCTCTCATTCTCTCTCTCTCTCCCCCTCATCCACAACACAAACACATTTGTCTGCGTGCACATGCATATGTACACACACACACACACACACACACACACACACACACACACACACACACACACACACACACACACACACACACACAGAGTTCTGGCTTCATTAAGAATGAGTTTCAGTTATCTTGTTTTAGTTAAGTACCAGTTCCGCAGCAAAGCGGTTCAAATTTCAACGGCTGTGGTATATTTGAGTAATTACACAAGGTATAAACTTTGCTGCTAGCTCTTCAGTGCATAAATCACTATGTAAATAACAAAAGCACATCATGATCAGTGGCCAATCATCTCACTTCTTTAAAAGTCTTTC
The DNA here is from genome assembly GCF_027409185.1 of Cynocephalus volans. NCBI lineage: Eukaryota > Metazoa > Chordata > Mammalia > Dermoptera > Cynocephalidae > Cynocephalus > Cynocephalus volans. The sequence goes on along the minus strand of NC_084468.1, from coordinate 101,484,144 downwards.
AGTGATTTGAAATTGTGTATCTATTATTTGGTTCATGTAGATACAAAACTGTGTGTGGTTGTGTCACTTTCTTGTCTTCCAGTGGTAAACCCGTGAGACATTTTATATAAATGAGTTTTTGAAAGAGGGAATTGGCCAACATAGCTGAAAGTACAGCAAAGAAATGAAAAATGATAATGATGGCATAAAATTCAAATTGAACATAAATGGAGTAATAGAAGAAATAGCTGACTGTAAGAATATTGATTCCACTGACAGTGAGAGATTTTAGAGATGCAGCCAGATGAATCTAGTGCAGACAAACTTATCTACATAAAGGGGACAAGTGGTTGTGACAAAAAGGATCATGATGTCCCAGAAAAAGGGACACTGGCAAAAAGGTCACATTAGGAACTCTCAAAGATATGTCACAGTATTGAAAATGCAAAAGATAAAAATGTTAGAAGCTAATCCAAATTTAGGAAGTAGCATAAAAATTCACCAAGGTATAAAAATAGTGCTCACTTGTATCATAAAGTACATGATGAAAGAGCAAGCACTGTTCCAATTGCTCTTGACAAGTTTTAAGCTTTATACAAAAATATAATTTAATTGTAAGTATTTCCACTGTCTTAAATAACATTAAATAAAATAAGTATTAATTTTAATATTTTTAATTTTTGTATAGTTAAAACTAAGAAAAATAAAGTTTTTAATATTTTAACTAAAATGTGTAAAGGTCACAGAACATTAGTAATTGTTTTCATTGAGTTTTGAGATTGCTTTACATGGTTTCAGCTTGCGTGGCCATGATTACAGTCAGGTAATCTCTGTGCAAAAGGGAGAATGCCATTTGAGAAGAAGTTGGAAACATGACCATTTACTCCTAAATAGTTCCATGTTTTACTCCTGAAAACAAGGTCATTGATCCAAATGTGTGATGCGCTTGTCACAGTGCAGTTGTTAAAATCAGAAAATTTAGTATTGAAACAATATTATTAGCTAGTCTACAGTACATTTTAATTTACTGTCTCAATGTAAAAAGTAAAATTATCCTTTTTTTTCCAGTCCAGGATTCAGTTTCAGATTATGCATTGCATTTAGGTATTGTTGATCTCCTTTAATACTTCCTCAGCCTTTCTTTATCTTTTCTGATCTTTAGTTATTTTATAAAATATTTTTCAAGTTGGGTGCTTATTATAATCCTTTATGCTTAAATCCAGGTTATACGTGTTTCAGCAAACATGAAACTGTCTATCTTTCTTAGTGCATCATATTAGGAAAAACTTGACTGTTTATCTTATTATTAGTGATGCATCAATTCTCAGCCTTTTGGTTAAGATCGAGTGTAGTATTATTGGTGATGCTAGTTTTAGTTATTTGATTAAGTTAGTATTATCAGTTTTCCTTCTGGAGTGAAATTATTTTCTCCTTTGTGATTAATAACTAATATTGAGGCACCTATTTTAAAACAGTGAAAATATACTATTTCTCATTAACCTTGTACTCACTAATTTGAGCACATTGATTATATAATTAGTATTCCACCTTAATAAAGGGTTTTTCCCTTTTCTTCTATGTATTAATTATTGACATATTTACATAAAGATGTATGGCCTTTTTTATTCAGTGGTTCACAGTCCCATTCTATTATTGTATGATTTGATGTTCACATTGTCCCAGATTAGGTCAGTGGAAGTCTGATCAAGATGACTTCTTTGTGCTTTTGACATATCCCATGTTTCTTTGAGCATTTCATTACTTTCTAAAATAAAAACGTATTTCAGACTCATCTTGAGCTTTTCCTTGGCTCAGCGTGAGTTGTAGGAATTCTTTATGTATTCTGAGTATAAGCCCTTTAATTAGTATGTGTTTTACAAATATTTAGCATTTGCTTTGTCTGCTTTATAAATTTTACAAGTAATGACTTTTGATAAGCAGGTGTTTACTTTTCTAAATAAATGACTCTAATTTTTAGAGCAGTTTTAGGTTCAAAGCAAAATGGAGGGGAAAGTACAGAGAGTTTCGACATGCCGCCATCCCCAACCGCACACAAAGAATCTCCCATTATCAACATCCCATGTCAGCTCAGTACAATTATTATATCTCACAAACCAACAATGACACCTCATTATCAACCAAAGTCTTTACTTTACCTTAGGGTTCACTTTTTGTGTTATATAAGTTTATGATGACATATATTTACTCTTACAATAGCTTCACTGCCCTAAAAATTCCCTGTGCTCCCCGTATTCATCCCTCTCCATCCATCCCCTGGCAACCACTGGTATTTTATTGTCTCCATAGTTTTTCCTTTTCCAGAATGTCACATAGTTGGAATCATGGAGTATGTAGCCAGATTGGCTTCTTTCACTTAGCAGTATGCATTTAAGTTTCCTCCATTTTTTAGTGTCTCTATAGCTCATCGTATGGGTGTGACACAGTTTATTCATCCATTCACCTATTGAAGGACGTATTGGTAGCTTTCAAGTTTGGGCAATTATGAAGAAAGCTGCTATAAACATCCATGTGCCGTTTTCTGTGGGCTCATGTGTTTTCAGCTCATTTAAGTAAATAACAAATAGCACAATTCCTGGATCATGTGGTAAGAATATATTTAGTTTTGCAAGAAACTGCCAAACTGTCTTCAAAATTGGGTGTACCATATTGCATTCCTACCAACAGTTAATGAAAGTTTCTGTAAAGAAGTTTTGGGTTAAATTTTATCTAATTTATAATTTTTCATACTGCTGCTTTCTGGGTCCAGTTTCAGAAATTGTTGCTTACTCAAAGGACATGAAGATATTCAATGTTTTCTTCTAGAAGCTGTATAATTTTAAAATCTAAATTTAGGTTTATGAGCCTTCTCAAATTAACATTATTCTTAGTGTTAGAAAAGGGTCGTTTTTTGACATATAGATATCCAGTTGTTCTAGAACAATTAAAAATTATTTAATTTCTCCATTGAATGGCTTTACTATTTTGTCAAAATTAATTGCCCATATATTTGCAGGTTTATTTCTGAAACTATTTTCTCTTACATTAACAATTTTTAATTGGAATAAAAATATAGTACTCTCTTGACTATGTAATCAAGACCTGAAGTATTATAAATTATTCAACTTCACTTTTAATTTTTGTAGCTTCTTTCAGCAATTCTAGAACTTTTGAATTTTTAATATAAATGTGAGATCATTTATTTCTTTAGGAAAGAAAGATGTTCAATGTTCAAAACAATTGATATTTAGGGATGAATGGGTATCTTAAGTATATTGAATGTCCAATCCATAAAAATGGTATAATCCCACATTTATTTAGGTCTTTGAAAATTTCGCTCAGCAATGTTTTGCAGTTTTAGGAATCTTGAAAATATTTTGCGGAGTGTACTCCTTAGTATCTTATGCTGCCTGATACTAACGTAGAGGGATTTTTTTAAAAAATCTTTAATTTTAACTTGCTTAAAACTTGTTTAATGAACAGAATACATTTTTTGTTTTCCTTTTTAACTGAAACTTTTCTAAAAATTCACTAATTAATTCTAATATTTCAATCATAGATTCCCTAGGTTTTTCTATGTCATTTCATCTGCGAAAAGTTTTCTTCTTCCTTTTCAATATATGTATATGCCTTTAATTTGTTTTCCTTGCTTTAATGCAATGGATATTTTCTCTAGTACAATGTTGAGAAAGAAATGTAATTTCTTCACCATTACAGGACAATGGCTATAGGTTTTAATATGTGTTTAATATTATAGGTTTTAATATGGGTTTTAATATAGTATTTTACTTTTTATCACAAATGGATTATAAATTGTGTCAGTTCTACCTTTACTTATTGAGAGAATAACACTATTTTTTAATTTTAGTATTAATAATACATATTTTTTAATATAATAACATTAAGTAACATTTACATGCTAACCCAAATTTATGTTCCCAGGGAAAATAGCTTTTGGACATGATATATTATCTTGATTACATATTGCTGAATTTGATTTGTCTATAATTTTTAAGCATTTATACTTGTATTTATGAAGGAAGTTGACCTATAAATAGTTTATAATACTTTTTTATCCACTGTTTGTACCAAGTTAATACTGACTGTGTAAAACTAATGTGTGTATATATGTATTCTCATCTTTCCTGAAACATTTTGTATAAGAATCCATTTGTTTATTTAGTAATTCACCAGGAAACCTATTTGGGCCTGTAGATTTTTGTGGAAAATTGTTATAATAAATTCAGATTTGGGTTTTTTTTTTTTAAGCAAATGTAGGATTTTAGAATTTTCTGTTTTATCTTAAATTTATATTCTCTAAGTTGTGAAATTTGTTTGTTATAAAGTAATCCATATATTGCTGTCTGTCTCCCTCTCTCTTCTTCTCTTTCTCAAAATTGTTAGCAGTTTGTCAATATTATTGATCTTTTCATGGAGCCAACTTTTGTCTTTGCTAATTTTCTCTATCATTTATTATCTATTTCATTGATTTCTTCTCAGTCTTCCTTGTTACATTCCTGCTACTGAAGTTCATTCAATTTGCTCATCTATTTCCAGCTTGTTTTATATTTTTAAGTTATATTTTTTGTTTTAAGATAATTTTAGATTAACATGAAGTTGCAAAAAAATAATTCAGAGAGATCATATGTAACCTTTATCCAGTTTCCCCCAATGGGAACGTCTTGCAAAACTATGCTACAATAGTATTACCTATTATGTGTCATGTCAAATATAGGATATTGATGTAATAAAATATTATGCCACATCTATATATCACATTTTATTACATCACACACAGGATATTGAGGTGATACCATTCTAGGATATTGACATGATACTGTTAAGATGCAGGACAGGTCTGTTGTCACAAGTATTCTTCGTATTGATCATCTTTATCAGTATCCAACTCTTATCTTCATGCAAACCCCTGGAAGTCATAGTCTGTTCTCCACTTCTATAATTTTGTTATTTCCAGAAAGTTATATAATACAGTAATAAAATAAAGGGAAAATCTAGTATGTAACCATTTGGGATAGATTTCTTTTCTTCCTCTTAGAAGAATTCACTCCAGATACATCTAAGCTTTTACATATGTCAGTAATTCCTTTCTTTTCATTGCTGAATAGTTTTCTATGATATGGGTATACCACAGTTTATTTAAAAATGAACCTGTTGAAGAACATCTGGATTGTTTCCACTTTGAACTACTGCAAATAAAAGTGCCATAAACACACATATATAGGTTTTTCTATGAACGTAAGTTTTCATGTATATGGGAAAAATGAGAGTGAAACTGCAGATTTAGGTGAACATTCATTTTTTTCTTTTCCTCATGGATGTTCAATTACTCCATCATGATTTGTTGAAAAGACAGGTCTTCCTCCATTGAATTGGCTTTGCACAGTTGTTGAAATGTTGTTAGGCATATTTCTGTGGATCTATTTTTGTGTTCTCTGGTCTGTTCCATTGATAAATGGGTCTAACCTACTGATACCATACTGTCATGATTACTATAGCTATTTAATAGGACTTAATATCATGCAAAATAAATTTTCACATTTTAAAGATTACTTTAGCTATTTTAGGGCTTGCGGTGTTTCATATAAAAACAGGAATAAGCTTGTTTATATCTCCAAAAACAGAAACAAACATTCCCAGAATTTTTCTAGGAATTTCATTAATTATTTGGAAATAACTGACATTTTATTTTGTCAAGCCTTCTAATACATGTACCTGGATGATATGGTTCTCCATTTACATAAGTCTTCTTTGGTACCTTTTATCAGGAATCTGTAATTTTTAGTATACAGTTGCTGTACATGTTTTGCTAAGTTTATACCCAAGTATTTCATTTTATTTTTAGTGATGGTAAGTATGGTTTCCACATGTTCATATTTAGTATATAAAAATCAATTTCTGGGCAGTAACTGTGGTTATTAAAGGTTGGAAAGGCAGAGGGGTAGGGCTTAGTGAGAAATTGGTTAAGGTTCACAAAGAATGATTGCATTTTTTAAAGATGAATACAGTAGTTATCCTGATTAGAACATCACGTATTGTACACAGGTATTGATATTCCACTCTGTACCCCACAAATATGTACAATTATGTGTCAACAAATAAATAATTTTAAAAAATCAATTGATCAATCAACGGTGGTAAAAGAAAAAGTGAGTTTGATTTAGATATGTCATTCTTGTTGAATAATACTTTATAGGTAAAGTGCTGAACTCAGTTTACAGTTCCAGGAGTTCTGCTGAATTCATTTTATACTGGGCTTGTTGCATTCACTTTATATAGTTCTAGAAGTTATTTGTAGATTTCTTGGAATTTTCTGTGCTGTCTGTATATAAAGAAGTTTATTTCTTGCTTTCCTGCTATATGCATTTTATTTCTTTTACTTGCCTGGTGATTTCAAAATTCAATTTTGTTGAATAATAGTTTTGAGAGTGGAGATCCTTGCCTTGTTTGGCTCTTAGAGGGAGCACATTCAGTCTTTCTTTGTTAAGTCTAATGTTAGTTGTAGGTTTTCTGAAGACCCTGTTAATTCAACTGAGGAAATTACTTTCAATTCTTGGTTTGATGAGAGGTCTTTCTCATGAAGAGTGTTGGGCATTGTTAAATGCTTTTGGTGAAACAGTTAATAATTGTATGATTTTTCTTCTTTAGCCTATTGATAAGGTGTTTTATAGTAATCAGTTTTTACTGTTTAACCATCCTTGTATAACTGGCATAAATACCATGATACATGGTTGTAGAGGATTCTTCAAGCAAATGTACCTCACAGGGCCTGGTTTACCAAAGCCTTGCAGTTTCAAATGTTGACCTTGTGGAGGACTGGAAATTTTCTTCAGGCTATAAAGTCTCTGGTGTAAGATAAAGATTTGTGGCACAGCAAGGTTGCTGGCTCAAGGACAGACTAGTTACTGATTGTTATGTAAACATACTGAGAAATTGCTGTAAGATCACTTAATTGTCTAATGGAATGTCATCTGACTTGTTTCACTAAAAGTTCCCAGCCTATATTGTTAAACCATAACCCCACCTATGTTCTTTTCCTGTAACTTCCTGGTCTGGAAAATAAATGCAGGAAGAGAACCCCAATTCAAGGTTAATTTCCCAAGGAAGGGATGCCTCTCGCTGGAGAGTCCCAGGAAGATTAACCGCTTCGGGGTCTCTCACTGCTCAGAAGAGATGGGCTTTGAGTAATCCTTTGTGTCTCTGTCACCCATGGGAAGAGGGGTGACAAATTTGTGAGGGGCAAAGCAACACATGGTGTATTAATTTTTTTATACATAACAGGATTTGATTTGCTGATATTTTGTTTAGATCTTTTACATCAAAGTTTATAAAAAATATTGTCTTTTCTTCATACTGCATTGTCTGGTTCTGATGTGAGGAGACTAGTTTAATAAAGTTATTTGGAAAATACTTCATCCTCTTCTTTTTTATAGAAGATATTGTGTATCATGATTAATTCTTCTGAAATATTTGTTAGAATGCTTCAGTAAGACCATGAGGGCTTGTACATTTTTTCTCTAAAGATTTTTAATTAAAAAAAGCAAACTAATTACTGATTATAGAAATGTTCAGATTGATAATTTTATGTGGATTGAGCTCTAGCAGTTTGTGGTTTTCAGTGAATTGGTCCCTTGTCCAAATTGTCAAAATTATGAGTATGATGTTGCTCTTAGTATTATGTTACCAGTCAATTAATGTAAGTAGAATACGTAACGATATCCACTATTTAATTTATAACATTGGTGATTTATGTATTCTCTCATTTTACCTTTGTCTCTCTTGCTAAAGTTATATAATTTTATTGATTTTTCAAAACATAATTTTTGGTTTCTTTGATTTTCTCTATTACTTTTCTGTTTTCAATTTTATTGATATCTGCTCATATGTTAATATTTTCTTTCTTCTGCTTGTTTTGGGTTTATTTTGTTCTTTTTCTAAATTTGGGGGATAGAAATACAAATTATTAATTCAGACATTTTTCTTATATAATATAAATATTGTAGTGCTATAAGTTTCCTTCTCAGCACTGATTTAGCTGTATACCAAATATTTGAAATACTGTGCTTTTGAGCCAATTGAATGTAATTTTTAAAATTTATTTTGTGATTTCCCTTTTATTTTTTAACACATACAGTTTTAGTTTTTGTATTTTTTTAATTTTAATTTTAATTTTATTTATTTATTTATTTATTAGATAATTTATTATAAACACATGTGGGGAACAATGTTGATTTTCATTAATTGTGTGCAATGTGTGATGGTTAGATCAGGGTAGTTACCTTATTCATCATTACAGTACACAATCATTCTTTGTGTCTACTGACCAATTACTCATTAGCCCCCCTCCCTCTTCCCCTCCTGTTCCCTTTTCCACCTCTAGTAACCACTGTTATTTTCTCTCTTTCTAAAAGTTCAACATATTACTGTGATTCTTTCTTTCTTTCTTTCTCTGTGTCTCTTTGGTGTTCATTTGTTTATTTATGGACTAAGCTCCCATCATGTACTCTTAAGCGTATTATTTAATTTCCAAGTGTTTGAAGAACTTTCTTTTGTCCTTTTTGCTATTGATTTGTAGTTTAATTGCATTATGATCTGAGCATATTCTCTGTATGACTTCAATTATATTAAGTTTCTTAAGGTTCTTTTAAAGCCTGGAATGTAGTCTATTTTGATGAATATGCTGTGGGTGCTTGAAAAAATTGTATGCTCTTTTTTTGGTGGGTAAAGTGTTCTATATTAATATCAAATAGATCCTGTTGTTTGATTATGTTGTAGGGGTTCTTCTACACCTTTAATGACTTTTTGTCCAATAATTCTGTTTACTGTTGAGAATAGGGAGATGTAGTTCCTAACTGTAATTGTAGATTTACATATTCTTTCTATCAGTTCTTTCAGTTTTTGCTTCACATATTTTTAAGCTCTTAGGATAATTAATTCTTCTTGGTATATTGATTCATTATCATCATGCAATATCCCTCTGTGTCTCTAGTAATTTTCTATTCTCTAGTGTCTACTTTATCTGATATTAATATAGCTATTCCTGTTTTGTTAGTGTTTTAATGTCTTTTTTTATTTAATGTTTGCTTTTTTCATTCTTTTACTTTTAATCAACCTATGCTATTGTATTTGAAGTGAGTTTATTTTAGAGAGCATATCATTGTATAATTTTTAATATATTCTGCCAATATCTGCCTTTTGATAGTATGCTTGGACCATTTCCAGGTATTACTGTTATTTTAGAGTTTGTCAATCATTTTATTATGTCTTATAGGTTTCCTCTGTTTTCATTTTTCTCTTTCTACTTTTATTTCTTTCTGTGAATTGTTTCAACAATTCCATCTTGACATATTTTTAGTATTTTAAGCATAAAGCTTGGCATAGTGTTTTTAGTCAGTGTTCTACTTATTACAAATTCATACATGACTTTCATCATCACTTCTACTGAAGTGCGAATGTCTTACTTCCATTTAATTTCCTTTACGTTCCCCACTTTGAAAATATTATTGCCTTAGGTACTTTTTCTACATATATTGAGCACCACATCACATGTTTGTATAATTTTTCCAATAGCCATAGAATATGATTTAAGAAATTTTAGAATTATAATAGTCTATTATATTTGCTCCTAATTTTACTCATTCTGATTTTTTCCACCGTTTTGAATTTCCATGCTTGCTTATCTTATTTTCTTTCTGTATATAAAAATTCCTTTAGAAATTATTTAAGGGTATGCTTGCAAGCAGAAACTCTCTCATGTTCATTATCTGATAATGTCTTTATTTCCCTTTCATTCCTGAAGAATATTTTTGCTGTATGTAGAATTCACAGCAGACAGTTCTTTCAGCAATTGAAAAACATGTGCCACTTGATTCTGCTCTCCATATTTTCAGATAAGAAATATACTGTAATTTCAAATTGGTGTTCTTCTATAAGTAATATATAAATTTTCTCTGGCTACTTTCACGATGTTTTTCATTGTCTGTAGATTTCATATGTCTAGTTATAAAGTATCTGGATGTGGATTTCTTTCTATTTATCCTCACTAGGATCACTCAGCTTCTTGACTCCATAGGTCCTTCGCCAGATTTGTAAAGTTTCCTGTCATTATTTTTTCAAATAATTTTTCAGTCCCATTGTGTTTCTCCTCTTCTTTTGAAACTACAGTGATGCAAATATGTGTTTTTTGTAGTTCTTTTCCTATGGATCTCTGAGACATTTCCCCCCAGTCTATTTTCTCTTTGTATTTTAGCTTGAGTAAATTCTAGTTAATTGTCCTCAAACTCAACAGTTCTGTCTTTTGTTATCTCTGCTCTGGGACAATTAACAAAGGTTTTTTTCTTTTTCTTCTTACATATATTTCAGATTGTGTTTTACCATTTGATTCAAGAAAATTTGTAATAGCTCTTTGAAGCATTTTTGTTTGTTTGTTTGTTTTAAATCATGGCTGTTTTGAAGTCTTTGTACATTAATGCCAGCATTGTTACAGAAAGGTTACCAAGGAAACACAGACACTCAGAGAGATGGAGTAGTCAGGAAGATTTATTACACTAGTGGTCCCAGGTGAACTCTTGTTCTGAATTCCTGGACCCCGAGGGTAGGGAGAACTGGGGTTTTATACCTTTCTTGAGCAAGCATGCAAGCTTCTTTTTTGGCCCTGCTTGTATCCAGGCAGAGTCACCCAAGCTGGGGGGCTTCATCTAACAGGTGAGGAGCTTCATTGGGCTGGGTTACAAAGTCAGAAAATATGGTTAAGCGGCTGTCTGCAAACTGAGCAGGTAGCTTCTCCAAAACAAGTGAGTGGCTGAGCTATAGAAGCCAGAGATGCAATCACCTGTTAACTACTAAACCAGCTTTCAGGTGTCTCTTGCAAGCAAGCACATTTTAGCTGCAAAGTTAAACAATGGGGGGTGCTTAGAAATTTACATTTCGGGCCTCTTCATTCCCCCCCTTTCATGCCCTCTCATAACCCTCATAACCCTTAGGTTTTTTTTGTTGTTGTTTTTGTTTTTGTGGAATAAGCAAATTTCCCCTTTCTCTGTAGTCAGTCCAGTTTATAGGACCACCTCTGCAAGGGAGTTTACCTGTTCTTGTAACATTGTTAGGGATGCCGACCTTTACAATTGCAGGAGGGGTGACTCCCCTTGGAATGCCAGATGGTTAGGGTTAAAAACAACAATAGCTTAAAACTCATATTGTATTCTTTTTATCTTAGAAGGGAAGAAGTTTGATTTAAGAAACACAATGCCACCTGGAGATGTCCAGTTGGCATCCTATTACTAATAAGCACAGGAGTGCTAAGCCAACTTTTTCTATATTACTTTAGTCTTTTAGGGCTACTGTTATTAGTCCTATGGCAAATAGCAAGGCAAGCAGTATAACAAAAACTAATGGAAAAGGATGACAAATACTTATCATGTCCTGTGATGCAAATTCCGCAGGCTTCAGCTGTGTGCGGACCTGCCAGCTTCTGGTGTGGCCAGAACAGGGCAGTGGTGACTGGCAGGAGATCACTTCTGGAATAGAACCTTGAGCAGGTTGGAGGGATCAGCCTTTATGGACCATGAGATGTTGTCATCTGAGGAGGCTGCCTGCTTCATCTGTGTATGGTGGATCCAGGAAGTCAGTCCTGTAACTTTAACTGCAGTGGGGGTAGTTAGTACAACCATACATGGCCTCACCCAGGCTGGCTTTAATGGAGTCTTTTTCCAGTCCTTTACCTAAACCATATCTCCTGGCTGAAACTGATGGGTCTAACTTCCTAGAGAAATAGGAACCCATTCTAAAACTGTCTTAGTTATCTGTTTAAATGTCTTGGCCAATGACTATAAATACAGTGTCATTTCTATCTCTCCCAACTGGTGGAGGTCCCCCTGTAGTCTAGCTATTAGAGGGGGTGGACTTCCATACATAATCTCAAAGGGATAATGTCCCATTGGCCCTGTTATACTTTGGACTCACTGTCGGGCCAAAGGAAGCACATCAACCCAGGGGAGTTCTGTCTCTTGGCAAAACTTAGCCAATGTTGTTTTTAGGGTCCATTTCATGCACTCCACTATCCCTGAACTCTGTGGCCTATATGCAATATGAAGCTCCCATTTTATCCTTAGCATTTTGGCCAGTCCTTGGACAATTTCTGCAACAAAAGCTGGTCCATCGTTAGACCCTATTGTTAGGGGGAGTCCATACCTGGGGATCACTTCTCTTAAGAGGGCCCTTGTGACCTCTTGGGCTTGTTCTGACCATGTGGGCAATGCCTCAATCCATCCAGTGAAAGGACATACTATTACTAGCAAGTTTTTATAGACCCTGCTGGGCTTTACTTCTGTAAAGTTTACTACCAAATCTTTGAAGGGTGATGTACCAACTGGCTGGACCCCGGGAGGTGGCCGGGGTCCTTGCTTGATGTTTTTTTGAATGCAGGACAGGTATCATGAGCTGACCTGTGCAAAAAGAAAGGTTAGCTTCGGGATGAAGTAGTAGCTGCTCAGTGTGGCTTCTAGAGCCGTTTTCCCCAGTGTATCAGTTCATATTTTTGGACTAGTCGGTGGGCTAGCCACTGAGGGACCAGTACTCAGTAGTCTGGAAGTTTCCACCACCCTTCCGAAGTTTTAATCCCACCTTCCTTTTCTGCCCATTGAACCTCCTCCTTCGTATTCCTCATTTGTTGTGCTGTTCCTGGAACCAGCATAATTTTGGCAGTTTCTTCCATACCCTTAGGGGGCACAGTTGGGCAGCTGCTTCCCTGGACGCCTGGTCAGCCAGGCGATTTCCTTCACTGATTATGTCAGTGCCTTTTTGGTGGTCTTTGCAGTGAATAACAGCCACTTGGGCTGGCTCCCAGACTGCTTTAAAGAGCTGGAGAATTTCTTCTGTATTTTTGATTGTCTTCCCTCCTGCCATTAGCAGACCTCTTTCTTTGTATAGGCTTCATGTACATGCAGGGTGGCAAAGGCATACTTAGAGTTAGTATACATGTTGACTTGTCTCCCTTTTGAGTGTCTGAGTGCCTGAATGAGTGCCCATAGCTCCACCCACTGCACAGACCAAGCTTGAGGTAGGGGTTCTGCCTTTATTACTTCTTTGTGAATTGTTACTGTATATCCAGCCTTTCGTTGTCCTGCTTCGATGTAGCTCCTCCCGTTAGTGAATAGCACTACATCTGGATTAGTAAAGGGCACGTCAGTCAGATCCGGCCTGCTAAAGTATACCTCATCTACCAGTGTCTCATAGTCATGGCCCGGGGATCTGGCCTCAGCAGGCAGGAGTGTTGCTGGATTGAGTCCAGACTGTCTCGAGATTCACCTGAAGATTTTTATAAAGGAGCTCCTGATAATGAGTCATTCTTGAGTTGGGCGGACATTTGTATCCTTGATTGTTTATCAAGGCGGTCATTGTATGTGAGATTTTTACATTGAGGTCCTGTCCTAGAGTAAATGTCTGTCTCTTGAATTAAGGCAACAGTGGCTGCCAGTGCTTGCAGGCACGGTGGCCAGCCAGCTGCCATGGTGTCCAGTTGCTTGGACAAGTATGCCACTAGTCTCTGCCAAGGTCCTGTAGTCTGAGTGAGGACCCCGATGGCCATATAGTTTCTTTCATGCACAAAGATGTTGAAGTCCCACATTACATCTGGAATTCCTAGGGCAGGAGCCTGATTTCCCACAATTTTAATTTCAGTGAATGCACATTCCTGTTCTGGGCCCCATCTTAGAGGCTCCTTTTCGGCTTCCTCCTTTAGGACCTCGTACAAGGGCTTGGCTTTTTCTGAATATTATGGTATCCAGATTTGGCAGAATCCGGCAGCTCCAAGGAATTCTCGGACCTTCCTCTTGGTGTCTGGCTGAGGTATGGAGTGAGCGGCTTGTTTTCTTTTTATTTCCAGTGAGTGGCATCCTTCAGAGATGTTGTACTCTAAGTATTTAACTTTCTGCTGACAGATCTGTGTTTCTTCCCATGACATTTTGTATTTTGATTCAGAAAGCAGACTCAGCAAGGCCCTTGTTCCCCTCCAGCCATCTTTTTTGTGAGGAGCTGGCTAGAAGGATATCATCCACATATTGAAGCAGGGTACAATTTAATCGGTCCCCTTGAAAGGCAGCTAGATCTGAAGCCAGCACTTCCCCAAAGATTGTGGGTGAGTTTTTGAACTCTTGTGGCAGCCTAGTCCAGGTCAGTTGAGTCCTTTTTTCTGTTCTGGGATCTTCCCATTCGAAGGCAAATAAGGGTTGGCCTCTTTCTGCCAGTCGGAGGCAGAAAAAAGCATTCTTAAGACAGTGGAAGTCCTCATATAACCTTTCATAGAATTCTGCAGGTAGCTTATCTGACTTCTGGGTCATAGTGGTTGCCTTAGAACATTTGTAGGCTTCCGGCCCTGCTCTTAGCCCTTGGAGGAGTGCATCCTGGTATCTGCTGGGCTGGTTTCTTTCTTCTCTTTCATTGAAGTCCCAGTCTGGGGCAGCATCTGATACTAGTCTCTTGCCCTAGCTTCAGGATCTGGTCATGGCATTCTGCACAACCAGCCGGTGAAGTCTGTTTGCTCCGCCTCCGACTGCCTGATGAAGGCTGGTTAATGAGCACCTGCAGGTTGGCTTACTCTGCCGGGTCCTTAATTAGGCATTGATTTATAAACTCCTGTAAATCTAGGGTGAAAACTCTGTCTGGCAGCTTGGGGGGAGGCTCACTTACACTATAGTCCAGCAGCTCAAAGAGGGCCATGGCCGGCTGGCTATCCATCCCGTGACCGCTGATAGGGCGCCTGCGGGTTCTCGGCCATGGCGAGATGCCCTCAGGCTCTTTCTCCACCTCGTATATACTATGGACCTGCCAAATATGGCCTCCAGCTCCTTAGCATCAGGTGGAGGTGTGGGGTACCTTCCGATGGACAGCTCCACCAGGGACAGTCCCTTGCTCCAGATGTCTGGCTGCACTGAGTAGTGCGTGCCCTGCAGCCATTCTGGAGACATGTAGGACCGAGTCCCCACACAGGAGTCAGCCATGGAGTCGATGAGCTGGCTGCTCACTCCGAAGTCGCATAGCTTGATCTCGCCTCTGGAGTTGACCAGGATGTTGGAAGGTTTCACGTCTTGGTGCACGATCAGGTGCTCTTCCCAGAGATACGTCAAGTCCCGGAGAACCACGATGCTGACCTTCCCAAGGATCTCTTTCGGAATTTTCTTGGCCTCTTTTAGCACCTGGTCCAGGGAGCCACCATCCATGTGTTCCGTGCAGATGCTGATTTCTCCATCGTTGCAGAAGGACCCGTAGAAGCTCACGATGTAGGGGGAGTTGCACTTATGTAGAATCTGCAGCTCGTGGATGATCTGGTTCCGGATGGCCAGCTTGATCTCAGCGTGGATCAGCTGTTTGGCCATGATGAGGCCAGAAGTTCTGTGTTGCATTTAGATGACCATCCCGCCATTGCCGGCTCCCAGCTATGAGATCCTTTCGAAGTTACCTTTGAGCTCGCCAGTCTCAGTCTTTTGGGTGAGGGAGGCTTCCAGCCACTTCTGTTGTTCATCAAGTTCAAGCCCCTTGAGCTCCTTTTGCGAGTCCACCAAGTTTCCCCTAGAGGCGCACTTGTTTGTTGGAGTGGTTATTGCCAAAAACAGTTTTCTGTTGTTGGGTCACCATTCTTTCTAATCATTTTGCTAGCACATATAGTCTTTTCTTAAGTCGTTTTTTTTTTTTTTTCTTTTTTTTTTTTCCCCCTTGATTATTGTTTTTCCAGGAGTGGAGGCTTCTGCAGAGCTTTCTCTGCTAAATATGAAAGATCGTAAGGAAACCCAGGGAACACATAGCTGTCTTTCCTCAAGTCCCAATGTCCTTTGGTTTTCCACCTTCCTCTTTCCGACTTTCAGAGTATTTCTATGCTTTTTGTTGTGTTATGTCTAAGGATTTTTAGTAGTAAGAGTTGAGATCTGGGAGGAATGGGGCTACTAAGTTTGGTGAAAACACAAGTCCGTTAATTCTTTATATTTCCATATTAATTCTAATGTTCTATTATTGACATTTTCAAACGAAAAGAAAAAAAGAATTTAGAATGAGCAATCTAAAAGGCATTTTGAATATTTACTTTTCTTGTTTTACCATAATTTTTCAGATCTTGCCATTCAATTATCATTTCATCTTACTTTTTTGATATATTTCTAAGTAAATTTTAGATATCCCTTAAATATTTTAACATACATATCATCAAGTAGAGTTTGATACCACTGCACAGCATTTTAGGTAAAATGTACATATGATGAAATGCACAAATCTTAAGGCTGTATATTCAGAGTTATGACAGTTGCTATGCCTTTGTACCTTAAACTCCTGTCACAATAAAGTATATTACTCTCACCTTAGAAAGTTTCCATTTGTCCCTTTTTAGTTAATCAACCACACGCCTCCCCTAGGAAGCAGTCACTCCTCTGGATATTTTCCACCATAGATGAATTTTGCGTAATTTAGAACTACATAAAAATAGAATCATATGTTTAACTTCTCCAGGAGTTCTTTTCCTCGACCCAGTGATTAGAGATTTATTTTTCTGGTTTCATGGATCAGCAGTTTGTTCCTTTCAATTTATGTTTTATTGCATGAATACAGCAAAGTTTTTGTTTATCCCTTCTATATGAATAACCAGTACTCTCCATTTTGAGGATATTATGAATTAATCTGGTGTTTTTTCTGTTTTTGTACACATACATTGTATTTCTCTTGATAAAATCCTCGGAGTAAAACTGCTGATTCATAGTATTGGTGTATATTTAGATTTATAAAAAAACAAAACAAAAACAAAATAAAATTGCCAGAAATTTCCCCAATATGACTGTAAAATTTTTCAGCTCCCCCAACAAAATTTGAGGTTTTCAGATGCTCCTTAAACGTGCAGCATTTTATCTTTTCAGTTTTTAAAATTTCAGCCATTATAGTGGGTGTGGTGATATCCAATTATGGTTTCACTTTGTGATGTCCTGAAACTGATAATGTTAAGCACTTTTTAATGTTTTTTAGACGTTTGTGAATCTTTTGTAAATTTTATTTATAAATTTTCCCAAGTTTTTATTGAAAAACTTTGTTGCCTTGTCATTACTGAGTTGTACAAGAGCTTTTTATATGTTTTGTAAATATTTTCTCCCATTACTGACATATCTATCTTCTTAATTGTATATATTGATTAGCAGAACTTTTTAATCATAAAGTCTGTATTATAATATATTTTTGGAAGTTTATGTATATTGCTTTCTTTTACTTAACTTAGAAAAAATTTATGGCTAGCCACCCCCCCAAAAAAAAAAAAATTCTTTTTTGCCCTGAAGTTGCAATGAGTCACGATGATATTATTTCATGTTTTTTTTAATTGTTATTGCTCACAAAGAGATAAATACTTTCAAGAACATATGAGTATGATTAATAAAGTACACAAGAAACATCCATACATTCAAAGTGTGGATGAACCAATAAAACAATAATTATGAAAGTATAGCATATACAAGGCAGTATGCTTAGTTATAAACAACATTTTAGGTAAAAGTTAAATTAGAAATGCATTTTTCGGTAGCAAAATCTAAAAAGTGGCAATATTATTTTCAAATAAAGGATAAATGTGAAGGGACCAAGGTTAAAAACAATAGTTTGTTTTTTTAACCAATAATGCCCCCAGTTTTGCTTTATAAAGGTCATTGTAGATGCTATTCCTGGACCCTTCTAAATTATCAATGGAAAGTACAAGGTACTGATATGTTGAGTATATTTTATACAAATACAACTTACAACAATTTTGAAATGAAAAATGCCATGCAATGAGAATGTTTTATTCAAATATATTATTGAAACACATTTTTGTGAATTCCTATAAAATATTTCAATATTAGAATAAAAGATTATGGATGTTAGAAACAATGGGAGTCAAACTGTTCATTCATGAATGAGCGATTTATGTATAAGACATGTATTTATAAATTATATAAACTATGTAAACCATGATTTTTTTTTCACCTAATAGGTTATTGCTGAGTTGTACTGAAACGTTCTCTGAAATTTCTGTCATTCCTGAGGACGTTGTAAACTACAAGAAAAATTTGCCATATGAAATAGCTTTCCTCAAACATCTGCTGCCAAGAAAGTTTGTTTGGAGCTTGTGATGATGGATGAATTTTTGACAGGTAATTGCAATTCAGATCAGATGCAGACAGATTTAGTACCTAAAAGCTTCTAGTTTATTAAAATCACCATTGATTTATTTAGCACCCCTTCTTCCCTCCAAACTGTCTTGCATTTTAACACTCTTTGGGAATTAATAATTTAGCTATGTTACCTATAATTTATACAGTTGTTTTAAATATGTTAGATTTTTCTTGCAAACAAAATCTTAATAGGAAAGTACTTACAAAATTAAGCAATTCTGTTGTATTATCATGAAAACAAAAAAATCATGGCATTTTTACAATTTTGTTCATCAATAATTTGTCATTAAACACTTTCAATGTTTATGTGCTGTTTCATCTAACAATTGCTGAAGTTTTGTGACACACAATACAGGCATTAGCTGTTTTTTTTTCTTAGGTGGTTTTCTGAAAAAGTGGAAACTGAGATGGAAAACTGCAGTCAGTAATTTTTGGGGGGAGTCATAAGGATTGACCCCCAAGGGAAGAAAAGGAAGTAAGACTAGGTAGAGGGAGGAGTTGAATAGTGATTTCAGTTGCAAGGCAATTTTCAGCAGGGGCTATGGTGAGCTCTGGAGCTGTGATGCCTTTAAGTAAAGGGATCTTTATGTAAAGGGATCTTTACACCATTCTCCTTTCCCCCTCATAGACCAGTCAGTGGATGTGGGCTCCTTTCAGAAGAAGGAGGATATGGGCTTGTGTGAAGCAACCAGCAAAGTGGTACTTAACTGAGAGCTGTCAGTCACATACCCTCACTGCTAATGCATCTAATGAAAAGAATGCCTCGGTCCTGAAGGGAAACGTGGGCAGCAGTATGTATATATGCTGTGTGTGTGTGTTTGTATCTTACAATTAATTTATAAAAGTCATCATTATTTTATTTGTCATTTATATGAGTGTGTGTGTATCTATAAAATTTTAAATAACAGTAAAATTAACAGACTTTTACTCACCATTACCAACACATTTGAAACCATCTCTAGAGTCCTCACATCATCTGCCATTTTCTCCAGAGGCAATTTCATGTATTTTACTTATTAGCCATCTCTTATTGTGATACCAAAAGCAATTCTCTATGATATCAAGAGTAAAAAAAAAAAAAAAAAAAAGATTGCCACAGGCCCAGAGTAATCTTTGGTCATATGACTAAGTTATAACAAATGAGATATCTGCAGGAACATTATGTGTAGATTCCTGAATCTGAAAGACTGAAATGTGGACATGATGGCTTGAGCTTCAGTAACCACCTAGGACCCTGAGTCAAGGTAACATGGACACCTTGAGAAGTACATGCAGTGTGAGGCAAATTAAGCTTGAACAGTGATATGCATAAATGAGAGTTCTCATATACCAACTGTAGACAGCACCTGTGCAATATTAACATAGCTGTAAATGCACAAACCTTAAAAGCATTTATATTAGCTACCCAAGAATTTCATGCACATACAAGGTTACTCAAAAAGTTTGTGGAAAACATGGAAGTAAAACATAATATGAATCTCACACTGATTAATTTTTTCCTTGCAAATTGATGTGGATGGTCTACAACTGCAGGCTTTATCTTCAACATAGCCTGGTCATTTCTTAAAACAAGTGATCTATTTTTAAACTACTGATTTCCTTAAGGCATTGTCCCCATAAATTTTTTTGTAAAGCATCAATAATTTCACCAATTTTCCACCCAAGCTTAGCCATCAATTTGATGTTTGTTCTTGCTTCAATTTCAGTTGAATTTATGTTGCTCTAATAGGGGATTTTTTCAAACTGATGTGTTATCCTTTTTAGTGCCTCAAACTAGATCCTGCTCATACATGTTATTACAAGTTAGTACAAGTTTGTTTTGGTGCAAAAAACTTTTATAAATCCATGTGTAGATTTTCATAGTATGTATTTTCCATAAACTTTTTGAAGACCCCGCATATTACCCCCTAAGCCCTATTATGATATAAGCTTCATTAAGGGAATGATTGTGTCTATCTTGCTCAGAATTGTATCTCTGTTACTAGCACATTTTAAGAAGTCATCTTAGTGCCGATTTGCCAGAAACACATCTTGAGAAATCAATATATATGCAAGTGGAAAACCAGTATGGTAGTGAGGAAAGAAGGGAAAGCAAGGGGATAAAGCCCAGCATGGAGGTGATTTTAATCAACATTCCAGGGAATACAGCTTCAGTCTGATTATGCAGGAGATGTCTGAAGTGAAAGACTCAAACTTTTCCTCACTCAAGTCAAGGAGATGGGGCTTTTATACTGCCACAACAGTCAATTATCAATTATAGGTCACACTGCGAGGTGTAAATTCCCAGACATTTCCAACTGTCTGCACTTGGGAACAAAGCAGCTGCAGAAACTTCAAGACAGTTACCAAAAGGAGTCATAGGTGCTAGACCTTAGAAGCAAAGCAACAGTACTAGATATTTAAAGGGACCTGGACAGAATACTTCAGGTATCTACTTCAGGTACTTCACTAGTGAGATCCACTTGTATTTTACATTGTTTATTCCATCGTGCTATATTTCTTTCAAGATTATGGTGGAAAAATATAAGAGTGCTTAGCGGGATGCACAAAAGCCTTGCTTTTGCAGTTGTTCTCAATACCATATTCATTTTTCCTCCCTTTACCACCTATTTTAGATTTCCCTCACCCTCACCTAACATTTGTACCTATGTGACTTCTCTGGTTGCATAATGCCCTGGTTATTATTCCTTTTTCAGGCCATGGTTCTTGTAATTTCCCATTTAGAGTTAAAATGGATTATGGAGTCACTGTGATTTACCCCTAATGTGTGAACCAATTGCTCTCATTCATCTTCATGAGGTACAAGGTCAATCGCCCAAACAGCTTGGTATCTTCCTTCTTTCCCTACTTGTTTTCTGACATGAAGATCATAAAATAACCAACCAACAGATGGAGCTTAAGTTTAGCGAGACTCCTACTGTGCCCCCAGTGAAGCTTCTCTCATATTGGGATATGTGGAATATACTATAAAGCACATGTACCTCACAGGTCCTGGTTTCCCAAAGCCTTGCACTTTAAAATATTGACCTTGCGGAGGACTGGAAATTTTCCCAAGGCTATTGAGTCTCTGTTGCAAGATAAGAATTGTGGCACAGCAAGGTTACTGGCTCAAAGACAGATTAGTTACTGACTGATATCTAAGTTGCTGGAAAACTGCTAGAAGGAAAGGAAGGCTATCCACAAATGCTAAGATCAAGTGTTTGTGGATAGCCTTACTGGAATGTCATCTGGCTTGTTTCACTGAAAGTTACCAGCCTATATTGTTAAACTATAACCCCACCTATGTCTGTTCCTGTAACTTCCTGGCCTGGAAAATAAATGCAGGAAGAGAACCCCAATTTGCAGTTAATTTCCTGAGGAAGGGTTGCCTCTCGCTGGAGGGAGCATTCCCAGGGATATTAACTGCTTAGGGGCTTCTCACTGCTCAGAAGAGATGGACTTTGAGTAATCCTTTGTGTCTCCATCACCCAGGGGAAGTGGGGTGACAAATCTGTGGGGGGCAAAGCAACACAAAGCAACTGGGATAAAAATCCCTAGAATGTAAGAGCTTAAAGTTGTAAGAGCAGGAGGCATGAACACTGGGAGTAATGGTGAGTGGCACATCACTATTTCTACCCACCTATGGTTCCTGGATCCATGTGTTTTCAACCTCCTGAGGACACATCATTAGTCTAAAATATATACCGCATCCTAAAAGACAGTACTCCAACCTCACAGGACTTCTCTCCAAATTAGCACTTTAGCTGAGTCATCAAAGGGCTAGTCCCCTGTTGCATAAAATTAGAAAATTTTGTACAGTGCAGTATGTGGTAGAAACAGTACTTCCCATATTTATATGCTCATTTTTACATCTCCTTGGACAGAGTGAATCACTCAGTTACAGGTAATGTCAGGAAATCAGACACTCTGTGAGCCTTTGGATGGCAGTACTGGTAAAGATACTGTGAGCCAGAAAAACAAATCCACATTGGGAGTATGTTCCTGTCTCAGTAAAGACTAACTAAAACACTTTTTTGGTGTATGGGATTTGATATAATCAATTTTCCAACAATGTCCTAGTTGATTTTTTTGAGAAACATGCCATGACAAAACACTGATCTTTGCTGCTGATATATCAAATACTCAGCAGTAGCAGTCATTAAATAAACCTCAGTGAGAGAAAGCCCATGGTGTTAGGCCCATGCATAGTTCTTATCTCTTCTACCATAACTATGGAAATCTACACTGTGGATGAAAATCCATGAGATTACTGTGAAAAAACTGGAGTGTTTTTGTGTAGAGGTTGATTGATATCTATTGAAACAGTCTGTTCACCTGATTTAGTGCATATTTTGTAGGGAATATTTCTCATGGTCGTTAATGAAACAATCAGTAGATCCTCATAATACACTTTGTGATCACCCCCATAGGTTCATTTTCATGTCTCTTTTTCATGTCCTTCATCCCTTCTTGTCAAAAATTTGTAAATATCACTCTTTCCAGACCCCTGACCAACCAGTCTCACCATTTGTCACAGCATAGGAATCCATATATAATCTAATCTCAGGCACTTTTTTCTCTTCATGAAGTGGGTAGTTACTGCTGCACACAGGAAGGGTTTACCCTGACGACATTGTTTCATGGTCACAGATGTGTGAACCTGTAGTGTAATAGAAGTTAACTTTCATTTTTAACAAACACATTGAACTGATCCAGACAAGAATAAATGATACATGAATCAGACTTGTTTATTTTTCTTCCTTTAAAGTATCCTCCATGACATCATAGTTGTAAGCTGCGGGAAAGACAGCCTTATCTATCACAGGTTCATCTAGCGTCACAATATCCATCTAGTAGCCAAGTTATATACGTCAGGCCCTAGGGCTACTTGTACAACAGCAAGGACATGCTAAAAAGACATCTATTTCTCTCATCTCCACTCAGAAATGGCATCTGTTTACATCATCTGTTAAGTGCATCAAAGTATTAGTCTCAAGTACAATATGTCTTGCCAAAGAGAACTGACAATGTCCTTCTTTCTTACTGGTAAAAAATGCAAAATACAATAACTTGGCTTTATCTTCAAAGGGATATCCTGTGGATGAGTTCTGGTCTCCTGTGAAGTAGAAAACAAGTAGAAATTAGAAGAAGAAGAAATTTATTTGAAAAAAAAATACTGATGAAGAAAAGATGGGGGAAGAGGGAGCTGGAGGAGGCTTGGAAAGTTGTCAGATTGAAATGGTGATCTGAAGAGACTGAAGAAGAGAAGAAAGGGAAAAAAATGAAAAAAAGTGAGTCAGGCCACACATAAACTTAATGCCAGCTCCTTAACTGGATGCATAATTATCCAATATCATAAAAGGACAGGCACATCGACTGGCACTATAACACCTTGTTCTGCACTGGGGGTTTGGAGGAAGCAATAACACAACACTTTCAGAGAGAACTAACAACAATGGCAATTTCTCTAATTAAAAATGAACTTATGAATTAAGTCTCAGCTAATAAAAAATGTCTAGTGTTAAGAATGCCAACATTATAAATAAACAATCACTATATAATTTCACAATTTTAATTCAGATTACTTAATTATAAACAAAGCAAAAACAATTTTAAAATAAATTTATTTAGAACGCTAAAATTATAAATAAGAGTGACTAAGACAGAAAAAGTCTTCATGAAATAAAAACAAGTAAAAGTAAAATAAGAACAGATGTTTAAGAAAAAAAACTACTGGAAATATTGACAGACATATCTAGATATATATATATATATATATATATGTCTTTGTTTATATCTCTACTTATATCTCTACCAATCTATATGTACATATTTTGCAAATGAAAAAATATACCATCTCACTATAAGGGAAGTAGAGTGAATGAAACATGCAACTAAAATAGACAAAAATTCAAATTCTGAAAAATGTTTACATCTCAAAGACATTTAGACAGTGTAAAAGGTTATTTAAGAAACATGGAAGATAGCTTGAGGTCTTATGATATAACTATACCCATTTTGCAAATGAAAAGAAAAAAATAATGAAAAAAAGGGCAGAGAGACATAAGTACTTTGCCCTGTGCTGTAGAGCTAGTAATGATGAAACCAGATGTGGACATAGAAAGTCTTAGTTCAGAACCATGTTTTTAGCTATGACTCTATTATGTTTAATGTTGTTCATTATTCTAAAACCCTCAAAAGAAATTATTAACTGCATATTTCAGTTAAAATAAAACATAAACATTGAGAAGATATGTGAAATTCAAGAAACAATAGAGCACCCGCAAATTGCTAAAATTGATAATTTTGTTATATTAGTTAATTATAAAACTATGAAATTGTCATTTATTGTTACTTGAAATTAAATAGTTGTTTTAAATTTTAAAGAGAATCCATGAAAAAATATAAATACCATCACATAATTCCAATATAACAGAGAAACTATAGAAATTACGGAAAACTTTTACTAAAATGGAGACAGAAATGCAGAGAAAAAGAAAAGAAAAACTTTTAAGTAATTATAAACAGAAAATATAAATAGGTTGGTGGAAGTTTCTGCCTACCTCCTAATTTTTAGTATTTATATTGTTATTTTAGGTTGTTTTATTACTTATTTTGAGTTTATATGATGCAGTTAAATCTCTTATTTGTTTTAACAAACTTACATGATTTGCATTGATTTCTGATTAAGAAAAATGATATTGATCCACTGACTCTTCTCTCCCTCTACCTTCTAATCGCTATTTCTCAAATTGCTATTTTTATGCTAACAGGATTTATGAAATGTATATTTTTAGAAAATCGTTTAGTCATAAATTTATATGTGAGACTCTCACTTAGTACTTTAAAGTTCCTTTATTCATTCTATTAGATGGCTGCATTTTATCACTAAATATTTATTTTTTTTTCTTTTTAGAAATAAACTTGGCTGCTATGTTTTGAATTCTTACATCTTTGAGAATATTTTCTCTACTTTTAATGTCAATAAGATATGACATAAAATTATGTATTTACTTTTCTGTGAATTTCAGTGGTTATTGCTCTGCTTTATTTAAATGTTGTAAAGAAAAAATGGATCAATTTGACTTTACCCATTACTGACATAGAAACAGCTGGGTTTATTTATTTGTTAGCTTCTTCTACCATCTGAATGACTAAAAAATATTCTCAGAGTACAAGTCAAAAAATATTGAGTGAAAAAAGACAGACACGAAAGAGTACAGATTGTATGATTCCATCCACATCAATCACACACAGGCAAATTAAAGAGTTACAAGTCAGGATATCAATTATCCTGGCAAGGGTAGTAACAAAAGAGGGTATAAGGAAGGCTTAGGGGTGTTGAGAATGTTTGCTGTTTTCATCTGAATGTCGGTTATGTGGCTGATTGCATGCAGGTTAATTTGATCAAAATGTATTAAGCTTTTAAATTACAACTTCAATACTTTTCTGAAAGAATATTATACTTTGTTAAAAAGTTAATGTTAAAGAGACATACCAAGGAAAATTATGATTTGTAATCATGAATATGCTAACACTAAAAAATAAAAATAAAAAATAAATAAATTATAGAAGAAAAAAGACATACCATATGTACATTTTATTTCTTTTATGTGTTACTCACTATTATTATTCTTATTCTGTACATTAAACACACATACACACACTCAGAGATATAGTGGTAGAGTGACTTGCCCAATGCCACCAGCCAGGAAGCAGTTCATGTGAGGTTTGAGCTTGGTCTCTGCCATCGGAGCCTGATCTTGCTTCTGACTAGCAGCTATGCTGTCCTGAATCAGCATTAACAATTTCCATATCAAAAGAAGGCAGTCCCCTGCATAGAGTGGTCCAAAGTCACTCAGCTTCTCCCCAACTGTATGTCCCTCAACTTTAACCTAATTCCTTCATTTGCCACAAAATTGCTAATATATTTGCCCTCCCCCGCAAACACACACCCCTGGGAGAGGTTGGGATACTAACTACCCAAGGAAGATTTACCCACAATTTCAAAGGTTAGTCTATTTCTACATTTCCCAACAAATAAATTGTATAAGGAATGTAAACCTAAAGAGTTAAATCATTGTCTCCTAACAAAATTTATTATTTAAGGATAAAGTGAAAGCTCTGGTTTTTAAATATTCAAGTTTTACAGACAGAAAGCATGTGCTTGACTCAACAGACAGTATTTCATGAGGGACAGTTTCTCATTGCAGATGAGACAATCTGTCTTTGCTAAAGAATGTTCTCTTTGGGGGAAAAAAAGAGGATCCATTTCAACACTCTACAAGTGATAAGTGAAGCATTTCAAAAATAGAAACTCCTAGATGTGTTGATGAGACAATATGTCATTTCCAGAAAAAAAAAAAAAAATATCTTCTTGAAAAGGCTAAATTTCACCCTGTCCCCACATGCCAGTTATTTAAATTTCCACATTTGTGCAGCACTAGCAAATCTTATGGTTCAGGAGATGAAAAAGGAGGTGCTCATTTTCGTCCAGTTATTGATATTTAGTGAAAAATATGCATTCTAAAAAAATACACATTGAATTAAAATTTCCTTTTTAACACAATAAGATCACACTTTATAAAAAGGCGTTAGCCTCGGAATTCATAAAGAAATAACAAACTTAAGAGTCACTTGTATACGGGTGACCAGAACATAGGTCATCTGCTAATCTTTACACTGGTGAGATTTGTTCAAAGAAAAACATGAGACAAGTTAAATTAAAGAGTTTAATTTGAGCAAAGAACGATTCACAAATCAGTAAGCTACCAGAATCAGAACAGACTCAGAGCTACTCCACTATTGACACATGGTTGTTTAAGATTTATGGACAGAAAAAGGGAAGTGACACACAGAAGATGGAAGTGAGGTGGAAAGCAGCTGGCTGCCTGTGATTGGCTGAGACTTGGCTACTTGTTACAAGAGTAGGTTACAGTCTGCTTGCCCATCAAGTTAGGTTACAAAAGTAGATTAATCTATTTACACATCAAGCTAGGTTACAGTTCACTTTGTCTGAAGAAAACTTTAGGCCAAACTTAAGACATTATAAAGACCTTAGACTAAGAATCAGGAAATCTAAATGTACTTATTGCTGTTTTTCTCTTTTGCCTATGTGGTATAAGGTATAATACTTAATTGTCTGGTTTTCAGTTTTCCCATTTAGGAAAATTAGGAAGTTAGAGTAAATATTCTTCAAATTTTCTCTGGCTCTAAAAATTTCTAGTTCTATGATATGCAAAAATTGTCCCACCACAATCTCCTTTCTGTTTAAGGCAGTCCAGCTAGCTGTCAGAGAGTTTTTGCCCATGCCATTCCCACTGAACTAAATGATTTAATAATGTTCTTGATGCAATCAATGTTTATTTATACTTCTAGAACATAAAAGTCAAATTTGTAAGAAAGTCTTTTCCTAAATTAATGACTTGATCAACTCTCTTACATTTGTTCCCCTTGCTTTTACACTCACCTTTGCAGGACTATGAAAAAAATAAAACAGATTACAAATGAAAGTATTGGGGTAAAGGGTGCAGAAAACAAAGGTGCTATTTTTAGCAAATAAGGAGGGACATGATGTTTCTGATAAAATATGTTGGGCATAATATTTGTTTTCTGTTCCCTTCATTTAGCCTACAAAAATACTGGGTCAATCTAGATTGTACTTTGTTATTGACATCTGAAGAAGAGGATTGAAAACAACAAATCTTTTAGCTTTAGTTTTCAGCTGTAAAATAATTTTCCATCTCTGCATGATATCACACTCAGAATTTGGCTGTTTAAATAAAATTTTGGACAAAATGTTTTTTCTTACATTCTCTAGAATTTGCTCCAAATTCATTTATTTGTTTATTCTAATACAAAACCCCAAAAGTAATCATAAATATTACTTTGTAATAACCTCACATACCCCACAAAACTTTTTTATTTCTACTTGTACATTCTTACCAGAACACATTTATTTGTGTATACTTATACATATCCTTTCATGTAAATTCACTATAATTGTTGTTTTCTTCTCTTTCTCTATTTTGAATTTCTGTTTGAATTTTCTGGTGCTTCTTTATCTTAATGCCCAGATCAGCATGTCTCTGTGGGGGTCTATTGTTTGTCTTTATACAGTTGGTCAGACCTCTCTCTCCACACAGTTATGACAGTTTACAGAAATTATTAGAAATGGCAGTTTTGTGGTCAGCACACTTCACTAATTTCAAGATGTAATGCTATACAAGTGTGTGTGTGTGTGTGTGTGTGTGTGTGCATATGCATTATAACACTTATGGAAAGACGGAATTAAAAGATAAGTGCAAAACCGAGGTAAGTAGTCTAAATATGACAATGATTTCTGTGCTTTATAAAAGCTGTATTAAAGACCAAAAGTATTTGTTGAAAATTTTAAATAAATAAAAAAATAAAAGTTGTAAGCAAAATAACTTAAAGTTTTTTCCTGCTTATATGAATAGACACAAAAACTTGTAAAACACTAAAAATTGTAAAGAAGAACAATGAAGTTACTCATTTTTCATTAAAAAAAAAAAAAGTCATTTAAGCCCAAACCTTTCATTCCATTTTCCTTCTATCAAGAAATGTGTTTTTTAGTCTGGGCTTACAGAGGTAAATATTTCCCTCATCTCATATGAAGCTCTTTTTTTTTCACTGTTTTGTATCACTAAGTTCTTAAAGTTTCAGATGTTTCATAAAAGAAAAAGAAAACTTTAAAACTTTGATTCTTATTGATTTTCAGTCAATAATTTCTTTCTGGAAAAATGTTTCTTAAATGGTAAGAATAAATCTTGGTTATTGCTGAAGAAAGGGAGGAAACCAGATTTGAGGATGATGGCAAATTTTAGTATTTCTCTAATTGTTGAATGCTTTCTAAAGAAGCATATGTTCATGTATTACTCATATAATTAAAAAATAAATTTTAAATAAATATAGACAATAATGTAAAAAAAAGATAATACAAATCTTCACATGAACTCTTTGAAGTACCCTCATATATTATGATTATGTTTGCTCTTTCAGTATTTTTAAAAAAAATCCATAATGAAATTCAGTTGCTTTAATTATTATCTTAAAATGGAATCCTCTTTTGTATACTTAAATCTCAAATGTGAAAAGTAGGACATGATATATAAATGACATATAAAGCTATAAAAATGCCAGGTTTGAAATAAATAAACATATCTCTTTGTTCATGAGACAATGATTTATTCCTGTTTTTAACGATGTTATCAAGTCAATAGCTTTCTTATTTCTACTGTCACCTATAGGTGATATATTAATATTACTGTCATTGTTTTATTTGCCTGACACCTCAAGCTAATGCTGAAAAACAACTTGTTTCTTGTCTAACACATTACTGCCATGTGCAGTCACCCATTGGAAATCAATACACCACTAACAGCAATGTCTCCACTTATTCCTCCTATTTAGGCACATATAAAAGCAATGGTTCACAGCAGTAAAAATTAATGTACTATGGATATATGTATAAAAATGAATAATCTTAAAAACATGTTTTTGAATGATAAAACAAGTTGCAAAGTAATACATGAAGTATAATACTATGTGCAAACTGTTGTAGAATATTTAAAGTATTATATATATTTTTATAAATAATAGTATAAAACATGCATGGGATTAATAAACCACAAAATCAGGATATGTGACACAATGAAACAAGGAACTAAGATTGTATTTATGATTGTTTTACTTTAGAGTCATCTGAAGCAAATTTGGCAAAATACTAAACAATAAAGCTGGATGATAAGGAAAAAACAACACAAAACAGTGGTACACATGAAAATCTAACGATATAAGTACACCTGAAATTTTAGTGAAAAGACATGGTATTCTTTGTGATCTTGGTGAACTCACTTGATATTGTGCAATGTAAATTTCCTCATGTTTCCTCCTTTCACAGTCTCCTTGTGTTTTAGGTTCCCATTCCTATACCAAAATATTTGCTAACATAATTTTATGCCGAAAGTTTGGCTATTAAGGACTAGGTGAAATTCTCATCAAAATTCAAACTTTACAGAATAAAAGAACTTTAAAGAATACATAGCAACATATTTATTAAATTAATCCTTTTTTACACTAGCTTAGTTGACATTTCAGGATTACTAGATTCTCAGATATTTAGTTTTCTTTTCAAGTTTCACTAAAATATTAAGCTCTCATAGAATTTATATTCAGTTTAATATATTTGTTTAAAATATAGATGACTTGTCATTTTCAAGTGTTTATATTTAGTTATAAGTGTCATTTGCTTGTTTGGCTATTATAATAACAGAATATCAAAATGGAAAGCACCCTAGAGCTCATTTCTTAAAACCTGTTTCTTATCCAGATTTGAAACAGGACAACTCATCTCATAAAGTAACATCTTTGCAAACACATAATTCTACGTATTTCAGAGTTAATAATTCAAAGTGCAGGTTGTTAGGTTGTGGTCACTCAGTGAGTTACTGAAACCTTGGGAAGAGACCAGTCCTTTTGAGGTTCTGCCAGGCAACCTTGCAATCAAATTGCAAAAGAAGTTGATTAATTGCCATGAGCATTTATTCATTAAATTATTACTTTATTAATTACTGAACATCATCATCTTGAGAGCTAGGATTATTTTTTCCATATTTTCAGTTTATGCCTAGTAACTGTCATGGAAAAATAGACATTCAGTAAATGGTTGCTGAGTAATGAATGTACATATATTATGTGTTAAAACCTACACTAGCTGGTTTTTGTTAGTTTTATTTTATTTTTAATTGACAAATAGTGGTTTCATATATTTATAGAGTACAACATGATGTCCTGACACATGTGTACGCTGTGGCATGATCATGCTAGCAGTGCTTTCCTTACTACTAGAAATAGAGTCACTATCATT
This sequence comes from Cynocephalus volans, assembly GCF_027409185.1. Lineage (NCBI taxonomy): Eukaryota > Metazoa > Chordata > Mammalia > Dermoptera > Cynocephalidae > Cynocephalus > Cynocephalus volans. The sequence continues at coordinate 101,453,115 of NC_084468.1, read as the reverse complement.
TCTAAATCTGCTCAGATTACGTCAGTTCCAGAAACCTTAAAACCAACTCAGAAAATCCATTCTTAAGGTTCTCCTCTTTTAGAATGACCAAAATCTCAGTACCAAAATCTGAACTAATTATGGTCCTCCAGAGAATCAGAATCAATAGGATATGTATATGTATATGTATATTTATATATATATATATATATATATGTATATGTATATGTATAGAACGAGACTTATTTTAAGAAATTGGTTCACATTATGGAGCTTGTCAAATCTAAATCTACAGCTGGGCCAGCAGGCTCAATACCTGGGAGAGCTAATGGGACAGTTTCAGTGTGACAGCCAGCAGGCAGAGATCCAGGAGCGTTGATGGTGCAGATGAAGCCTGAAGGCAGTCTGCTGGAGAATTCACTCTTGCTGTGCAAGGCCAGTCTTTTAGTTCTCTTCAGGGCTTCAACTGATTGGATGAGGCTCACTCCTGTTATGGAAGTCAGTCTGCTTACTTAAAGTTTACTGCTTTAAGTGTTAATCTCATCTAAAACACCATCTATATTAGTCTATTTTTGTGCTGCTATACTAGAATACTGGAAACTGGGTAATTTATAAAGAAAGGAGGTTTATTTGGCTCATGATTCTGGGATAGCTGCATTGGGTGAAGGCCTCTGACTGCTTCTACCCATGGTGGAAAGTGGCAGGCAGCTGGCAGGTGAAGATCACATGGTGAGAGGAAGAGAGGGAGAGAGAGAAAGTGAGAGAGAGAGGAGATGCTGGGGTCTTTTTAAAAATTCTTTAATTTTATTTAATTTAATTTTATCAATATACAATGTAGTTGATTTTCATGTCCCTTTACTGATTCCTCCCTCCCACCTCCCTTGCCCCTCTCCCCCCAATCAACATCATATCTGTTCACTTGTCTTAACAAGTTCAAGGAATTATGATTGTTGTGTCTTCTTCCCTGCACCCCCATTTGTTTGTGTATTTATTAATTTATTTTTTAGCTCCCACAAATAAGTGAGAATATGTGGTATTTCTCTTTCTGTGCCTGACTTACTTCACTTAATATAATTTTTTCTAAGTCTATCCATGTTGCTGTGAATGGTAGTGTTTCATTTTTTTTTATAGCAGAGTAGTATTCCATTGTGTAGATATACCACAGTTTCCTTATCTACTCATCTGATGATGGATATTTGGGCTGGCTCCAACTCTTGGCTATTATAGATAGTGTTACAGTAAATATTGGAGTACAGGTATCCCTTCGGCATGATGATTTCCATTCCTCTCGGTATATTCCCAGCAGTGGAATAACTGGGTCCTATTAAACAACCAGCTCTCACAAGAACTAATAGAGCAAGAACTCACTACCCCACTTCCACAAAGGTGTTAATCTATTCATGAGGGATCTACCCCCCATGAACTAAACATCTCTCAACACTGTCACATTGGGGATCAGATTTTGACATGAACGTTGGGGGGATAACATATCACCGTGCAAGTCGGCACACAAAATTAATCATTACACAGCTTTATTTCTTATCTCTCCTCTTCTTGTTGACCTCAATTATATGCACATTAGGCCTTTGGAACTTCTACCAAAACTCATTACAGTCCTTTTCATTTTCTAAAATTTATTTTTTAACGGTTTGTTTTATTTTGCATAGTTTATATTACCAGGTGTTAAAGTTTACTTTTTTTTTTTTCTTCAAAAGTACCTAATCTGTTCATTCTAAGTAGTTTATTTTTCATCTTTGACATTGCAGTTTTTATGTCCAGACATTTGACTGGTGGGATTCTAACTACATTATGAAGATAAAGTAAACAGGATTTGCTAATGGATTAGATATAGTTTGTAGGAGAATGAGAAAAGTCAATGATGTATTTTTCATTTACAGAAATGTGCAGCTTCAAATGAGCAACATTTTTTGTTTTGCTTTGTTTTGGGTTAGTAAGCTTATAATCAGAGTTTACAGAGTTCCATTTTGGAAATTTTTGTTTGTTTCAGATGTCTATTAAACACACAGATGGAAAATCAAGAAGGCTCTAGAAGAAAATATTTACTTGCGCTGGAATGCTGACAGTGTAATTGGCATACAAGCAGTAGCTAAAGTCTTGAAACTGAATTACATCAAGAGAATAAAAGGATATAGAGATTGAAACCTTATGTTCAGAAGAAGAAAAGAAAGCTGCAGATGAGTTTGAAAAGGATTGGAGTGTGAGGTAGGAAGAAAATGAGAACTGTGTTATCTTAAAGGAGGTCTATTTAAAAAAAGGTAGTTAATTGCCTTGTTAACTTTAGAAGTACATCAAGATTGAAATTTTGTCTCTAAATTTGACAACAGTACTCAGTTATTACCTTAACTGTAGACTTTCTTTTGATTAGACGAGGGCCTGATTAGAGTGATTTCATAAAGAGTGAGTGAACAAGAATTGCAGGCAATAAATATAGCCAAGAAGTTTGAAAATTTTGTTACATGTAGGAGCAATGAAATAAAAATGTGTATGATGGGGAAGCTGTGTCAAGAACATTCTTAAAATATAAGCAAAAAACTTTGTTTCATGCTGATAGGAGTAATCTAGAAACCACTAAAAGAACTATGGTAGAGAAGAAGAGAGTAATTACTGGTGTGAAAATTTAATTAGAAAAGAGGAAATGGAATTGTATACAAACATGGCAATCCGGCAGAGAGCAATGCTGGGGAGAGGCTGCAATTTATTCAAGAGGTGGACCTGTAAGTTCTTTACTTGTAATTGTTGATCTATCTCATTTCTCTCATGAAACTATTTTTGCCTTAAATTGTTGAGATTATATTGGCACATTAATAATTTTCTTTATCATGATATTAGTGAGCTATCATTTTATATCAGATAATCCCCCCACCCCTTAAATTATAGTGATTCTTTTTTCCCCTACTATTTTGTATTCTTTACAAATTAAAATTTATAACAGCCTTTTTTAAAAGTCTTCTTTTATTGTTACGTCTTATCCATTCCTTCATATTTGAACCCCTTGTATCCTGTAGGTCTAAATAATTCTTTATTGCTACAACAATTTCTTGTGTCATCAAATCTGAGATTCTTTTTCCTTTAGTTAGTATTACCCTACTGTTATTTATTAAAATTATAGTCAAACTAAAACTTAATTATCCTAGTTAATCATTTTATTTAATATTATTTATAGAATTTTATTTTTTTCTTGATTTCTGCCTTCCATTTGGTAGACTAAATTTTGTTTTAATTATTTAACAATTACGTATATTGTTTTTATTCCTTTTATGGTAACAACTTTTAAATATGTGTTTGTTATTTTAAACCAACTTCTTGAACATATTAATATCTATATTTTTTCCTAATAATTACAATTTCCCTCATTCTTTTCCAAGCTTTGTATCTCTCTCTCTACATATGGATAATTTATAAAGAATGTTAGAATATTTTTATATTTATAAATATTCCTAGATTTTGTTTAAAATGGCAATGGCTTTGGTGAGAATTTTTACCTGGAAAATATGGCGCGCACGTGTGTGTGTTCATGTAAAGGAAAATCCTGGATTAAATTGCAACTACAATTTTTTGTAATTTAATTCACCATTTATAACTTTGCTAGTATTCCAGAGAATTCTATAATAAATAAAAGGATAGCTATGAATCTCATATTATGGCTGTAAATTCTTACAACAAGTGACATTTCACTGTTGTATGGGCTGCATACCAGAAAATTTCGTGTGATAAATTTATCAATGTCTAAATTCCCTGATGAAATATGGCTATTTTTTTTGTCCTTAAAAAGGTAGATCAATCAATGTTACTGAGGGCTTTTCATCACTGAAAATTTTTTCATTAATATTTGAAACTTTAATAAAGTTTCAAAATGATTTAGTTTTCTCAGATTATTGTTGCAGTCAGAATCTCTTTTTCTACTAAGTTTTAAAAATAAGAACTTACATCTATATATGATATTTGGTTTATTATTTTAGTCAAAATGGCTTTCTGTTTTAAATGTAGTACCAATAAATGATTACTATAATAAATTCAAGCAATAATTGTTATATACAAGGACATGATGTATATCCCAATTATCTGTGGGTATGCGTAATCAATTCTAAGATACAAATTTCAATAATATGATGTGTAAAACAAATTTCCTGCTTAAATAATTCTAGCTTTATTGGGAAAGCTTATAAAAATGTATTGAAGAGTGTTTGCCAAAAACTGTAGAGTATACACCTGTGTACAGTAGCAGGCCTAATTTCTATGAAAACTACATATTAAGAAAGAAGGAATTTAAGAATACACTTAACATTTTTGAGGTGGTTTTTAGACTTGCTGCGATTGTTTCTGCTTTCAAATAGCTGATAAGAATGAGCCTCAAGCTCATTCAGTGACTTTTCATGTGATCATTTTATAGGATAAAGGCTTTGTGACAAACTAGAGAGGTATGTTTATCTGTAAATATTCATTATTTTTTTCAAAAATCTTGTCCAGATATCAATTGCTTTTGTAAAATAGAAAATATCAATGTAAGTATATCATACATATACCCTCTTAGTATTATTTGTTTTTCTGCCATGATTTTCTTTCCAGTTTTTTTAATGTTAAAAATAATCCTTTATTAACTTTTTCAGCGCCTAAAGATTGTATTTTTATAAACCACTAGTATCTAACAGTCGTTTGTTAATTTAAGCATTTGTACTTTAAGAATGAGTAGAATTTCAATAATGTTCATAGAGTAATTCTTATAAAAATATATAAATGCAAGCATCAATTTTTATTTAATAAAATGTAATTGTAACTATCCTGTGATAAAAGTATTAGTATTCAGAAGTAATTAAAACCTATTTATATATATTTAAGAATTAAGAATGAGAAAAATATAAATATAGGATACCGAAAATAAATTTTGATAAATTTTCCTAAATATATCAAATTAAATAAATAGTTTTCTTTAATTCTGCTTCAAAAACAAACATGGTGTATATTTTTAAAAGCTATTTTGGGGGAAGAAACTAATTCAAAGCTAAACTGTTGCTATTTATTTATTTATTTATTTCATCTCATCTCAATTAAACTGGCTATTATCACAAAGACCAAAAATAGCAAATGCTGGCAAGGATGCAGAGAAAAAGGGTATCCTTATACATTGCTGGTAGGATTATAAATTAGTATAGCCATTTTAGAAAATAGTATAAAGATTTCTTAAACAACTACAGAAGGAAATTTCACATGACCCAGCAATCCCCACTACTAGGTATATGCACAGAGGAATGGAAAGCATCACGTTGAAGGAATACTTGCACTCCCATGTTTATCACAGCTCTATTCACAATAGCCAAGATATGGAACAAACATAAATGTTCATTGACAGATGGTTGGATAAAGAAAATGTCATATATGCACACAATGGAATACTACTCAACCATGAAAAAGAATGAAATTCTGCCTTTCACAACAGCATAAATAAGCTTGAAGAAAATTATGTTGAGTCAAATAAGCCAGACACAGAAAGAGAAATACTGCATGTTCTCACTCATATGTGGGAACTAATAAAGAGAACAAAACAGAACAAAAAACCTAAACAAATAATGCTGTGGACTGGGTGTCCACCAAAAGTCACTGAGGCTTGGTCCCATTGTGACAGTTTTAAGAGTATGGGAAATCCTATTGCAGTAGTTGAAGGTTGGGGCCTTGAAGAGGAGGTTATACTGTCAGGACAATGCCCTAGTAAATGGATTAATCCATTCATGGTTTAATGGTGGTCATGGTTGTGGTTTCGAGGGCTCTAAATGGAGAGTCAGTGAAGAAGTTAGCTCTCTCTCTGCTTACATCATCCACCATGTGACACCCTGATCTGCTGTGAAGAGTCATTACCCACCAACAAGGCTCTCACCAAGTGTGTTCCCTGGACTTTGGACTACCTAGCTTCTGAAACTGCAAGCAATAAATATTGTTTCTTTATGAGTTTTCCAGTTTCAGGAATTTGTGTTATAAGGAAGAGAAATAAACAGACTAATACAGAAAATTGGTACCAGAGAAGTGAGATGTTGCTTATAATAAGTACTTAAAAATGTGGAAGTAGCCTTGGAACTGGGTGTTGGGCAAAGGTTGTAGGAGTTTGGAGGACTCAGAAGAAGACAAGAAGATGAAGAAAAGTTTGGAATTTCTTAGAGACTGATTAAATGGTGGTAACCATAGTGCTAAAAGAAATATGGACAGTGAAGGCTATTCTGAGAAGATCTTAGATGTAAACGAAAAGGGACATATTGGAAACTGGGGCAAAGATCACCCTTTCTATGAACTGGCAAGGAACTTGGCTGTATTTTGCTCATTCCCAAGAGTTTTATGGAATGTGGAACTTAAAGATGTTGAACCAGGATATTTGGCAGAAAATATATCTAAGCAGCAAAGCATTCAGGAAGCTACATGGCTACTTCCAACAGCTTATGCTGACTTATGGCAGAAAAAGTATGCTTTAAAGCCAGAATTTGTAATTAAAAGGGAGGCAGAGCATAAAGATTAAGAAAATTTTGGACCTGGCCATATGGTAGAGAATGAGAAAGCATTTTCAGGAGAAAAATTCAAGGGTGCAGTGTAATGACTGGTTGCTAAGGACCTTAGCATGGCTATGAGGCAAACAGGTGCTAATAGCCAAGATAATGGGAGAAAGGCCCTGAAGTCATTTCACAAATCTTCTGGGCCACCCCTCCCATCACAGACCCAGAGAGAATGGTTTTGGGGAACAGGTCTGAGGAGCCCTTCAAGGGCTTGCTGCCCCAGGCCACCACAAGAAGCTGCTTCCAGCTCCATCACCCTGGCAGCTACAGCTGTATCTAAATCGGCCCCAGGTGTGGGTTGACACAGCTTTGAAAGATACAAGCCAGAAGCCTTGGAGGCATCCACGTTGTGTTAAGTCGGCTGACTTGCAGAATGCCAGAGCTATGGAGGCTTGGGAACCTCCACACCAATTTCAAAGGATGTATGGAAAAGACCAGGGATCCAGGGAGAGATCTATCACAGGGGCAGAGTCACTGCAGCTGGCCTTAGCTAGAGCAATGCTGAGTGGAAATGTGGGATCAGAGTTGCAACAGCAAACTCCCACCAGTGCCATGCCTAGTGGAGCCTCAAGAGCAGAACTACCATGGATCCACCAGAACTGTGGAGTTACCAGCATGCAACACCAGCCTGGGGGAAACCAAAGCACAGCCTGAGACCAAGAAAGCCATAGAATCAGAGGCCCAACCTGCACACCAGCATGAAGAGAATGCCAAAGATGGGGTCCACGAACATGATTTGCCAGCTTTGAGGTTTAATGCCTGCCCTGCTTGGTTTTGAACCCATTTAAAAACTGTTAGCCCTTTCTTTTGGTCTATTTCTCCATTTTAGAATGAGAATATGTACCCTATGCTTGTCCCACCATTGTATCATGGAAGTAGACAACTTGTTTTTATTTCATGGGTAGGACTTTTGAGTTTAGATTTTTGAGTTGAAACAAGTTAAGACTTTAGGGATGAAATTAACATATTTGTAAGTAAAAAGGACATGAGTTTTGGAGGGCCAGGGGCAGAATACTATGGATTGAATATCCACCCATATTCATTGAGGCTTGATCCCTACAATAACAGTGTTAAGAGGATGGGAAATCCTATTTTGGTAGTTGAAAGGCAGGGCCTTGAAGAGGTGATTAGATTGTGAAGACTATGCCCTGGTAAATGGATTATTTTATGGATGGTTTAATGGTGGTCATGCATGTAGTTCTGGGGGCTTTTAAAGAAGAGCCAGTGGGGAGGTTAGCTCTCTCTCTGTTTCTACCATTTGCCATGTGACACCTGCTTTGCTGTGAAGATCACTACCCACTAACATGACTCTCAGCAGATGTACTCCCTGGACTTTGACTTTGAACTTCCCAGCCTCTGAAACTGTAAGCAATAAATATTGTATTTTTATAAACTACCCAGTTTCAGGTATTTCTATTATAAGCAACAGAAACAGACTAATACAAATAGTAATAATAATAAGTTGAATGGTTAAAAGGATAGAGAAGAACTCTGGCTACTAGAGGAACAAGAAGGGAGGGAGGAGAGGGGTTAGTGAAAGGCTGGTTAATGATACAAAATAATAGACAAGCAAAATAACTCCTGTTGGTATATAGTCGACTCAGGAAGCCATAACTAACAGTTATTTACTGAATGTTATCAAATGACTAGAAGAGAGAAGATCAAATGTGTACATCACAAAGAAATGACTAAGTTTTACAGTGATGAATATGCTAATTACTCTGAATAGATGAATAGTCATTGTATATATGCATTGAAATACAACTCTGCCCCATAAATATGTACATTCAATATGGTTCAATAAAAAATTTTAAAATAATTTTTTTATATCTTAAACACTTTTGATTGTCAAGACAAAGGATGTTTAAAAAAGATTATGTGTATGTTTTAAATATATTTGTATACATATACATACATGTGAATGTTCACATACATGTAAATACCATCCATAATTAGACAAATATTAAATGCCAACTGTAGAGCTAGGGCTGGGTCTCTGGTGCTCACAGACCCCTCAAACTGTTCACATACCCTTCACACGCAGGTCTGTGAGCGAGGTAACTGGACAAAATGGTCTATGGAGCCTAGGCTGAAGTAGGAATAGTCTTTATTCAGCACACACACATCTAATAGCTAAATAGTACAAAGAGAAACTCAACTGCTACTGTCAAAGTCCAAAGAAAAACTGAGCAGCTGCCAACAGAGTAAACATGCTTTATTTTAAGATATGAGCTCTGCCAGCCAGCACTGCTTCACAAACTGAAGAACACACAATAGCAGCAAACTAAAAAGATACATTTGTGCACATGCGCACTAACTTCACCCACACACAACCTGTTTATAAGAAATGTACTGCTCGACCCCCAACCAGACCTGAGCCAAGGGAGCCTGCCAAAATTATCCTATTTTCCCCACAATCCACCCCTTCAGGGTCCCTTGCCATACAATCTACATGTTAAAAATCTTCCACGATGTTCCCTTAGTGAGGATAAACGACCCTTTAGTTCATATAACCTATTGTCCATTCAATATGCCTTAAGGCTTGTCCTGTAGTTCTGTCCTTTAGCCAAACATGTCTGGTTAGTAGTCATCATTGGTGTGCTTTTCCGTGGGAATCTTGTAGTCATACTTATGTGAAGTTCAGTGCATATTCAGTAGATGATCACGGCAATGTATGTATGGACCCAGTCGACTCTGGTGCAGTGCCTTCAGCCAGAACACTATGGGTGAAAAGACAGAAGGGTTATTGGCATCAATAGGGGAAGTTCTCACCCCTCTGGTAAGATACATGCCAGTGTGACATCCTGAGAGAGGATGGTTGCGGGAATAGGTATCTTACCTGGTTTATGATAGCATACTTTATCTGCTAACACTGTGGGATCTATAGGTTCTACATGTAGCAATATAGGGGAACTCATAATTGGCCACACAAACAGAAGACCAGTAAGTCTCTGACTTTGGCAGTAGTCCCACAAGATCCACCTGCACTGTGTCAGGGGCACTCTCACATGAGTTATATGCCCATCAGGGGCACCCGTCTGCTCATCAGGAGCACATCTGCCCATCAGGGGCATTTTTTCTCAGGTTTATGTGGCACCTGGCGAGACATTGACTGCCTGGTCTTGCAGCCAGCATGCTGCATTCTCCAGTGTAGCCACCCAGCTACATCAGCTGCTGGAGCTCTCTCCAGCCATCTTACATAGCCAGTGCATCAGCTTCATCATTGCCAATTCAGCATGAGGCCTCCAGTTCTCGCCTGCCCCCCAAAGATGAGCACCTTGGCCTGCTCCCTAGTCAAAATGGGACAGTTCATATGCCTCCTCAGGAACAATCAAAAAATGCTTTAAAGCCACTGAATGTACCTTGCTACCTGTTTCTGGATGTTTGGTGAAATGCTGTTCAGGGTGCAATTGCCAGCACAAGGCAAACAGCACTGCATTTGGCTGCCGGTCAATTTTCTTTTTATTAACCCCTGCCGCAAGCAAGTCAAGCCACATCTGCTTATGGCTAGTCTTGCTTGGTCCCTTCAGGATAAAATCCTGAGCATTTCTTGGGTATTTGGTCTCAGCCACCTTTCAGACCCCTTTTGCTTGTCTCCTATCCTCCACTCCACCCAAACTGGCTATCATGGTCATTACTTCATGTATAGGACGACCAATGTATGGGGCCTGTATGGCCATTAGTGACCCAAAGGATATTGATGGGGCACTGTGCAGCACTGTGTCTCTCATGGTGCCTGTAAAAGTTTCATCGTCTGGGCCACGTGTGTTCTCATTAAACATGGACTGCCGCATCCCCAGCTCTCAAATTATTTGGAATAACTCGGCATATGTTTGCCATTTACTAACAATCTTGGGCAGTTCTCCAGCATTTGCCGACATGGTTCAGGCAGTTGCACTCACCAATTCCATTAAGGAACAATTACCTGGCCCTTGTGCATATCTACAGCTATTCTGCAGCCCCTGCCTCAGGGATGGGTGCATGGTGATTGAGGCCAATTTTTCCATTTCCTCACCAGAGCATACCACACTATCCACCCCTAGGTCCCATAACCACAACAGCAAGCAGACAGGGGTTCCCCTGTTTCTGCCAAATCTGTCTCCTCAAGTCAACTAATTCAACCTGGGTATATGGGACATAGGTGGTAAATTGGGTCACCTGTGGATTGCCCACTGGTTGCCCACCCGGTCCTATAGGTTGCTCGTGCTTCATTTTCTGATTCACAAAAGGTCATATCTGGGGACACACAGTCTCCCCCAACTCACCACTGGGTTCATCGTTCTCCCTGGTGTGAGAAGCAGGAGTGGCCAGTCACTGCACATCATCATCCAGAATAATTGTCTGTGCTTCCAACAACTCTGCTTTCTTCTTCAGCTCTTGATCAGTTTGCAGCAGAGTGAGCAGCACCCAGGCTCTGGTCAGCAGAAAAGTGGCCACTGGGCACCACATGCTCAAAGACAGTCACATTTCCTCCCCCTCCTAAGGGGCTTTCCACTTCAGTGCCTGGTCTATGCTGCCTTGCATTACAGCAGGCAGCAACCAGATCCCAGTCAACAGGAAAGTGGCCATGGGGCACAACATGTTCAAAAGCAGACACATTTCCTCCTTCTCCCAGGGCTTCTTGGCTCCTGTACCTGCTCAGAATCCTGCTGACTATGCCAATTGTAGAGCTAGGGCTGGGTCTCTGGTGCTCACAGACCCATCCAGCACATTCACAAACCCTTCACATGCAGATCTACGAGCTAGGTAACCAGACAAAACAGTCCTTGGAGCCTTGGCTGAAGTAGGAATAGTCTTTATTCAACACACACACATCTAATAGCTAAACAGTACAAAGAGAAACTCAGAAACTCAACGGCTACTGGCAAAGTCCAAAGAAAAACTGAGCAGCTGCCAGCAGAGTAAACATGCTCTATTTTTAGATGTGTGCTCTGCCAGCCAACACTGCTTCCCAAACTGAAGAATACACAATAGCAACAAAACTAAAAAGATACATTGGTGCACATGCACACTAACTCCACCCACACACAACTTGTTTATAAGAAATGTGCTGCTTGACCCCCAACCAGACCTGAGCCTACGGAGCCTGACTAAATTACCCTATTTTCCCCACACCAATTTATATCATTTATCTTTGAAAATCATTTATTCTGTCTTGACTGAGGTCTGAAATTTACTTTGAAATTTTTCTGTAGCTACAATAATAATAAATGCAGTGTTTGATAAAAATTAGTGTAAAATGGAAACAGTGATTTAATATAGGCACCGTCCTGAACTGCATGTTTAGAAAAATACGGGTGTATTGCGTGGATAGTTAAATGTTGGCTACACTAGCCCAAAGGTGGGAAAATGTAGGAATTGCCAACCTAGGATAATCTTTCAAATTATTTCCTCTTCTCCTTAGATCATATGGTTTTTAGCATTATACCTGAATTAATGATGCAGCTGGTTTCTTCAGTGGCCAGCATCATGTCTCTGAATACTTGATTTGAGCTGCAGCTGTGACAAACAAATCAGATTCTCCTCTTGCTGACAATGTCCCAGCTAATGCCATACATCTATCCACATTCCGCCCAAAAGCACTCTATCATCAAAAATACTATTTCTCCCTATTGCAAGTGCAGCCCAGAAGTGTGGAGCAGTTAAAATTCTCTCTCCTACTGTGATTCTTAAAAATGGAGAACAAGATAGATAATACGTAAGACAGATTTTTATCTGTCAAGGCAAAAATTCTGAAAAACTTCTGATAAAATTTTTAGAGGTCCCAATATTTGAGCCTCTGTTGCCTACAGCACCAGACTTGATGATGTACACTTATGTGGGCTATTTCTCCTTATCTACATCAATTTCCTGCCTCAATAATATTTCTTTAAAGAATTTTTATTTCAGTAGTATAATTGATACAAAATGTATTAACTACATGAAAGTTTTTATTTTAAGTTCTACTTTTGAGGAATACAAATTAAGAAAACTGCTATCAGAAGTGGCCATTGGAAGCAGACTCTCATAAAAATAATTTGGGACTTCATAACTGAAAGATCAAATCACTATTAGGACTATATTGCAGGTGGGAAGTAGAAGGTGATAAAGCATTGACTGCTTCTACATAACGCTTACTAAGCCCCTAAACAGTGGTGGATTGGCATGAGGTAGAGGTAAGGGGAAAGCAATGGTTAAATAGGAACAATTGTAACTATTAATATTGAGAAGTGGGTCCATTTTTATTAATTACATTAGAAGTGGAAAATACATTTTTTCCATTAGTTACTGGGCACAGGTCTGGTTTCCTGATCCCTTTCAGAAATAAACCACTCAAAACTCAGATGTTGGTGAAAATGGAAGTCAGCTTTTTTTCAGGAATACTGGTGACTTGAGTAGAGATGTTAAGCTAACCCATGTTTCTGGGAAACTTGGAGGAGCATGGCCAGACTAAAGCCATCTCTAAGACTCAGATTTACTGAAGGGTTTTTAAAGAAGGGGCTGAGGAAATGGAATGTGGGAAATGAAAGGCAGAAAGGAGGGGGATTTGAGCCAGGAAGGCTTCATGCATAGTCTCAGGTGTTAAGTCTTGCCATGACTCCCTCTGATTTCTGCTCCCATCCTTGCTATTATATCATGGTCCTGCTAAAGGGATGGAATCAGCAGAGCTCTATTGATGTCTTTCTTTGTTTCCCAGGGTCTGCAAGTTTGCAGCTTTAGGCTGGCTGGGAAACAACTTTACATTTATGTAAATAATATCATCTTGCCCCATAACCATGGTTCAAAACATCAAATAACATGAGAAAAGAGGAAACTCAGAGAAATGCGTGCCACAGAACAAAACCTGTGTCCTTTTAAAATTTGTCCTACAGCCCATGTGGTTTTAGGTCCCAACATAGCTTCAGTCCTGCTCATCCAACCAGGAGAGTATTTGCAATCCCCACTCTGCTTGACCAACAATAATGGATCTGGTTTTAAACTAATAAACACATTAACACAACAGGCTTCATGAAGTATCAAGTTTCCTTAGCCTGAAGAAAGGGTATGAGACAGACAGCAATATAAATTACACAGAAAAGGGACTGTGGAAATATAATGTGAAATCCTGGCACAGCTTCAAATATCAATTTCAGCTATCAAGGTGTAGATCATCAAGAGACTGGTTACATATGATCAATCTTAGTTCAGGAAGACTTTAACTCTGGGATAACTTCATCATTTAGATGATCTGAGATAACTTTAAAGGCCCCTTAGTGGTGCATGACTATGTTACATTCTTTAGTGCAGTTTCTTCTCAGTTAACACAGCTTATTCTTTACTCAATGAACAATCTCGACATTTGGATATTTATTTGTGTTAAATCTGGTGCACTGTCATAAATTCTTTGATATAGTTAATTAAATTGATAAATTACTTGAAATGATAAGGAAACTACACTACTGAGACTGGAAAAAAGAACACAGACCTACCATTAAAATTGTTTTTCCCAGCAGTGTTACTGTATTTTGGTTTACATTTTCATTTTTCTGGTTACTAGTGAAATTATGTATTTTTGTTTTTATTTCTTGGATCTTTGTATATACTATTTAAGAAAATGTCTGGTCAAAACTTTGCACCATTTCTCCTACTATGTTGTTGCTCTTTCTCTTAATGAGTGGTGGCTTATATATTCCACATGGAACATATTAGCAGATATAAGTATAGCAAATACTTTCTTCCACTCTGGGGTTTGCCGAATCACTCTCTTAATGGACATTTTTGAAGACACAAATTCTTGATTTTAATGTAACTCAATTTATCTAATGATTCCTTTATGGTTAGTACACTTCATGTCCTGTTTACTATATACTTTTTACTATTCAAAATTAATAAAATATTGACCTATGATCATTTCTCAAAACTTCATTGTTTTACCTTTCATATTTCGGTCTGCAATCCATTTAGAACTGATGTTTTGTCTATAATAGAAGACAAGATTCATTTTTTCCTTATGGATATTTGTTTGACCTACAATTACATATTTAAGAAAACTATTATTTCATAATGTTTTACTCCCTGATGGGAAGGAAAGTTTCAACTCCCTGGGTTCCAACTCAACATTTTTTGACAGCAGGCTGGCAGTGTTTGGGATGCCTACTTATAGCCTGGTGAGGGTAGAAGTGCAGGATGCCCATTCGATCTTTGCTGGCATGGGCGAGTGTGGGGATGTAATTTTTTTCCTGCATTTTCAGTCATTATCTTCAAGATCATTGGTTTCCTACCAACTATTCTGTCAAGTCAAACAAGGAAGAATGTCATTAGTTTTCTAAAGAAAGAGATTAATGAAGATAACTATAACAAATTACAAAGCACATTTCAAAATATATATTTCACATATAAAACAAGAATATATATATAATACAAGATTTCATATATAAAAATAGCAAATTAATAAAATTGAGATTTTTGGTAATTCTGACCAAGTAAAAAACTGAAAAAAAAAAAAACTAAATTTTTAAAAAAAATTCCAAAGTATATTGGAAAAACTATACATTTCTCCCTGATGCACACAGTGAGGATTAAAAACATCTATTTGACATTACTGTGAAGAACAATTTATGTGATAAGCTTGAAAATTTAGATAAACACTATCTAATTTTTTACTTGTATGTAGATGGTTTTATTTTATTTTTAAAATATTATTTATTATAAGTATATTATTATTACAAATCAACCTATCCTTTACCCAACCTATCCCTCCCCAGACTGCCCACGCTCCCTTTCTCACCCCCATCTCTAGTATTCTGAAAGATCAAGGAATTGTTTAGGTCTTTACTTTCTCTCTCTCTCTTCCTTCCTTCCTTCCTTCCTTTCTTTCTTTTCTTTCTTTCTTTCTTTCTTTCTTTCTTTCTTTCTTTCTTTCTTTCTTTCTTTCTTTCTTTCTTTCTTTCTTTCTTTTTTCTTTCTTTCTTTTTTCTTTCTTTCTTTCTCTCTCTTTCTTTCCTTCTTTCCTTCTTTCTTTCTCTTTCTTTCCTTCTTTCTTTCCTTCTTTCCTTCTTTCCTTCTTTCTTTCTTTCCTTCCTTCCTTCCTTCCTTCTTTCTTTCTTTCTTTTTTCTTTCTTTCTTTCTTTCTTTCTTTCTTTCTTTCTTTCTTTCTTTTTTTCTCTCTCTCTCTCTTTCTCAGCACCCAGTTATAAGTGAGAACATGCAACATTTCTCTTTCCTTGGCTGGCTTACTTAACTTAACATAATTTTCTCCAGACTCATACATGTTGCTGCAAATGGCAGAATTTCATTCTATTTTATGGCTGAGTAATATTACATTGTGTATATATACCACATTTTCCTTATCCAGTCATCCATTGATGGACATTTAGGTTGGTTCCGTATTTTGGCTATTATAAATAGAGCTGCAATGAACATGGGAGTGTAGGTATCCTTTCAACATGATGATTTCTGTTCCTTTGAATATATCCCCAGTATTGGGATTGCCGGATCATATGGTAGTTCTATCTGTAACTGTTTGAGGAACCTCCATACCGTTTTCCATAATGGCTGCACTAATTTACAGTCCCACCAACAGTGTAGAAGAGTTCCCTTTTCTCCACATCCTCACCAGCATTTGTTGTTTTTGTTCTTTTTAATAATGGCTATTCTAGCTGGGATAACATGATATCTCAATGTGGTTTGCTTTGCATTTTCTCTGATGTCTAATGATGTTGAGCATTCTTTCATATACCAGTAAGTCATTTGTATGTCTTTCTTTGAACAGTGGCTATTCGTTTCCTTTGCCCATTTTTTAATTGGATTATTTGGATTTTTTTTTTTTTTACTGTATAGTTGTTTGAGTTCTTTATGTATTCTGGATATTAATCCCTTGTTGGATGTATAGTTTGCAAATATTTTCTCCTATTCCAAGGTTGTCTTTCCATTCTGTTGATTGTTTCATTTGCTGTGCAGAAGTTTTTTAGTTTGATATAGTTCCATTTGTTTATTTTTTATTTTGTTGCTTTTACTTTGGGGGTCTTACTCATAAAGTTTTTGCCCAGTCATATTTCCTGGAGTGTTTCCCCTCTTTTATCCTTAAGTAATTTTATGGTTCCTCTTCTTATATTTAAGTCTTTAACCCATTTTGAGTTGATTTCAGTAAACAGTGAGAGGTGCAGATCCAGTTTCATTCTTCTACATATAGAAGTTAAATTTTCCCAGCACCATTTATTGAATAGGCAGTCTTTCCCCCAGTTTATTTTGTCATTGCTTTTGTCAAATATCAGTTGGCTGTAAGTCTGTGGGTTGATTCCTGAGTTTTCTATTCTATATCATGCTGTTTTGGTTATTATGGCTTTGTAATATGCTTTTAAGTCAGGTAGTATTATGTCTCCAGTTTTATTTATTTATTTTGCTCAGGATTGCTTTGGCTATTCAGGGTCTTTTGAAGTTCCATGTGTATGTTAGGATTTCTTTTTCTGTTTCCATGAATAATGTCATGGGTGTTTTGATGGGGTATTGATATTGAATCTGTAGATTGCTTTGGGTACAATAGACATTTTCACTATGTTAATTCTTCCCATCCAAGAGCATGGTATGTCTTTCCATCTTTTTGTGTCCTCTTTAATTTATTTCAGTAGTGATTTGGAGTTCTCATTGTAGTGATCTTTCAGTCCTTGGTTAAATTGATTCCTTGGTGTTTTATGTTTTTGGAGGCTATCAAAATTGGGCTCATTTTCTTAACTTCTTTTTCTGCTAGTTCATTACTGGAGTATGAGAATGCCACTGATTTGGAGATGTCAATTTTGTGTCCATCAACATTTCTGAAATTGTTGATCAGCTCTAAGCATTTTTTTTTTTTGTAGAGTCTACAGGTTTGTTTTTTTTTAATGTATAAGATCGGGTCATCTGCAAATAGGAATAGTTTGACTTTGTTCTTTCCAATCTGTTCCCCTTTGTTTATTTCTCTTGCCTGATTGCTCTGGCTAAAACTTCCAATACTATGTTAAGTAGTAGTGGTGAGAGTGGGCAACCTTGTCTTGTTCCAGTTCTTAAGGGAAAGGCTTTCAACTTTTCCCCATTTAGAATGATATTGGCAATTGGTTTGTCATAAATGGCTTTTAGTTTAAATAAATTAGAATTGTCCCCACAATGAAAATTTAATAGATTTTACATCAAAATAAGAATCTCTACTTTTCCCCCAAAAGTTGAAAAATCCAACAATAATTGAATTGTATTCCTCTATCCATGAAACTGAGTAATTGCTGCATCTTTTGGGACTTATAGTCAGCAGTTTGCCACAATCCTTCCCTTTCCCTGTTTGTCTCTGACATTTCAGTCAAGTAAAAATGAAGAAATGTACACAATGGAATGCTCAGTCATAAAAAAGAATGAAATTCTGCCATTTGCAGCAACATGGATGAGTCTGGAGAAAATTATGTTAAGTTAAATAAGCCAGAAAAGGAAAGAGAAATACTGCATGTTCTCACTTACAACAGGATGCTAAGAAAGAAAGATGAAAGAAAGAAAGGAAGGAAGGAAGGAAGGAAGGAAGGAAGGAAGGAAGGAAGGAAGGAAGGAAGGAAGGAAGGAAGGAAGGAAGGAAGGAAAAAAAGAAAGAAAGAAAGAAAGAAAGAAAAGAAAACAATATGTTGAACTTTCAGAAGTGGAAAACAAACCTAAGGATATTACAGATTGGGTGGAGGTGAGGGGGGTTGTTGGAAGGATAGGTTGGGTAAAGGGTATAAAGAAAAATCATGATTTATAAGAATAATATACTTATAATAATAAAAAAGACCAAAGCGAAAAATTGTTCAGAATTACATCTTCCTAAACATTTTAAAAGTTTTGCAAAGAAGGTTTTGCATTTTAAGAAAAATATGCTAGAGTATGGTAGATTGAAATACATGGAAGTACAGGACTTGATAAATCCAGGACATTTTACTAAATTACATTACCAGCCTACCACCTGTAGGCCAATCTTGGTCTAAAAAAAAAGAAAATGAAGTAAACAAACTTTCCTGGAAAATCAAATCAATGAATGATTAATAACATTTTAGAAAACCAGTTACCAAAGAAAAAATATATAAATATATTAGATATACCAGGAAAAAAAAAAAGACATGAGTCAGACATCCTTAATGTTATACTTCTATATAAACTTCAAGAAAGTATAATTTCCATCTATATAACGTGTTCTAGAATAATTTTGAATGTATTTATAGACTGAGTTTTGATAAATAGAGAGATGGAACATGAAATTATAAAATGTGGGTTTTTTTTCTTGGTGGCGAGAGGAGATGGCAGGGCATTGTTCTTTCCAGATGGTACAATTGGGTTAGGGATATTTTAAAATATTATTTTCATACTGGTCCCTGTTTAATTTTATTACAACTACAAATTTTAGTTTGTAATTAAAACAGTTTAAAACTATAAAAACAATGTTAAAATATTTGGTAAATATCTTTTAAGCAAGCTTATATGATTCATTTAAGGTAGATATCATGATTAAGTATACAAAATATTTCTGTAAATATATGACTTTTAATGTTAAACCAAAGGTTGCACTTGTAAGATGGTTACTTAACTAAGAGGCGTGTGATCTTCAGTTTAATATTTGAATCCTCATCTCTCATATGAATGGCCCAGTATGAGTTTCACATAAATGGAATAGGTGAAGAAAATACATAATTCTTGAATCTAAACTAAAGATTTTAAAGTTGATATAACAGACATCTACAAAGAAAAAAATATCCTTCTTTGAACTTCGAATTTTTGCATTACTTATATTTTAATTTTATATGCTCATTACTCATTGAGATGCTACTAATAATTAAATCACATAACAGATATATAAATGCATTACTACATGACAGAAGGTGACTGATTAAAATGCAGATACTAACTGGAAAATATGTATGTATTATTTATAACTCGTCCAGACTCTCAACAAAAGGACACATTTCTCCCTTTGTGTAAGTGTTAATTCTACAGGACCTATCAGTAATTAAAACAAACACAATAATGTGTAACTACTGCTGAGATTCTGACTCATTTTGTCAAATTCACACAACTCTGACATTTTCCTTTGGACTTGGTATTAATTGATTTCTTATTCCTTGAACATAAAATAATATAAAATAATATAGCTTTACCAACAATGATGACTAAAGGTGAGACAGTCTCGAATTTTAAAAAAATCTCTGAACAAAAGGGTAAACTTTTGGTGCTATTTACACAAAATCGAGAATTTATTTTGCAAGAGAAGCTAAATTTAAAGAAATAAACTGTTAAAGGGGTTAATTGCTAATCAGACAGCAATGGAGATGAGTTTAATTGCCTCAGAGAGGATTCTTTTTTTTTTTCAATTTTATTTATATTCATTTCCATGGGGTACAGTGTGTTGTTTCAATACATGCACATACTGCACAATGAATTGCTTAGGATAGATGGCATAGTTTTGTTCCCTGTCTCCTCCCCCTCTTCCCTACTAACCTCTGGTAACCATTATTCTACTCTCTGCTTCTATAAGAACCACTCTTTTTCTTCTTTTTCTTCTTTTAGATGTCACATATGAATGATACCATGTAGTATTTGTCCTTCGGTGCCTGACTTACTTCACTTAACATGATAGTTTCCAGTTCCATCCATGTTGCTACAAATGATAGCATATCATTGGTTTTTATAGCTGAATAGTATTCCATTTGTAGATATATCTCAATATTTTTTTTACCATTCATCTGTTGATAGGAATTTAGGTTGATTCCACCTCTTAGATATTGTGATGAATGTGGAAATTCAGTTCTCTTTTTGATATAGTGGTTTCATTTCCCTTGTATATTAATTTCCTTTGGGTATATCCCCTACAGTGGGATAGCTGGATTGTAAGGGATTTTCCTCTAAGATCTGGAACAAGAAAAGGATGTCTACTTTCCCCACTCTTACTCAACATGATACTGGAAATTCTAGCCAGTGCAATAAAGTGAGAGTAAGCAATAAAGGGCATCCAAATTAGAAAAAAAAGCAAGTCAAACTATCCCTATTTGCAGGTTACATGATTGTGTATACAAAGAAAGCCCTAAAGACTCCACCAAAAAATTACTACAACTGATAAATGAATTCAGTATAGTGGCAGGATACAAAACCAACAAACAAATATCACTAGCCTCCGTATATGCCAACAATGAATTAGCTGAAAAAGAAATAAAAAAAGAATCCCTTTCACAATAGCTACCAAAAGAGAGAGAGAGACAAAGAGAGAGAGAGAGAGAGAGAGAGAGAGAGAGAGAGAGAGAAATATCTAGGAGTAAATTTAACCAAGAAGGCGAAAGACCTCCACTATGAAAACTATAAAACATTGGTGAAAAAATTGAAGACACACAAAAAAAGAAAGATATGTTCATGGGTTGGAATCATTAACATCTTCAAAATGTCCATATTGCCCAATGCAATCTACCCATTCAATGCACTCCCTATTAAAATAACACCATTCTTCACACAAATAGAAAAAAGCTATTTTAAAATCCGTACAAAAGGCTCTGATAACTAAAGTAATCTCGAACAGAAAGAACAAAATTGGAGGCATCACAATTCCCAATTTCAAAATATAATATAAAGCTATAATAACCAAAACCAGCATGTACTGGTGTAAAAATAGTGAAACAGACCAATAGAGCAGATTAGATATCCCAGAAACAAACCTATGCATGTACAACCAATTGAATTTTGGCAAAGGTGCCAAAAATATACAGTGGGGAGAGGAAATCCTCTTCAATAAATAGTACTCAGAAAACTGGATATCCACATGTAGAAGATTGAAACTAGACCCCTATCTTTTTACCATACACGAAAATCAACTCAAAATGGATTAAAGACCTAAATTTAAGACCAGAAAGTATAACTACTAGAAGAAAACATAGGGGAATTGCTACAAGAACTGAGAGTGGGCAGCACTTTTTTGAATGTGACCATAAAAGCATAGGCAACTAAGGCAAAAACACACAAATGAGACTATATCAAACTAAAAAGCTTCTGCACAGCAAAGGACACTATCAACAAAGGGAAGAGACAACCTACAGAGTGTCAGAAGGTGTTTGCAAACTGCCTCATTGGTCAAGGTGCTAATACCCAAAATATATAGGGAACTCACACAACTCAATAGCAATAAATAAATTAATAAATTAAAAATGGGTGAAGGACCTGACTAAACACTTCTCAAAAGAAATGACTAACAAGTATATAAAAAAATGTTTGACATTACTAATCATCAGAGAAATGCAAATTAAAACCACAATGAGATATCATCTCACCCCACTTACGATGGCTACTATCAACAAGACAGGAAATAGCAAATGCTGGGGATGATGCAGAGAAAATGGAACCTTCGTACATTGTTGGTGGGGATTTATATCAGTACAGCCATTGTAGAAAACAGCTTGAAGTTTCCTTAGAGAACTAAAAAAGAAAAATAATTCTCAAAGTAAGACTCCAACATTTGTTTTCTTTCTTGTGTCAAAGAATTAGTCAGGCAATGGATTCCCGTTTGTTA
This sequence comes from Cynocephalus volans, assembly GCF_027409185.1. NCBI lineage: Eukaryota > Metazoa > Chordata > Mammalia > Dermoptera > Cynocephalidae > Cynocephalus > Cynocephalus volans. The sequence continues at coordinate 101,431,089 of NC_084468.1, read as the reverse complement.
TGTGGTAAATTTTGAAAATGTGGAGAAGATATCGTGTATGCCAGATAACAAATTGGAAAGAAAATATACTTCCTCATTATTAAAAATGATGTTGGACGAAATGATCTCGAAATTTCATTCCACTCTAAAAAATATACTGTGTTTTGAGACAAGTTCATGAGTGTGCAATATATGTAGTCAGGGTTTTATGATATTTGTAAATAGTTATACTTTGTTTTTTTTTGTTTTGATAAGGGAAGAGCATGAAAAAAAAAATCCAGCCCATGATTATGATTTGTACTACAATCATATGATCAGTTTTTGAAAATCATTTTGGATGAGTACTATGTTTCCAAATTTATAGCTATACAATATAATGAAAACTGAAGGTGACCAATATCCTCCAAATATGAAATCCTAAGTTAATGGAAAAGCAAAAGGAATCCCTTTATTGGTTAGCCTCAAGGGAGGGGAGCAAAAGCAAGAGACACTGCAAATGTGATATGGATAAAAGGAAATAATAAATAGATTAATGCCCAGACAATGTTTCCAGAGAGAAAGAAGATTTTTTTTTTTTTTTAAGATTACCGGTAAGGGGATCTTAACCCTTGATTTGGTGTTGTCAGCACCATACTCACCCAGTGAGCTAACCGGCCATCCCTATATGGGATCCGAACTTGGGGCCTTGGTGTTAACAGTACCACACTCTCCCGAGTGAGCCACAGGCCGGCCCAGAAAGAAGAATTTTTGATGTAATATTTTAACTCCTTTGTTTTTATTTTTTGATAAATATTTTGCTCTATGTTTTTATTCAAATTTTTTCCGGATTTTATTATTTAAGTAATAATGTTTATTTGACAAATTGTTGTTTACATAACATCTTTTAATACATTATTTAAGGAAATACATTATTATTATAGAACTGATTTACTCAATGATATGGATTGAATTGTGTCCCCCAAGTTTCATGTATTAGAATCTTGATCCCCACTGTAACTGTTCAGAGGGTGGGAAATCCTATCATGATAATTGAAAGGTGGAGCCTTGAAGAGTTGATTAGATCCTTTGGACCATGCGCTAATGAATGGATTAATAATGGTCATCATGGGCATGTTTCTGAGGGTTTTAAAAGGGGAGTACTTGAGAGTCTCTCTCTCTCTCTCTGCCTCTGTCATTTTGCAATGTGATATACCTGAGTCTCTGAAGCCAGCACCATGAAGACCTCCATCAAATATGTCCCCTGGACTTTGGACTTCTCAGCCTTCAAAACTGTAAGCAATACATTAATTTTCTTATAAATAACCCACTTCCAGGTACTTTGTTATGAGCAACAGAAATAGACTAATGCATTCAACTTGGTTGGAGGTGCTTAGTACTCATTAAGACTATTTGATTGAAATATACACTAAATAAACAATGGTAAATATTTTATTTTTGAACAAGCTATGATTTTCCACAGACATGAATACAATTTTGCCATTCTCAAAAATGGCACTGACAAATATAGATCTCAGTCTTGTATAATTCAACCATCACCAATTAGGATAAAATATTCATACATTTATTTTATTATTAAAAGGCATACACATCTCAGCCTGCAAAGTGCAGATTGGCCCCAGGAAAGTGGGTAACAACCAGGCCTTCTATCAGGATCAAATTTTATAGCTTTGCTATCTGATCTATATGGGGGATGGTTCCCAGTTATGCAACCTACTCTTGCTCAGTTGGTCTCTTTTCAGGGCATGTTCATTGATCAAATCCTATCACATACACTGAACATATTCAAGAATATTTGGTGTTCTTTGGTGTATCCGTTGGAAGGTAATTCAAAGGATAAACTCCACCTCACTGAGCATGCTTGGCTATTAGCGTTATATAACCCCTTTCTACTGAGCATGTCCAGCCACTGGATTTGCATAAGTCAGCCCCCTGAGGTCTCCATTTCCCTACTTGGTGCCAAAAATAGGTCTAACAGGCCAAGTAACTCTTCTTTAGAGGAGGGTCTAGAGAAAGGGCTTGAAACCTTGGGGAGTGGCTTGAAACACAAAGGTATGTCTTGTAACCTAAACCCATGGAAACTGAGCACCTCCTATCTCACAAATATATTTTTTAAAAAAGGATGTCTTTTAGTTGAAAGGCACTATAGAAAAAGTCAACAGAGCAACAACAAATAGGAGAAGGGATCCAGAGGAAAAATGGAAAAATGATATGACAAGGAATATGAAAAGACTAACAAACAAATGAAAATATGTTCAAACTTATTATTTGTAAAAGAAGTCCAAATTTAAGTATCAATTACCACACACATTAGATTGGTAAACTTTAAAAAGTTGGTTATTGCCAAAGATTTCCATGGATGTTGGGATGTACAAACACTGTTATTTGTGCTACAATTTTAGATAACAAACCTATAAACCATTCAGTTTCTGAACATATAGCCTGGAAAAATTCTGAAAAGATCAATGAGGACCCATATATATAGAATGTGGGAAAATAAATCTTTCCTAAATTTCTCAGTGTTCCTGAAAACTCTCAGCCTCCTGAGCCAAAGAAATTGACATACTATGAAGACAGGGAAGGTTTGCTTTCACTTCCCAGAAACATTTTACTTTTCACAGAGTAGAGGATCTGCAGCCATTTATCTCCCTAAAAGTGTTCCTAATTGCTCTCATCCAAAAGATAATAAAGCATCTCTTGTCTCCCCAGGAGCAGAACAGCTACATTCCAGAGTATAGATGTGGATTAACTCAGAGGATGGCTGAATAACCCTGAGCATTCTGCAGGGATTTAAAGGGTTATTCTAATAGGTGTTACATTTGAAAAGGATGAACTCTAGAGTTTTAAACCTGGAGGGGCTGGTCTTCTCTTCCCCTCTAGCGATTTATTTATCTACCAAAGAATGAGAATAAGAACCCAAGATAAATTCCCATTACTCTTCCAAGAAGACTTCTTCAGATAGGAAGTGATGAGAGCTGCCTCTTTCCCCCATGTAAGCAAAGAAAACTTGCCTAAAATATGGACCCCATTTGGTTTTCCTTGCATTGCCATGTGGGTAAGAATTGGGGAACAGGGAACCTCGTGTCTATTAATTGTCATAAATAAAAAGTAATAATCTAGTCTGTTTTCTCTGGTTGAGAAACCTTATGTTGGCATTCGGAATAATATTAATAAATACAGATATTAAAAACATAACAGCAAATGTTCATCACAGCATTATTTGTATTAAATGAATTTGGAGGCTATCTAGCTGCTCAAACCCAGAGAATGTGTGAATGCTGCGAAGTATTAATTGGCAACTTGCAGTAATAAGTATGAAACTACCTGGATGAATCTTTAAAACAGAGATGAGTGGGGAAAAAAAGAAAACAATAGGGACCTTCATAATTCTGTTTATGTAAATCAAAAATATATGCATAGACAATAACAACCCTTGCTGTACAAAACATATACACTCAAAAGTATATGTATCAAACACATTAGAGTGACTACCTATGGCGGGTAGTTACAGTTAGGGCAAGGATGAGAGCAGGGAATGAGATAAAGGAAATATATGTATTTTTAAAAGAGGAAGTGCTAGGCTGGTGATAATATGGTGTGAAGTACTGTTAATGCAACCCTGTGTCCTTAAGGAGGAAAACTGAAAATGTATTTTTGTGAAGTCTTAAAATGCATGCTAAGGTTAATCAGCATAATACATATTTAAGTTATATTTTACTTTTGGACTATTACAATTGTATATCTTTATATCCAGTTTAGAAATGCAGGCTTTTAAAAATAGAATGACATTTCTGAAGATGAAAGCAAATGTCATTATCATACCTTCTGAAGTCTTTACTGGTATCTTAATAGTCTAAATATGGTTTAGCATTTTATCTGAAAGTCTGATTATTTATTAATATCACTAAGTACATAAATGCAGATTTAAGAAGTTAATATTATGATTTTGGTGTACACCAGCCTTATTTATTTTTAAAGTACAGAAAACTGAAGTAAGTTGTATCTTTTTAAAATCTCAGACAATTATCACTTATTTCAGTTATCTATCTGATCCTGCTGATTTCAGTTCAGCTTTCGAAGAGAGTTTCCTTAAGGTCAAAATTAGTGATGTTACAAATTCATACCTAGTAACAGTTCTCTCTCTCTCTCCCTCTTCTCTCTTTCTCCCTTTTTCTGACACAAATATTCTCAGAGCATCTGCTCAAATTCAAATTCTACAATTTTTTAAAAAGAAAAACAAAAATTAATTGATTTTAATATATAGTACCCCTTCAGAAGCATTACAGCAATTATATTTGAATAAATTAGTCTGCAATAAAAGAATTTTCCCTTTTCCTATCTGTTCTCTTTTTTTTTGCCAACCCAAATTGTTCAAACAGTTTAACTCAAAAATGGAATGATAAATGAAAGTAATAAAATTACTGTATCTAGTTGAAATTTGAGTCTTCAAAATTATCTGAATAGTGCCTCATAATTTAAATCATTGGATTAATAAGGAAAATGATTCCAACAATTGGAACATAAGCAAATGTTAGAGAAAAAGAAAGAACCTGAAAATTTTTTGACAAAATTTCAAAATATCAAGAGATTCTGTCTTACATCTTCAAAATGTATACTTGAAAGACCATGCAAAGAATGTCATTAAGATATCACATTTAGATAGTTTGATTTAGCTTGACCAGTACAAGATGGTATTGACAGTCTGATATTCCATTAAATAGCTACATTTTTCCCACTATTGTGATATAATTATTGTGATTTATGAGATATAATATTGTGATATATGAGAATAAAGTGCCAAATCTTATTTTAGAACTTTATGAAATCCAGTTCACATTTAATTACCTAAGTGTATTTAAAACAAATTATTAATTTTGAAGTCAATTTTTATAGCTATATGCATGGTTGGCTTTCTAATTCTATTGTTCATTTTAAAGTGTTAAACACTTTTATTCTCTAAGTTAATGTTTTTGTATCACCAAATGGAATTACTTGATTTCTATTAAGTGGAGACCATTTTGGAAAGTGAAGGAATGTGTTTAAATCTTTCCCATTAGTTACCAAATTTCAGTCAGAAGTTTTACAGACATCTCCAATAGTGATGCATGAGTATTGTGTCTTTCTCTTTTTTATCATTATGTGTTCATTTTTAAAAATATAATATTTTTTTGCCATAAAACAAGACCTAATACATTTAAAAAGACTAAGATCATAGAAAATATGTTCTGACCACAATAACAGAAGGAAATTTAGAAAACTCACAAATGTGTGGAAATTAAACAACACTCTACTAAATAAACAAGGGGTAAAAAGAAAACTCACAGGAAAATTAAAGAGTACTTTGAGATAAAAAATCAAATCTCTATATATCAAAACTTATAAAATGCAGGGCTTGCGCATTGCTTATGGGAAAATTTATACTTGGAAACACATATTAAAAATAAGAAAAATCTCAAATCAGTAATGTAAACTTCTGCTTTAAGAAAATAGAAAAAGAAGAGCAAACTAAACCTAAAGCGATTATAAGTAGGGAATAACAAAGACAGTAACAGAAATATATGAAATGGGAAATTAAAAAATAATAGATAAAATTAATAAAACCAAAAGTTGCTTATTTAAAAATACCAACAAAATTTGCAAACCTTTTTCTAAACTGACCAAATATTACATTGCCATTATGGGGTGTGTGTGTGTGTGTGTGCGTGTGTGTGTGTGTGTGTGTGTGTGTGTGTGTGTGTGTGTGTGGTGGTAAGATTTCCTTTCTTTCTTTCTCATTTGCATTTTTTGTTCTATGTGTCCTTGAGATTTGCCACTTTGACTATAATATGTCTTTCAGAGGACCTATTTGAATTGAATCTATTTGGTGATCTTTGAGCCTCTTGGATCTGAAGGTCTGTGTCTCCCCCTATACCTGGAAAGTTTTCAACTATTATATTTTGAATATGCTTTCAATGTCTCTTCCTTTCTCCTCCCTTCCTGGAACACCCATGATTCAGATGTTTGTGTGCTTATGGTTGTCTGCTAGCTGTCTTAGATTTTCTTCATTTTTTCATCCTTTTTTCTTTCTTTTTTCTTAGCTTGGGTTATTTCAAAAAGACTACCTTCAAGATTATAAATAATTTCTCCTGCTTGCTCTAGGCTGTTGCTTAAGCTGTCAGTTATGTTCTTTATTTTGCTGAATGAATCCTTTAGTTAAAAAATCCCAGGAATTTTGCTACATTCTTTTTAAAAGTATTTCTCTCCTTGTAAATTTCCTCCTTCATATGCCAGATAGTTTTTCTCGTTTTGTTGTGTCATCTGAGTATTCTTGTATCTCACTGAGTTTCCTTAAGATTATTGCTCAGAATTCCTTGTCAGTCATTTGAAGGGTTATCTACTCTATAGGTTCTGGTACTTGACAGTGTATTCCTTTAGCAGCATCATATTTTCTTCTTTTTTTCATATTTCTATTATCTCTACTTTGATGTCTGGTCATCTGGTAGAGCAGTTGCTTCTCCTGTTACTCTTGAGTGGGGTTTGAGGAGAGATACTTCCTCCTATACATGTGCTTTATGTTGAGTAGAGTGTTTTAGTATTGGTTCTGGGTACATTCAGTAGTATTGTTTATGTGCAGGTACTCTGGCCATGTTCATTTTTGGAGTTGTGTGTAAGTGCTTCCATTGCCTAGGTACTGGGGCACTTAGAGATTCCTTGGTGAAGTTAGTGACACTGTATTGAGTCACTGAGGATGTGACTAAACTCTCGAGTTCTTGGGAGAAGTGCCTGGGTGCACTGTTGCTCTTTGGCTGGTGTAGGTGACCCTGGGCAGTCTTGTTGATACAATGGGTCAAGTCCCATGATGCTGATGGTTGCACTGGCTTATGCTTGAGCTTCTCAGCTTGAATGGGTGACCCTTGGTGGGGTTTCTCTTTTTCTTTCCTATAGGCAGAGGCTCCTTCTGGGTCCTTGCTTTACCTAGTTTGAAATAGGTCGGTGGTAGTTGGAAATTTTCTTCCTTACTCTTTTTGGCTATCCTGGGTTTCTGTACTCTACAGGAATTCTATGTGTGTCTCTCACTGGATCAAGGCAGTGGTGTGACCTACACACTTTCCTACCAGCCCCAGATGTGCTACCATTGGGGGCAGCATAATTTTTCCCGGGAGCTGGACACTGGGTCATGGATCTGAGCTTGCTCACCTCTTTCCTTGGGCTCCACTCTTGACCTTCCTTTTGTCTGTGCAGTTGAGTGGTCAGTGGGCTGCTTTCACAGTGGTAGATGCTGTTATAGAAGTGCTGGCTGCTGCTGTGACAGTAATCTGCCCTTGTGGTGGCAATGGTGGCAGGCCACCTTTGTGGTGGTAGCTATGGTGTTGGCTGTAGTGAACCACCCACATCACAGTGGTCTATGCGGCAGCAGTGTGTCAACTCCTTAATGGTGCACTGCTCACTCTTACCTGCTGTTGGCAGGGTCTGCCTGCACATCCTGAGCTCCCTGCATGCTCCTAGAATCTGTCGGATGTGGCTGCCCCTCGTTTTTGTTTTGTAGATATGTTTGTATATTGTGTGTTGTATATGAGTAGAAATAGATTCACAGAAAAAAAAAAACTATGAGAAAAGTTATATATTATAATGCAAAGTGCAGTCATCACTAGGTGATAGGAACAGACATGGGTTTTTTTCTTTATATTTTGCTTATCTGTAATTCTAATTTTATAAAACAGTGGTACATCTCTCTGTAATTGATGAAATTATGTATGAGAAAGAAAACAAGTGAATAGTGAGTAGGTTGCAAAGATTCAAGAAAAATAGGGGGAGAATTCTGGATTTCTGAAGTCCATCTGGAGCTGATATTAGTGCAAAAGGTTGTAGCTGTGGATGATAGAGCAATAACTAAGAAGTGAAGGATTCTATGTTCCTTTTTATATTTCTTCAATACATTTTTTTTCACTATTAATATATAGACATGTCATTCTCATTTCTTTGTGTTTAGTGTTTTCATGGCATATCTATTTTCATACATTTATGTTTAATTTGTGTCAATAAATTCAAAGTGGGTGTCTTGTAGACAAAATTTTTAAAAACAGTCTCGTAATACCTGTCTTTTTGTTGGAGTGTTTAGACGTTTTACATTTAGTGTAATTATTCACATGTTTGGAATTGTCTCCATCTTGCTATTTTTTTCTCTTTGCCTCATTTGCACTTTGCTTCTTTATTCTTCCTTCTTGTGTTATTTTGATTCAATTATTTCCTGTTATACCTCTTTGTTTTAAATTTTAGTGGTTACTCTCTGATTTGCAATATGAATTTTTAACTTAAAATAGTCTATATTAAAATATTATACCACTTTACAAATAATATAAAAACTCATATCAATAAGCTTCTCTTTTCTTCCCCCATATCATGTTAATTTTTCCATACATTTTACTTCTACATATGGTATAGACACTACAATAGAAACTTTTTAGTTTTGCTTTCAATTTATTATTTCACATAGCAATTTTATAAAGAGAAAACAAAGACTTTATATTTACCCATATGCTTGCCATTTCTGGTGATCTACATTGATTTTTGTTTGTTTGCTTGCTTGTTTGTTTGTTTTCAGTGTTTTGTATGTTGTTATTTTACTTTTGCCTGAAGAAAACATTTTAAATATTTTTGTATTGTATTTGTCAGCATGTGAAATATTCTAGTAATGCTTCTCTGATATTGTTTGTTTTGCTTAATTATTGCAAGATTTTTTGCTGAGTAGGAAATTCTAGTTCATCAGTGTTTTCCTCACCCCCACCCCCTGCCTTTTTATCAGCTTGTTAAAGAAATTGTTAAAAATATTGTTCCATTTTATTCTAGCTAACATAGTTTTTGATGAGAAGACTGAGATTATTCTTACCACCCTCCCTCCCTGCCCCTCCCCAGCCCTCCTTCGGTAGGTAATGGATATCTTTAATCTGAATGCTTTTATATTTGTCTCCTTTTACATTGCTTTCTACCAATGAGATTATGTTGACTCTTGGTATAGAAGTCTTCCTACATGTCCTGTTGAATTCTACTGCTCATCTTAGACCTGTGGATCATAGTATTCATCACATGTGAAATATTTCAGGATATTCTATCTGCAAATATTCTTCTGTTTACCACTATCCTTTAGAAATCTTGTTACATGCATGTGAGAATACTTTATCCTATCTCATGGAATGTTGAGACACTGGTTTTATTTTGTGTTTATTTATTGTAGACATTTTCTCTCTTTTCTTTAGTTCAGGTCAGCATTTTCCTATAGAACTTCCAGTAATGATAGAAATATTTTATAATAACACTATTCAACACAGTAGCTACTAACTATGTGGGGCTATTGAGTAATTGGAATATTGCTTGGAGCCACTTAGTCTACCAGATTGGAAAGCTCTCAGAATAGTTTGCATAGCTGTCTTCATAATTTCTTTTATTTTCTGTAGTCCAATATGCTGTTTAAACCATTTAGTAATTTTTAAAATATAATTCATTGTGTTTTTTATCTCTAAAATTTCCATTTGGTCTTTTTAAAAAAATTACACTGCTTTCCTAATTTTCATTACTTTTTCTCATTGAATACTTGAACATGTTCATGATAGCCATTTAAAATTATTGAATGTTGATTTCAACATCACTGTCATTTGAAGATCTATTTCTATTGACTAGTTAGGTGACATTTTCCTAGTTTTTGTACACATCTAGTAATTTGTTTTTACTGGGTGACAGGCTTTACCAAATTTTAAATTTCTGATTATTTTTTCTTACTTTTAGAAGTTTTGAGGTATATTTGGGCAGGCCATTGAGCTGTTTGAAGATTGCCTTGATACATTTATGGCTTATTTTTAAATTTTAGGGATAAACCAATATTAGCCTATATACTAAGGTCAGTTTATCTCTACTACTACTATGTTGATCCTTCCTGCAGTCTTTACTGAGTGCCAAGAAGTATTTTTTTTATTTTAGCTGATTGGAATTTGAATATATCTGAACTTTATATGATCACTTAGAGTGGTTCAGCTTACAGACATTCTACATATCTTTACTGGTCTCAAAAAGCTTCAACTTAATGTTTGGCTCTAGCAAAGGCCAAGGACTCCATATGCAAATTGTGGAGCTTTGTCGCTCTTTTTATTATTTTTGAAAGTTTAATGTAGTATGAATCTTTCTTTCTTTCCCTCCCTCCCTCTCTCCCTCCCTCCCTCCCTCCCTCCCTCCCTCCCTCCCTCCCTCCCTCCCTTCCTTCCTTCCTTCCTTCCTTCCTTCCTTCCTTCCTTCCTTCCTTCCTTCCTTCCTCTCCCTTTCTTTTTTTTCCTATCTTTACTTTAGCTCCTACTTATGAGTGAGGACAATGTGGTATTTCTCTCTCTGTGCCTGGCTTATCTCACTTAACATGATTTTCTCTAAGTTCATTCATGCTGCTGTGAATGGCAGAAATTCATTTTTTTGTTTGTTTGTTTATAATGGCAGAGTAGTATTCCATTGATTATATATACCACATTTTCCTTATCCCGTCATCTGTTAATGGACCTTTAGGTTGATTCCAGCTCTTGGCTATTGTAAACAGAGCTGCAATAAACATGGAAGTGCAGGTATTACCTTGACATGATGATTTCCATTCCTTTGGGTATATACCCAGCAATGGGATTACTGGGTCACATGACAGTTCTATCTGTAGTTGTTTGAGGAAACTTCATACAGTTTTCCATAATGGCTACCCTAATTTACAGTACCCCCAACAGAGTTAGGAGGGTTCCCCTTTATTCACAACCTCACCAGCATTTGTTATTCTCTGTCTTTTTGATAATAGCCAGTCTATCTGGGGTGAGATAATATCTCAGTGTGGTTTTGAGTTGCATTTCCTTGATGCTGAGTGATGCTGGGCACTTTTTTATGAGTGTGTTGGCCATTTGTATATCTTCGTATGAGAAATGTCTTTTCAGTTCCTTTGCCCATTTTTTAATTGGGTTACTTGTTTTCTTACTCTTGAGTTGTTTGAGTTCTTTGTATATTCTCGATATTAATCTCTTGTCAGATGCATAGTTTGCAAATATTTTCTTCTATTTTGTAGGTCTTTCACTGTGTGCAGAAGATTTTAGTTTGATATAATCCCATTTGTTTACTTTTGTTGTTGTTGCCTGTGCTTTTGTTGTCATCTTCGTAAAGTCTTTGCCTAGTCTATATCCTGAAGTGTTTCCCCTATGTTTTTTTTTGTAGATTTATAACTTCCATTCTCATATTTAAGTCTTTAATCATTTTGAGTTGATTTTCATATGTGGTGAGATGTACAGGTCTAGTTTCATTTTTCTACATATAGATTTCCAGTTTTCCCAGCATCTTTTATTGAAAAGGAATCTTTCCCTCACTGTATTTTCTTGTTATCTTTGCCAAAGATCAGTTGGCTGTAAGTATGCAGGTTGATTTCTGGGTTCACTATTCAGTTCCATGGGGCCATGTGTCTGTTTTTATGCCAATACTGCTGTTTTGGTTACAATAGCTTTGTAGTATAGTTTGAAGTCAAGGAGTGTTATGCCTCTAGCTTTATTTTTTTGTTCAGGATTGCTTTGGCTATTCACTGTCTTGTTACATATGAATGTTAGGATTGTTTTTCTGTTTCTGTGAAGGATGCCAATAGTATTTTGATGCAGAATGCATTGCATCAGTAGATCATTTTGGGCAGTATGGACATTTTAACAGCGTTAATTCTTCCAGTCCAAGAGCATGGAATGTCTTCCATCTTTTTGTGCCCTCCTTAATTTATTTCAGCAGTGATTTGTAGTTCTAATTGTAGAGATCTTTCATCTAATTGGTTAAATTGAGTTCTAGGCATTTCATTTTGTTTGGTGACTATTTTAAATTGGCTTGCTTTCTTGATTTTTTTTTTTCTGTTAGCTTTTTTAGGAGTATAAAAACACTACTGATTTTTGCATGTTGATTTTATATCCTTCAACTTTACTGAAATTGTTTATCAGCTTTTATTGTGTTGAGATACTTTCCTTCTATACCCAACTTGCTAAGAGTCTTTATCATGAGCAGATATTGAATTTTGTCAAATGCTTTTTCTGCATCTGTTGGGATAATCATATGGTTTTTGTCCTTGATTCAATTAATGTGGTTTATCACATTTTTTGACTTGCATATATTAAACCATCCTTGTGTCTCTGGGATGAATACCATTTGATCATGAAGTATAATTTTTTTGGTGTGTTGCTTTATCCTGATTGTTAATATTTTGTTGTGGATTTTTGCATCTATGTTCATCAAAGATATTGGCCTGTAGTTTTTTTGTTGTATCTTTGGTTTTGGTATCAAGGTGATGCTAACCTCATAGAATGAGTTTGGGAAAATGGCTTCTGTTTCAATTTTTTGGAGTAGTTTTAAGACAATTGGTATTCTTTGCTCTTTAAAGGTTGGTAGAATTCAGCAGTATTGCCATCTGGTCCTTGGCTTTTCTTTGATGGGAGACTGCTGATTACTGCTTCAATCTCATTACTTAGTATCTCATTGGTCGCTTTAGGTTTTCTGTGTCCTCTTGGTTCAGTCTTGGAAATTTGTATGTGTCAAGAAATTTATCCATTTCCTGCAGGTTTTCATATTCGTTGCTGTATAGTGTTTGTAATATTCTGTAATAATTATTTTTTATTTCTGTGGTATTGATTGTAATGTTTCCTCTTTCATTTCTGATTTTTGTTATTTGAATTTTATTTATTTTTTAATTTAATTTATTTTTTTAAGTTAGCCTTGCTAATGGTTTGTTTATTTTGTTTATCTTCTCAAAAAAACAACTCTTCATTACATTGCTCTTTTTACATTTTGGGGATCTATATTTCATTTACTTCTGCTCTGATCATAATTATTTCTTTCCCTCTACTAAGTTTGGGATTGGATTATTCTTGCTTTTGTAACTCTTTGAGATGTAGTGTTAGGTTGTTTATTTGAAAACTTTCTATTCTCTTAATGGAAGCATTTATTGCAATAAACTTCCCTCTTAGTACTTCCTTTGATGTATCCCACAGATTTTGGTATAATAAGTGTCAAGAAATTTTTTGATTTTCTGTTTAATTTCTTCTTGGACCCATGGATGGTTCAGGAACATGTTGTTTAATTTTCATGTGTTTGTACAGTTTCTAGTTTCATATGTCATTGATTTCTAGTTTTAATCCATTGTGGTCTGAAAAGGTACTAGAAATAATTCCAATTTTTTTAAACTTGTTGAAACTTGATTTGTAGCCTAACATATGGTATATTCCGGAGAATGTTCCATGTGCTGACGAGAAGAATGTATATTCTGTAGTTGTTGGATGAAATATTCTGTAGATACCTGCCAAGTCCAACTGATCTAAAGTGTAGTTTAAAGTGTAGTCTAAAGTGTTTCTCTATTGATTTGTTGCTTAGATGATCTGTCCAGTGTAGACATAGATGTGTTTAGGCCCCCCAAAATTATTGTACTGATGTCTATCTCTTTCTTTAGGTCTAATAGTGTTTGCTTTATATATCTGTGTGCTCCAATATTGGATGGATTTATAATTATGATTGTTATGTTTTCTTGCTGAATAGATCCCTTTATCATCATATAAAGTCTTTATTTGTCTCTTTTTATGGTTTTTGGTTTAAAGTCTATTTTATTGGATATAAGAATAGCTATTGTTGCTTGTTTCTGGTTTCTATTTGAATGGTATATCTTTTTTCTCCCTTCACTGTTAGTCTGTGTACATCTTTATAGGTCAGGTGAACCTCTTGAAGATGGCATACAGTTGCATCTAGCTTTAGTTATTCCATATGAATGTTAGAATTGTTTTTTTCCATTTCTGAGAAGAATGTCCTTGAAATTTTGATGGGGATTGTGTTGATCTGTAGAGCACTTTGGGTAGTATGCACATTTTCACAATGTTAATTCTTCCAATACAAGAACATGGGATAACTTTCTGTCTTCTTGTGTCCTCTTTAATTTCTCTCAACAGTTTGTAGTTCTTGTTATTGATATTTTTCACATCCTTGGTTAACTTTATTCCTAGGTATTTTATTTTTTTGCTGACTATTATAAAAGGGCTAGCTTTCTTGATTTCTTTTTCTGCTTGTTCATTTTTAGAGTATAGAAATGCTACTGATTTTTGCGTGTTGATTTTTTATCCTGCTACTTTGTTGAAATCATTTATAAACTCTAAGAGTTTTTCTGTACAGTCTTTAGGCTGTTCTGTATAGAATCATATTATCTGCGAACAGGGACTGTTTGACTTAATCTTTTCCAATCTGGATACCCTTTATTTCCTTTTCTTCCCTGATTGTACTGGCTAGTACTTCCAACACTATGTTGAATAGGAACAGTGAGAGTGGGTATCCTTATCTTGTTCCTGTTCTCAAGGTTTTCTACTTCTACCTGCAGTACTGTTAAATCATGATACTGCCTATACAAGAACAGCATATGCTATTAATCAAGATGAGTTACATCAATACAGTTGCAAAAATATCTTTGACAAATAAATTATTCATCTCCACTGAAATTTCACTATCCCATAACTCTTATATTAATAACTTACGAGTAAGCACAGAACATTATTTTAAGTTAAGAATAGAATAAAATAAAATGTGATTTTCTACTTTGCAGAAAATTAATGATAGTTATAGTTTTAAGTTTATTTTTTCTCTTTCTCTTACGTTTATATACATACATAATGCCAATTCATAGTTTCTTTGTTGAATACAATAATTTTACAAGGTTGGAAACTAGAGTGGAACAAGTATTAAATACATCTTTAACAGAAAATTAATACTCAACACACAGAAAAACAAATTGAGTTTAAAATGACAGTAAAACTGTATTTAACCATTATTTTCTAGTAATAAATGTACTTTAAATCAAGTATATAAATATAATAGGTATTAAGTGTTCACTGTGCTGAAATCAATACCTTTAAATGATAGGTCAAATGAAGATGTCTTATTAACAATTTGTAATGCACAGAGAGTTTCCTGTTTCCCTTGTCACTTACATTTTAATATTTAGTGCTTCTGTTTTTTCTATGAATTACATTTTTTAATAGGAAGTGTCTTCACAAAGTCTTCTCCATGAGACACATTAAAAGTGATATAAGTGATTGTAAAATTAGTGGAATATATTTCAGCTTAGTACTGAATAAATGAATAGAGAGAAATATTATTAACCCATAGCACACATTCAAAAAATATGTCCAGCATTAAGCATTGCAAATCTTTATCATATATTCAATTTCACCTGAAGCTGGCAAACTACGACTAATCCATGGATCAAATCTGGCTCAAATCCCACTTTTGTAAATAAACTTTTATTGGAGCACAGCCATATTCATTTGTTTACAAGCATTTGATGGCTGCTTTTGTATTGTGAAACAGAGTTTAATAACTATGATGGATATCTTACGTTTACAGAGCTTAAAAATATATATGATTTGGCCTTTAAAGCAAAAGTTTACTATTCTCAACTTATATTATTCTTTTTCCCTTCCTCCCTTTCTCTCTTCCTCTCTTTTCTTTGTTACTCTTTCTTTTTCCCTCGCTCTCTCTTTTTTGCTGAGTTTTTTTTTTTTCCTCAGAGAAAAAATTCCACTCATCTCACTTATCAAACTCTCAGAGAAAAACAACCTTTTTGCAGAATCCAGATACAAGGTTATCTTAAATACACACTGAAGTAGATCTTAGGGCATACTCAAATTTCAGTACTTGATGCTAAATTTGCCATTGCTAAGAATAAATAGCATTTTTTTTATTTCATAAGAGGAATATTTTCTCTTAGTAATCAAAAGCACATACTTATGATGAATGCCCTTGCTCATTTACCTCAACCACAACATTTTATTACATTTAGCCAGAATAGGCTAAAAATTTTTGAAGATGCTCACTATTTGTAATTTTAAAAGATATATCTGTGTTCAGAAGTGAAATTTAATTCTATTTTTTGTCATTTTTCTTCTAGGTTCTGTTAAAGAATTCCTTTATGATGCGAAGAAAAACCAATAACGAATATTTTAAAAATTAAAATACATATTATAACAAGACGTGCATTTTCAAAGTTTTGAGCAGTAAGCTTAAACAAAAGGGTTGGCAATTTGTCACGAAATACAGCATATATTTTGAGATAAAACGAATGCGAACAGACTGTTTCTGTATCACTGTTTCAACACACTGACCACAGAGCAGTTTGTGTTTGTGGCAAAGACCCAGATATAAAACAGGCTAAAATAGAATTTAGCAGAATTAAGCAGCTTAGAAAGAAACATGTTCTTGTTGGAAGAGTTGTGACTCTTGGAAAAATAACCGACTTGGGACAATTTTCAAAATGAGAAATGAAAAAAAATCATCCTTTTTTTTTGCCAGCATACAACCAACCACCTGTTCTTCCAATTACCCAGGGGAAAATTATAAGAGAGAACAGCTGGGTGATTTAACTAAAATATAAGATTGCTCATTACACTTCTGAGACTTTTTTTGCTACAAAATGCTGACAGTAGGAACACAAAAAGATTGGTATGATGCATTTTCTGCACAAGTTACACAAGCTTGCTTAACATGGAATTCAATAGGAGAAAATATGTTTCAAATTTAGGAATTTATCTTTAAAAAGTGATTGTCTTTTTCGTTATCAAAGCCATTTGTTGTTAAAATCAGTATGAACATAGTCAAGTACTCTGTAATAAATAATAGGTATGTTATTTAAGAAATATGATTAATATTTAACAAATATATTAAAGCTCATGCATCTAAGTCAATGTATTTATCAATCATCTTCATGGAAATTAGAATACTTATTGTAAGTTTCTCTGGATTATTTGGCCCTAAATGTTGAAATTGCTTTCAGATATTGACATGTTTAAATAAATTTAGTGTTGTGAAGTCTGTATCTTATTTACTGTGCATTTGATACTGGGAAAGACCAATAGTCATTTAGGAGTTAAATTCATTACCCAATAATTTAGGTAATATCTTAAGGAGAAATCTCAATGAGAAATTCAATACTTGTTAGGATATTGATTCTCTCTAGTTAGATCTATAACTTCAGTGCATCCCCAACCAAAATCAGATTTTGCAGTACTGGCTAACTCATTCAAAAATGCAAAGGAGTCAGAAATAGAATAGGTAAATCAATGAAAAAAAAATCACACATATGTGCAACCCACCATAACTGTATCACAACTTACAAATAAAACTATGGTTATCAAGAAAGTACGTTATTGTTGAAAGGATAATACACAGATCAATGGAACAGAATAGAAACCTCAGAAATAGAGCCACTGAAATATATTTAAGAGATTTTTGACAAAGATAAAAAAGTATTTTTTTTTTTTCAAAAATATTTTCTTTAAAAAAAAATTTACTGGAGCAGTTAAACTTCCACATATACAAAATAAAATAAATTAAACCTAAACACATGCCCCACACTTTATATAAAAATTATTGTTAAATGTATACTTGACATAAATATCGAATTTTAAACTTTAAAATTTTTAGATGAAAGATTAGGTGAAAATCTTTGTGATCTTGTGTTGGACAAAGAGTTTATGATATGACATCAAAAGTGTAACATTTAAAAAAAAGATAATTTGGATTTACCAAAATAAAAAACATTTAGCTGTAAATGACATCATTAGGAAAAGGCTAAAGAGAAATAAGACACAGATTAAAAGTCAATATTTCCAAAGCATATATCTGATAAAGCACTAATATTTAGAATACATGAAGAAAAAATGATTAAAAGATACCAATAAGAAAGCAAGCAACCAAATTAAAACTGAGAAGCAGATCTGAACAAAAGAATTAATGATACAAATAAATGAATGACAAATGGTGCTAACCTTTAAGCATTAGAAAAATGCAAATTGCAGCCATCATGAGAGACTACTACACACTCACTAAAATCATAAACCTGGCAATAACAAGTACCGTTATGAATATCGAGCAACTGTAGCTCTGATTCATTGCTGGCGAGAATGTAAAATGTCACAGCCACTTTCAAAACTGTTACTTATAAAGTTAGAGATACACCCACCACACAATCCTAAGATCTCTCTCCAAGGTATTAACCCAAGTAAAATAAACACTCACACAAATTAAGTTCCCAAATACTTTTACAAGCTTTATTTCATAAACACCAAAATCTAACAAGTGTTAACTGTTGTATAGACAAAGAATGGAATACTACATTGCAATAAAAAGAAACACTGTTAATTCACACATCTAGGGTCTTAAATGTATTCTGTTAAGTGAAAGAGGCTAAATCCATAAGACATAAGAGTACTTATTTTAGGATTAAATTTATATGGTATTCTAGAAAAGACAGAACTTTGAAAATGGAAAATAAATCAGTGGCTGCTAGAGGTTAGAGGTAGAGATAGGACTGACTTAAAGGGACAGTGTGAGGGAAATTGTGAATCTAAAACTATGCTGTATGTTATTGTGGTAGTGAACAGATGACTATATCCATTTATTAAAACCCACAGAATTATATAACACACAGAGGAAATTTCACGGTATGCAAATTTGAGAAGTTCTATCATGATGTGTAGGCAACTCAAGATGAAATGCAGACAGATAAGTGTCACAAATGATTTATGTAACAGCACTTAAAGAAATAGAAAATAAAGAATTTGACCTAAATATCTTTGGAAAACAGGGTATGATTTACAAAAACAACTGTACTCAAACATACTCTAATGAATATGTTTCTCACAGGTCTCCCCAAACTATTTTAATTACAAAATTAAAAATGATTAAAGTGAAGAAGAACGGCAGACAGCACTTTAATCAAATGATCAAAGTCTATGTCACCAGTAATGACATATTGAAATAGTGTATCCTCTGATATGATACATCAAAAAGTCGCACTATCTCTGTGGTGTTACTTCCAAAAATATATAACTTCAATTTAATCATGAGAAAACATGAGACATTGAGAGACAATGTCAAGTACAAAATACTTGACAAGTAATCTTTAATGTCAGTGTCACCAAGACAGGAAATGACTGAGGAACTGTTACAGATTGAGGCAGCTTAAGAAAACAAGACAACTGAATGTAGTGTGGGATACTGGTCTGGGTCCTGAAACAGAAATAACAGTGGAAAAACTGGTGAAATACTAATAGCATCTCTAATTTAGATAACAGCATTGTACCAATGTTAACTTGCAACTCCCCTGTAATCTAAAATTATTTCAAAGTAAAGTTATAAACAGCACATTCAAAAATGTAAAGGAACACTCTCAGTTTATTAATTCTTATTATTGGGTGATAACTTGGAATTTTGTATGTAGTGAAACTATAAATTGTCAAGAAAATTAAGTAAATTTTCCAACACTGCACTGAATTTAATAAAACATATTGCATGCTGGAGTTCGTTCCTCATTTTATTTCTGTCATCCCTTGTTAATTTGATTTACTACTAAATTAATGGATGAGACTATTTTATAAACTTTAGCATTCAGTGTCTGATACACAAATCACAGCTACATAATCCATCAAATGCTACAAAACAAGAACAAGCATAATTAATTTTAAGGAAGTGTGGGTGAAAAGTCAAAGATTTGTGTAGACAACAAAATGTCATAAGCTATAACAAAAAACGTATGTTATATTTGGCTGTCATATGAAGATTATAAAATTGCAAAAAGAAATATGTATCAAAGTCTTGGCATAAAACAGAATCTAGAAAACATTTTAAATTATAATTATAGTGGTTGCATTTTCAAACTGATGAGACTAGTTTTACTCTAAAAGATACATGATCTGGGATATTCCATGGTTCCATTACCCTTATCTACTCACTATAATATGGTATTATGTTATCTAATGATTACTACAATCATCTAAACCAGGAACATCATGGTTAATTCTCTTTTGGAAACAGCTAGCAACTGACTATAATGGGAACCATAACTAAGGATATAGTATTACTTGGATATAATTGGTTAATGTTCAATATAATGAACAATAAAAAATTAGAAGATTTATTTATTATATGCTATGGACTGTGTTCCTCACAAGTTCAAGCTGAAATCCTAACCCCCAATGTGATAGTATTAGAAAGCTGGGCCTTTGGGAGGTAATTAGGTTATGAGGACAGAGTCTGTATGAATGGATTAGTGCCCTTGTAAAAAGACCCATAAAAGTTTACTTGCTCTCTCTATGCTGTCTGCCATGTTAGGAAACAAAGAGAAGACACTCCAAACTGGAAAGAGTGCCCTCACCAGATGCCAAATCTTCCAAGAAATAAGTGTTTGTTGTTTAAACCACCTAGTCTTGGGTATTGTGTTAAAGCAGCCTGAACTGACTAAGACATTATGTCTGGGAGAGTTTTGACTAGATATGTCGTATGCATTGCAAAGTGTATTACTGAAATTTGACTAGGTTGCCTCTCTCTATTAGTTATTTCTTTTGCTGTGTGGAAGCTTTTTAGCTTGATATAATCCCATATGTCTATTTTTGCTTTTGTTGCCTGTGCTTTAGAAGACTTCTCCATAAAATTTTTGCCCAGACCAATGTCTCGGAGTGTTTCTATTATGTTTTCTTCTTGTACTTTTGGAGTTTCAGGTCTTACATTTAAGTCTTTCATCTATTTTGAATTGATTTGGGCACATGGTAAGAGATAGGGATCTAGTTTTATTCTTCTGCATGTGAATCTCCAGTTTTACCAGCATTATTTATTAAAGAGGCTGCCCCCCAATGTATGTCCTTTGTCAAAGATAGGTTGGCTGTAGATATGTGGATTTATTTCTGGGTCCTCTATTCTGTTCCATTGGTCCATGTGTCTGTTTTTATGCCAGTACCATGCTGTTTTGATTACTATAGCTTTGTAGTACTTTTTGAAGTCAGGTAGTGTAATGCCTCCTGCTTTAATCTTAGTCAGGATTGTTTTGGCTATTTGCAGTCTTTTGTGGATACATATGAATTTTAGGACTTTTTTAATCCATTTTTATGTCTATGAAGAATGCAATTGGTATTTTGATAAGGGTTGCATTGCATCTGTAGATTACTTTGGGTAGCATGGTTATTTTGATCATATTAATTGTTCCAATGCATGAACATGAAATGTCTTTCCATTTTTTTGTGTGTGTCTTCTTTAATTTATCACTGTTTTGTGGTTTTCACTGTAGAGATTTTCACCTCCTTGGTTAAACTTATTCCTAGGTATGTTATTTTTTTGGTAGTTATTTTAAACAGGATTGCTTTCTTGATTCTTTATTCTTGTGTAGGTTGTTGTTGGTGTATAGAAACACTACTGATTTTTGTTTGATGATTTTGCATCCTGTGACATTATTGAATTTGTTTATTAGTTCTAAGAGTTTCTTTGGTGGAGTTTTTAGTTTTTTCTGCATATAAGATCATATCATCTGTGAACAGGGACAGTATGACTTCCTCTTTTCTAATTTGGATGCCTCTTTCCTAATTGCTCTAGCTAAAACTTTCAGTTCTATGTTAAATAGGAGTTGTGAGAGTGGGAATCCTTGTCTTGCTCCTGTTCTTAGAAGAAAAGCTTTCCATTTTCCCTCATTTAGGAAGATGTTAGTTCTGGGTTTGTCATATATAACCTCTATTGTGTCAAGATATTTTCCTTGTATATCTAACTTGTTGAGAGTTTTTATCATGAAGGGATGTTGAATTTTATCAGATGCTTTTTCTGCATCTATTGAGATGACTGCATGGTTTTTGTCCTTTATTTTGTTGATTTGTTGATGTGGTATATCATAGTTATTGATTTGCATATGCTAAACCATCCTTGCATCTCTAGGCTAAATCCCATTTGATTATGGTGTATACTATTTATGATGTGCTGTCGAATGTGGTTTCCTAGTATTTTGTTGAGAATTTTTGTATCTATGTTCATCAGAAATATTTGCACATCATTTTCATTTCTTGTTGTGCCCTTGTCTGATTTTGGTATCAGGGTGATGCTGGTTTCATAGAATGAGTTTGGGAGAATACCCTCTGCTTTGATTGTTTGGTACAGTTTGATAATAATTGGTATTAATTCTTCTTTAAATCTTTGGTAGAACTCTGGTCCAGTGCTTTTATTTTTTGGGAGACTGCTGATTACTGATTCAATCTCATTGCTTGTTATTGGTACATTCAAGCTTTCTATTTCTCCCTGCTCCAGTCTTGATAGCTTGCTTATGTCCAGAAATTTATTCATTTTCTCCAGAATTTCCAATCTGTTAGTGTATAGTTGTTCATAACAATCTCTAATAATTCTTTGTTTTTCTGTGGTATTAGTCATAATGTCTTCTTTTTAATTTCTGATTTTTGTTATGTGGATCTTCTGTCCGTTGTTCTTACTCTGGGTAATATTTTGTCTATTTTGTTTATCTTCCCCAAAAAACTTTTTGTTTCATTAATCTTTGTATCATTTTGGGGGTCTCTATTCATTTAGTTCTTGCTCTGATCTTAATTACTTCTTTTCCTCAACTAATATTGGGATTGGATTGTTCTTGTTTGTTTAGTTCCTTGAGGAGCAATGTTAGGTTTTTTATTTAAAATCTTTTCATGTTTTTGATGTAAGAATTTATTGCAATAAACTTCCCTCTTACTACTGTTTTTTAGAGTTTCATTGGTGTTTTAGTCCGTTTTGTGTTGCTATAACAGAATCACCTGAAACTGGGTAATTTATAAAGAAGAGACGTTTACTAGGCTTATGATTCTGGGACAACTGCATCTGGCATGGGCCTCAGACTGCTTCTACTCATGGCAGAAAGTGACAGGCAGCCGGCAGGAACAAGCAGATCACATGGCGAGAGGAAGCAAGAGACAGAGAGAAGGTACCAGAGTCTTTTTAAGCAACGAGCTCTCGCAGGAACTAATCGAGTGAGAACTCACTCATTAATTCTCCTGCCCCTAGGAAGAACATTAATCCATTCATGAGGGATCCGCCTCCATGACTCAATCAGTTTCCAACACTGCCACATTGGGGATCAGATTTTCACATGAGTTTTGGAGGGGACAACACATCCAAACTCCATCAATTGGTATTTCATTGATATGCTGTGTTTCTATTTGCATTTGTTTTAAGGAATTTTTTTCATTTCCTGTTTAATTTCAAAGAGAACACAAGAAGGATTGAAGAAAATATTTGCAAACTATTCATCCAACAAGAAGTTAATATCATAATATACAAGGAACTTAAACAACTCAACAGCAACAATCATCATGATCATCATCATCAATTTAAAAAATCGGCCAATTACCTGGACAGACATTTCTCAAAAGAAGACGTACAAGTGGCCATCAGGTATATAAGAAAATGCCCAACATCACTAATCATCAAGGAAATGTAAGTCAAAACCACAGTGAGATATTATCTCACCCAAGTTGGAATAACTGTTATCAAAAAGCCAAAAATTACAAATGCTGGTGTGGATGCAGAGAAAAGAGAACCCTTATATACTGTTAATGGGAATGTCAATTAGTACAACCATTATGGAAAACAGTATTATGGTTCCACAAAAATTACAAGTAGATCTTCCATATAATCAGCAATCCCACTGCTGGGTACTTATTCAAGGTAAGGAAAATTAGCATACCAAAGAAATTAGCATACACCCATCTGTTTATTGAAGCACTATTCACAATAGCCAAGAGGTAGAATCAACCTAGACACCCATCTACAAGTGAATGGTAAAGAAAATGTGGTGTGTGTGTATATATATGTGTATGTGTGTGTATATATATATATGTGCAGTGGAGTACTACACATGAAATGAACGCCATTTGCAACAACACAAATGAGATTGGTGGTTATTATGTTAAGGGGAATAAGTCATGTACGGAAAAATTGCATGTTCTCACTCATGAGAGCTAAAGAAAACCAAAAAACTAAAAACGGTGAACTTTTAGAAGTAGTGAATACATTTGTGGTTACTAGAGGCTGGGAAGGGGAAGAAGGGGAAGTAGTGAGAGGTTGGTTAATGAACAAAAATTACAGCTCGATAGGAAAAACAAGTACCAGTGATACATAATAGTGCTAGGCAACTATAATTAACAGTAATTTACTGGATGTTCTCAAATGGATAAAAGAGAGGATATCAAAAGTTCTCCTCACAAAGAAATGATACATTTTTGTCATTATAAATATGCTAACTTTCCTGATTTGATCATCACATATTGTATATATGCATTGAAATATAATTCTGTACCCCATAAATATGCACAATTAGTATGAATCTATCAAAAATATATAAATTTATTTTCTTTTTTCTAAGTTTCAATGTAGTGAGGATTCTAAAAGAAAAAATAATATTTTATGTAGGATGGAATAAAAATAGGCAGTTAAAGCACTATATCAAATGTATTAAAATAGAGTGAAAGATAGAAAAATTCCAAATGAGACATTACTGTGAGACATAATAGCCAAAAACAAATAAACAAACAAATAAAAAAAACATATTTGACTCTTAGAGTAGTGAAGAGGAAAACAATAATATTCAGTGCTGGTAAATATATTGGAGATATAGACAGTTTTACAGAGAATTAAATGGTGTGAACTTATTGGGGTGCAATTTAGCAGAATATATGAGAACACTTAAACTTGTTATATGAGAACACAAACATGTTCATAATATCTCACTTTTGCTACTGTGGTACATATTAAGAAATAACTAGACAAATGTACAAAGGAATGTATAAAGAACTTTATCATGGCTTTATTTGCAATGATTTTAAAAAGTAATATAAATTAAATACTCATATATAGCCAATTAGTTATAGTTATAACATAGTTATACAAAGCTACTTCAAAAAAATCATGGAAAGTCTTAGATTACTTTTAATTCTATTTTTACATGAACTTTTAAATATAATTAGGTAGCATGCTACTGTTAAATAATATTGTAAACATATTTTTATTGACATAGAAAGTATATCACTATATAGTAGTACATAGATAATACAACTTTTTTTAAGTATATGTGTGTATATGTTGTGCATGTCTTTTAGCTTGTTTTATGAAAAAAGAAATTGTTGAGGTAGCTAAAACAATGTGAAGAGTTTATATCTGAAGTTGAATTATGGGTGATTTATTTCTCTTTTGTTTAATTTTATTTTCTGAATGTTTTACAATGATCCTGCTTTATTTTCCTTTCAGATAAATGCATGAAAGTTAACTTTAAATTGACAAAAACTATTTTGCTGGAAAAATAGAGATAAAAATTAAGCTCAATTGTCAGTACACAAAGTAATAACACATTTTTCTCTCAACGATAAACTTTCAATTGTTCAAGATTAACTGTTCCTTCAGCTCTTGGATTGACCTTTATCTACCCTAGCACCTTAGAAATTTCCAATCCTTCCTCTTGTTTGATCAAATGATGCTCTCTAGTAAGAGCAAAAAACATTGATTCTTACTAACATAGAGACTTGCATTACAGTCCCAAGTCTAATGCTTTAATACCACATGACCTTCAAAAATCTTCTATCTCTGTTTCCAAAGTTGGAAAATGAGAGTTAACAATACTGCCTGTTGCAGAGTAATGATCTCACACACACACACAAACATACAAATACACACATTTATCTAATTATGTATTATCATTTTTTCATTTTTTATTTATTTTAAAAATAATGGTGTTAAAAATAAAACTTAGACATATTTAATTTTTAAACAGTTTATTTGACCATTCAGCGGTTTATGAATCTGATAGCACCAGACTACAAGCAGTTTAGCACTCCACTGGAGACCAGGGTGTCAAGAGAGAAACTTTTTGAAGATTTTCGCTGAAGAAAGACAAAGAACGTATATTTGATTGGTTAGAGTGAAAAGTCCCTAGTTAGTTGGTGGCTTCTGATCGGCAGTCTCTGGCTTTATTTTACTGTTTATTTTATGTGGGAAGCTAAAACTTGGAGCATCTCAGCCAACTGGCCTCCCAATATTTTTTTTTCTTTTTCTTTTTTAATTTTTAACAATAGTGAAAGTGCTTTGGGAATTATAAAGTTGGCTCAAAATGCATGTCCTCTGTCCTTGTTATGGAGTTGCATGTATTGTACTAACCCTTCCTTACCCCCCATCCCATGCAACCCACAAAGTATACAAAATTATTGTTTAAAGGCATTAAGGAACAAACATTCTAGGTAGGACTTGAAGGGACCAGAGTTAGAAAAGATGAAAAATTTTAGCAGGTACCTAAACTACTGTAAAAGATGAAAGTAGGAACTTTTTTTTAAAGAAATCAATGTAATATATAAATTAAAATTAATCATTTAACAGCTGGGTCTAGTAGGAAATTAGACACATCAGAACAGACATATAGAAAATTGGTAGTCAGATTAATGTAAAAATACTTAGATTGGAGCACAGAGAGAGGGAAAAAATGAAAATAGAATAGAGACATTTTGGATAATTGTGATACATTTATTTAGGGGGCCAGAAAGAAAGCAAAGGGATAGAGAGATTGGGACAGAAACTGTATTAGTCAAGGATCTCTAGAGAGACAGAATCAACAGGACATGTTATAAATATATGAGAGGGGATTTATGAAGGGGATTAGCTTATGTGATTGTGAAGAGAAGTCCCGTGACAGGCTGTCTGCAAACTGGATGCCAGTAACGTGGCTTAGTCCAATTCCAAAGGCGTCAAAACCAGGGAAGCTGATGGTGTCCTTGGGTAAGTCCAGGAACCCAAAAGCTGAAGAGTCTCGGGCTCTAATGTCCATGGATGGGAGAAAAGAGGGTATTCCAGCTCCAGCAGATAGAGAGAGAGCTTAACCTTTTTTCTCTGTTTTTTTTTTTTTTTTTTTTCTCTCTGAGACCCCAGTGGATTGGATGGTTCCTGCCCATATTGAGGGTGGATCTTTCCCACCTAGTCTACTCAGGCTGTCATGTTAGTATATTCTGGAAACACCCCCATGGACACACCTGAAAAGATAGCTTTATCAGGTTTCTCGGCATTCCTTAATCTAATCACGTTGACACCTAGAATTAGCCATCAAGGAAACATAATTCAAA
This sequence comes from Cynocephalus volans, assembly GCF_027409185.1. NCBI lineage: Eukaryota > Metazoa > Chordata > Mammalia > Dermoptera > Cynocephalidae > Cynocephalus > Cynocephalus volans. The sequence continues at coordinate 101,404,174 of NC_084468.1, read as the reverse complement.
ACATATTGGCTGATAATTTTATGACTAGTGAAAGTTATCCAATCACATTATTTGATTTAAATATTAATAATCTAGTACACATGCTACAATCTATAGGTTAGCCGATGAAAGAACAGGAAAAATAATATGCAACTTTAAATAGATACTTTACTCTATTCTAATCCTCTCAAGAAGCCCTCTTTGATATTTTTTGTAATTTTGGAATCGATCAACCATGACTCTTTATTTTTCTAATATTTTTTTGTATCATCCTACCCTGTGTTCTGTGACCTGGTTATTTACCTGTCCTGTTTCTGTAACAAGTTTATTTCTAAGGTTTATCTATTTTGTTCTATAGCCCATCTTATTAAATAAAAATGTTCTCATTTTCAGTCTACAATTTAATGAATTTTGACAAAGATGTAAACTTATGTGAATGCCAACACAAACAAGATATAGAACATTTACATCAATCTTAAAAATTCTGTTGTGCTACTTCTTAGATCATTCCTCTCATTCTGCCCCTAACTACAGTCAACCAATGATCTTTTTTTTCTGTAACCGTAGACTATATTTTTCATTTCTAGAGTTTTAAATAAGTGGAATCAAATAGTATATATTCCTTTATGTATGGGTTCTTTCTCTCAGTGTAATGCATCTGAGTTTCTTCCATGTTCTGAACATCAGTGTTTCTTTTCTTTTTAAGATGGCATAGTATTCATTTTATGGATATAACAATTTATTTATACAAATCTTCTGTTGAGAAACATTTTGATTGGTTTCCATTTTGGACTATCAATAATAAAGCTGCTATAAATATTTGTGTCAAAGTATTTGTACTGACTTGCTTTCTTTCATCTTAGACAACTACTTAGAAATGCAATTCCTAGGTCATATGTATATGTTTAATTTCCTGAACAACTGTCAAACTTGAGAGTTATAGTGACCAGACATGTGTACCCAGTATCATGCTTCTTTGCTGTTCCTGCTACTGACATCTACCACCTTTGGAAATATGGCAGACTTGAAGCACTTGTCTAAAAACACACTGGCATGTGATAACATGCTTCAAGACAATCCTACATCATTTTATCTTTTAGATACTTCTCTGAATTTGTAGTAATATAAGGTATCCAGTAATTTTACACAGTTATGAATTTTTGAATATCCATTTATAATTCATGCCATTTTAAAGATTTTGTGCAGTAGTCTACAACATATAATAAGTCTCCACCATACATAACTTAATTTTAATGACAAAAAAGTAGTAAGTAACTATATAATTTAATGCCAAATCACTGTAATAGTAAAACTGTTACTAAATATCATACTGTTACATTAAATAAAGTTTTAAAGTATTTTATTTGAAAATCAACATATTCTCTTTATTATGTTGGTTTAAACTATTTTAAAATAAAAATGTATTGTAAGAAAAACAACCTATATCTGTACGTAAGAAAAGTTGTTTATAAATAACTTTCGTATTTATTTGGTAAACACTAAATTATACCATGGTCAGAAAAATTATTCTTTGTACATTTGAATAAACTGTAATAAATTTTACCATATCGCTCTCTAAGTCCATATTATTGCTATTTTTCTACAGAAAGTATTTGTCTAATATGATCATATTTTTTATCCCTTAGGTAAAATACCTAATTTTTCAATGTTACATTTTATAGATAAATATATCAAATTTTTGACATCTTCAATTAGATCTTCTCTTTGAATTATATGTTCTTTCATGTAAATATTGTCACTCAAGATTATAAGGTACTTACTGAACTCACAGCAAATTATGACAAATGAAGAATATTCTTAAATCTAATTTTTTTTGAAAAGCATAAATCAATGGTAAGACTTTAATATGAAAAATAATTTGAGATGAATGCTAAACAGAATGAAATACATGGCAGTCTAGTTGTTAAATAATTTATGTTTTATGTTTTTTTACTTAATCTTTATGTCACGAAGAACGTACTAGTTTTAGTCTCAGACAAGAGCTTTATATGTGTTCATAATTTCAACAATCCAAGTTTCTCTCTTCTTTATTTATCTTATAGCTAGAACATATTTCTTAAATCTTGTGATTTAGTGTCACAGGAAACTATATGTTCAAACTACAAAGCTGTTAAGAAATATAGAAACATCAACATTCAAATGCCAACTTATGGTTACTTGCTCTCATAAAATGTTATCTATGTAATATCAAACACTCAGTGTGTGTTCCTTTATTTTTGTGAATGAGTTTGCACTTTGAGGTTGACAATTTTTTCTCACTTTACTCAATGTACTTGAAAAAAATTGTATCTGATTAAATCAGTATTTTGGTAGCAATTTCAATTTCACCCAAAGTTCATTTTTCACTCTGTGATGAGATTGGAGAACACCCAAGCATAACATAAGGGAATATTCATGCACATATGCATAAGAACTTGATGGCAGAACCTTCTACCCATTTAAATTAGCATACGGAATCATTTTACACACAATAAATCCAATGAAACAACATCATCACCCAGAATGAATAGCATTTAATGATTTCACAAAATCTGTTCCTCCATAAATTTTAGTGTGAATTCTTGGCAGAATATCATATTCCTTGCAGAATTAAATTATCCAATCTTACTTCAGAACTTGTGTTCTTTGCTGTAGGTTTGTGGAAATGTCTCATAACTGATCATCTTGTTTTACATTATTATTTTTATAAATCATATTTGAAAAATTTTATAAGTGAATCCTGCATGAAATGCTTTGAAACTAAATAAGATTCACAAAGCTCCAGTGTCAACGGATTTTTTGAGAAGTTAATATTTATCTCTTTGATTATTTGTATCATAAACATTGATTATTAAAATATTTTTAAAATTCTTCATTGGGTATAATGTATTCACAGGGACCAAACAGCTTCCTATGAATTATATTTGTTAAATTTTAATACATCACGTTTTTTATGGCATCTTCTGTCCCTCTGCAAGAAAACATACATGCATGTATGCACATACACACAATGAAATGATAACTTAAGATTAAAGAGTTCAGTATAGCTATTGCTAAAGCATGTAACTTTGATTTGACAAAAGTCATTCTCAGGCTCAAGCGGTCTACTCATTGATGCTAAACTCATCAAAATTGTTCAGAAATATATGGAAATATGTGTACTCATTTTTATCTCATTTGTAATGCCTCCAAACATAAACACAAGTATACAAGCTGAGAAAAAATAAACTATAATTTTAACATAGTAAATAAAAAATGTACATGTTACTCATATCACCAAATCAGTTCATGTCAGAGCACAGACTGCAGGCACCTTGGGGAAAGATGTTCTGTTTAACTAAAGAACCAACATTCCTTAGTTCTCTTTTGGGACTTCCTTCAGAAAGACTCCAAACTCAGGAGGTAGCATTACACAATTACAAAAGATGCTTACAGGATGTATCCATAATTAGCCAGTGGTATATCAAGAAAGAGTGTTAAGCACTTTCAAGTTATGCTAAGAGGCTTGGTGAAACAAAGACTTACAAGGTCTACTTGGTTTTGGTATGTGGCAGCCTTTAGTGACCATAACAGAAGATGTTTTCTTGAAATAATGGGGAGTATGCACTGCTTTAGAGTATGAGCAAAATGAAGAAATGACAAAGCAATTACAAGTATGTTTAGGGACACCTGATCTAAGTAACAAAAAGAAATTTCAAACTAATAAAAAGGGTGATTATTAAGTCTTAGAAAAGCATCCAATCTGATAAATTGAAATGTAATAGAAATCAAATTAGCACCAAAATAATCTATTCATATATTTTGCTTTCATAAATTAAGACTGACTCTTTAAGTTGGAGTGTGAGTAACTGAGAACTTCATAATATTAATATTTCAGAGATAATCAGTATATGAAAATGCAAGAAGTCATGCCTCTGCCACACTGTCAGTTTATGTAAGTGCCTTGTGGCAAAACCAGCATTAATGGTTGAGAGTTCTTAATGCCCTAGGGCTCTCTTCATTTGCTAAGACATGATAATCAGCTGTATGGCTGCACTGCTGCCAACTCATAAATAAATTATTCAAATAAGAATTACAAACAGACAGAGTGTAAGTTTCCTCTGTCTTCTGAGCCTTCTGTCAAGAGTTAGAAGCTGGCTTATTGTTGGGAAGTGAAAGATAAACAGAAGGCTTACTGAAAATGCAATGAATTAATGACAAGCATTGTTGGTGGAATAACCATTAGGTCACTGCTTAACTCCACATGGTCTTAACATAATATGAAAAGAACATGGAAATCTCTAATCCAAAGTATCCTAAAACATACATGAGAAGCATATTCCTGTAGGAAATTCTAGATTGCACTTACAATTTTTTGTAAAAATATACAAAGTTAATTTATTTTTTAGTCTACATTAATTAATAACAGCATGACTTCTATTTTTATTTGTTTATGGACAAAGCAGTCATTCTTTTCTAAAATTTTTTATTTTATCATTATTATTTTTACATTCTATGATGTTGTTGTAGAACAGAAGGAGAGGGGAAAGGAGAAGGAAATGTGATGGAAGAAGGAGGAAGAAGGAGAGACATGATTGAGGCCTGTGGCATCCCCCACATTCCCACAGGGGAGACTGGGGGGCTTCCAACAGTGGTTTGGTCATTGCTAAGTTGGATGCAGATGTCCGGGGTATGTGGCAAAAGCCCTTGTCTCTCACCACCCCAGCTTGGAAACCCGGAGCCCTTCTTACTGCAGCTTTGTGGTCATCGCTGGGCTGCCTGCGGGTGTGGGGGGATTATGGCTGAGGCCCTTAGTCCCGAACTTCCCCAGCTTGGGAGAGCACAGGGTACTTCCTGCGGTGGCTCAGTGATCATCACTGGGCAGGTTGCTCGTCTTGAGGGTCATGACCAAGGCCCTCAGGAATGGTTGTAGGTGTTGGGGGGCATGGCTGAGGCCCCCAGCCCTCACCCCTTTCTGGCTTGGTAGCCCAGGGGACTTCCAGTCCTTCTAGGTGTTATAGGTGTTCTTTGATGAAATGAGACCTTTACTAGTTAATATCAAACTTTGTCTCTGGTTGTGGATACTTGTTTTTTCTTTCAGTTCTGTGTTGTATTATTTGCTGTTCCCACCACTTTAACTCTATTCTGGAACTAATTTGTTGTTCTTTGCTTACTTCTAAAATGGGGGAACTTCCTCTGGGGACCAGTACTTGAGCTTTGTGGTTGAGCTAAATTGCTGCTTTGCTGTTGATTCCCTAGGGAAGGCTTTTTGTGCAGCTCAGGTTTTAATGGTTGACTTTATAGGTACTTCCAGGTCTAGTGAAATCTGGTGCACCTGGGTTGTGTAGGAACTCTGGTCTAGGCTTGATTCTTTTCATCAAACTGCACCCCATGCAATTCTATAATCCTGAACAGTCTCCTCTGAGTGGTCCTATGCTGATTGAGGGGCAGATCAGCTGTCCTTGCTGTGCCCCAGTGTTCCCCTGGTGGGCCTGTCTCCCTCACCACCCGTGCTCCAAACACTTCCCATGGGATGGGCCATGCACCAGTCCCTTGCAATGACTCACTGGCCTGTGAGTGGCTCCTTTTTTCAGTTGTTCCGGCTCCTCACGCCTATGTGGGTCCATGGGAAACCTACTTGTGGTCTTGCTGGCCTGGGGGCCACCAAGCCCTCTTCTCCCCTGCTGACTCCAACCAACTTCATCAGAAAGGCACAGCTGTGGCTTCTGCTGGCTCCTGCTCTATGTGTTCAGCAGCTCCAGCCTGGAAGCAGCTGGGATTCAAAATGGTCAGAGAGGTTTTTTCTTTCTCTCATCGTGGCTTCTCCCACCTTCATGTACTCCGTAGGTCTCTCCTCCTCTTCCCGGGAGCTCTAGTGGCCCCAGTTTGACTGTTGTTGCTTTTTTATAGTTGTAAATTGGTTCATTTCTGGGAGAGAGTGACACTGGGGACTGTCTATTCCACCATCTTGAATGGAAGCGTAGTCACTCATTTTTAAGAATTTTTCCATCAATTAAAAAATAAATTTTTATATAGCAAGGAAGAAAAATATAAAACTCCCCAGTACCTTTAATTTTGAAGTAGCATGCTCTCTTCACATCTTTTAATGAGTGGTATTTAATTATCATCATATAAACAACTGCCTGTGCATGGCCAAGATTGTATAGTTATTATAATTAAGGCCTGAAATGCCAGCAACTGCCATTTCTACTACATTCAGTCAGAAAATCTTGCATAGGAGGTTGAAACTTTTGCTCAATTTGCAGCCTCTCTACCTGCCAGCAACAGCTGGGCAATCATTCATAACTATCTTCAGAGAGCAGCAAGTTCATGGCCAAGTCAATAATTATAAAATCAAATAAAACATCAATTTTCATCTGATATTTAATTTGGCAACATAGTACTTTGAAAAATAAGACCTTCATATATTATTGCTATGATCCCTGAATTTACTATCTTACTAATGTTTCTGCTTGTTACTGTGAATTATCATGTTTTCATTAATATGGTAATATCATTTAAAAATCGAATTTTGATGGTAACCCTCTTACTTAAAAAAATTATTTCACATTGCTCAGTTGCTAAGAGTAATTTTTTAAAAATAATATTTTCAATTTCATCACCCATTAAGGAATAAAACTGCAAAGTTCTGTTTTAATTTTGCAAATTTCTATTTATTTATTTTTTCTATTTGAAACTGGAACTTCTTTATGTTTTCTACTTTTAGATATTTTTTTCAGTTCTGGATTAATGCAAAACAGATTTTTTTTGCATAGAAAAGTTTCACATATTAAAAATTATGAATTTTTCTCACTTTAGAATTCTGTAAAACAAATGAGCTGATGTTCACATGGCTTAATTCCAAGAATTCTAATGCTCTCCTTAGATGTGCTATAATTGTTGGTACTTCACCCAGAATGTAGACTTCTAAAGAAAATCTAGTACCGAAGACCACTTTGGACACATACAAATTATATTGGTGATAGTAGCCCACCCCAATCTGTACTGGCTTTTCATATTAATGCAGGCTTCTTTACTAATCTCTGCATCACATTCTTAATTCCTGATCAAAGATCATGAATTCTTAATTAGATCTCAAGAGTAATGATGTACAGAGAATATTTTACAGAAAAAATATAGATATTACCATATTGTAAAATAGCATCTTGTTTATAAATATTTGTAAAGAATACACAAATAATGAGCTCATTTTTTGAGAAAAAAATAGTAAAATATTTTTCCATGCCTTAAAAATAGGTACATGTTTCTTTATGGAAAGAAAAAAAAAAAGAATAGAAAAAAAAGAAACTAGTAAATATAATAGAAAGCCTAAAATATTATTATCAAATAACATGGTGAGTGACATTTTAAGCACATTTTAAAAAACAAAATGGTGAAAATGCAAGAAACGGTAAATAACTGATTGTGGGAAGCTACAATAACTTTCAAAGCAGCTTCAGGAAATATTTAAAGAATGAAAAAAGGGAAGATTGTTTATCCTCTTCCCCAAACCTACAGCATCATTAATTGGCCTATTATCTTTCCTAGTTTTCCTTGCAAATTTGGCTTCATGCTATCAGAAATGTCTTGTAGTATTTTTTTGTTTGATGTGGGGGTGGGGGGTAAAATTCTAATCTTATCAAGGCATTTCCAGATTTGATTAATAGCCTCTTTTCAATATGCAAATCCTTTTAATGTTACAAAATCACCTTGCAGCTTGAATAATCAATTTGATTTTTAAATTAGTAATATGTAAATATCCTCTTATAGATTTTTTTCTGTTTTAAGTTGAATTAGGTTAACTTAGTAATCTATTTTATAAGGAATTTGATAATTTTGCTCAAAATACTTTTCTAATCCAAGTTCTTAAACTAGGTATCACCAAATTATTTTTCTAACATTATTGGCAAATAATTTTTGAAATTATGTTAATGCATTTCAAGTAACATATTTGATAATTTATATCTAATATATTTATTTAATATGCTTTAACAATATTATCAGTGTATTTCCTAAAAACTTTGGATGAATTTGTTGACTAACTTAATTAATGTTCATAAGTAGAATTAGTTATTAATGTATCTAAGAAGGGCTTCCTTTTAAGGAAAACTTCTGTATAGATTATAAGACTGTCATACAAAATAAAACAAAATAAATACATCAATATAGATGTTTCCATAATATGTTCTTTAAAAACGTCTAGTTTGATGTGCACAAGCTAAATTTATATTTCTCAAGTTGAACTATTTATGAAACAAAATTTTTCATGTGCAATTAGTTGATATGTGTATGTTTATGCAAAACTAAACATTGTGTGAGATAATTTGTTAGACGTTTTAAAACAGGAAAATTAAACTTATGTAGTGGTCATCCACTATTTTCATATTCCTGTTTCCCTGAAATTTAATTTTGTATCTGAATTAGTTTTCTAAATGTATAAATTTTCTAAATGTATAAATTTTCTAAATGCGATGGCTACTGCACATTTTAAAATAGTGCCTGGCTTGGCAAAGTTCCAAGAATTCCACCCATGAAGTAATTATAAAATAAGTATATATAACTAATAAAAAATTGCATTCATGTTTAAATAAAGTGAACAATTTAGAATGTGTTAAAATTTCACTAAGAAAAAAGTTACTTAAAATTTTATATGTTGCTCATTATTTTTGTAAAATACTGTTTTAATAAAATATTTTTACAAAGATTGTTTTTCAGTCAAATTTTTCATGATGTTGACTGTATTGCATGATTCATATATCTTAATCATAATGAAGGTCTATATTAAGGAACTGATCAATTCTCTCATGAAATGTTTCTCTACATAATCATGAACTCTCTTTATACTTCTGTTTTTATTTCTACATCTATTTCTTCTTTTCCTTTTCTCCCTCATCCTTCTTTTCTTTTCTTCCTCCTCCTTCTTCTAGATCTAGAAACACACTTTTTAAAGAGTAATGAAAATGTTTTGGAACACAATCATGGATATGGTTGCACAGCATTGTGAATGTTCAAAGTGCCACTTTAAAATGGTAACTTACATGTTAATTTTACCTCAGTTAAAAACAATAAATTCCCAAATAAACTAAAAAAAGGGTAATGAGCTACATGACCTGACAACCCCCCTTATTATTAAATGCACTCTTACTATCAAGCTTATGTCCATTTAGGTGTTCTTAGCATATATAATTTTGAGAAATTTTTAAATTTTTTCACAGGTTTTATTCATTTTAATCATTTATTCATTGAACATATATTCTGAGCTTAATATTGATATACTGATTAAAGGAAAATTTTATTCTCCCTAATATATGTGTAAGTCATGTACACTTCAGTGTATTGATTGTTTATATTGTTAAAAAGACTAAGAAATAAAACACTAATACTTCTCTTGTGAGAAAATTTTTTATTCATTCATCCATTCACTAGAAAAATATCAATTGAAGGTCATCTGTGTATCAAGAATAATTCTACTTTAAATACAATAGGTATATAAGTCAATTAGTTGTGTAAAATATTATTTACAAAAATATGTGTATGCAAATGAGCTAATACAAAAATAATGTTTTCTATACAGCTATTAATATGACCTTTATCCTTCCGAAGCAATGGGTACCAAATTATTAGAAGGTGAAATTTAGATAATGACAACTGCATAATTAGTGCACTGGTGATCTTTCCAGAGTGTTATTTTCATTTGAAAACATTTCCTGCCTCATTTTGGCAGAGGGAGGAACATGGCACTTGACAAAAGAAATCTGAAACCGGTAGAAAGATAGGGTAAAGATTAGCACAAGGAGAGTTTTACCATAGCAGTTTTCATTCTTATCCAAGAATATCTCCCATATGTTCATCTTTCAACCCTGCCCCATTCCTGGAAACCCAGACATCAGTTTTCAGATCAAGGGACCAGACAGGCCATATAAAGAATTTGTTTATAAATAGAAATTTTAAAAGTTCTTTTAAAAATGTTTTCAGTATTGGGGCATAAAGAAATGTAAATTCAGGACCAGAGACCTGCCCACTCACAATCTCCTTTCACAATGTGCAACTTTGACCTTGAGTGCTCAATGCAGCCAGAGACAATGGATGGCTGTGCCCAGTTAAGCAGGGTTCTCAGCAAAAGACTTCAATACAGAGGGGGTTCTGTGGCACTTTGGTGAAGCATAAACAATTGTTTATCAATAAGCACGATTTATCATTAATCCTTGTTGATACCCCCAATAAACTGAGGTATATGTTTAGCATCATCTGTGAGTAAAAGGGAATATGAAAAAAATATATAATTTTAACATTTTTATTATCATGTCTGCAAATTGTTGTGACACACAATATTTGGGTTTTGTTAGAAATTTGAATTCCACTTATATTGTTGTTATACTCACTTTTTCAAAATCTAAATTCATTAGATTATTAGGTTATTACTATTATTATGTATGGTTCATATGACTTGCTAAGAGCTAATATGATTTAATTCACAAAGATAGTTGAAATATATTGATCATTTTGTAGCAGGAGGTAACATTCACTTATGATTACCAATAATAGATGCTTTTCCCCTAAGTGGTGATAAATGGTGTATGAAATTATGATGCTACTTGTTAGCCTTTATTCAGTTTTATAAAATAATGTATTTGTTAGTTCTGTTCATTTTCTATTACATAATTTCTATCTGGATTATTTGGCAAGATATTCATTAACTACCAAATAATAACTACACAGCAAGAAAAGTGGAGATAAAATGAATTTAAAATGAATGATTCTATAAATACATTAAATATAAAAATACTGGTATGTCATACAATCAAAACAATGAGACTCTACTACTTTAACTTTTAAATTTCTATTGATTAAAACAAAACCAAAACAAACAATGAACAAAAAGAACTCTAGCATCAATATCAGTAGAATTAATTAAATTAAAATATGATTAAGAATTTATGAAGTTTGTGTAATAACATGAGTTCTTACCTGTATTGCATGGCATGATATGAAAAATGACAGAGCACTGAGGAATACAAATGTAATTATAGTGGGGATTTTGGACACATCTTTATTAAAATATTAAACAGATATCACAGAAATAGTACTGCCAAAAATGATTACAATTTAGGTAGGACATACGTTAGAGAAGAGAGAGAGAGATTTGTGGCATCAAAGTCACTCCTAAATCTGTTGATCATGAAATTATCTTAGCACACATATTAAAGATAAGCAAAATGTTTTCCATGAATCAAATAATATGGATAGGTGGATAAACAAGGCATATTTATCTAGAACATAAGTGCAATAAATAAAACTCAATTAAAGATGGCCCTGAAGTAGAAAGGAAAAAAAAGGATATCCAAGTGGTGTCTGGTAGATAGGAACAGAAGTGTCAATCATTGGGAAGGTAAAGACTATGTGAAAAGTTGGAGTATTTTTGTAGCTCTATGATTAAAGTTATCAGCAGTTGCTTTATGAAATCCAGTCACAAATACAGTCAAATAAATACTTCACAACCTTTCAAAAGTAATTAAGACAACTGTTTATTTGTACTAAGCATCAGTCAGATATGAAAAGCTAATATACAGTTAAAAGGAAGTAAGCAGAAACAGATGATTTATACAGGAGAATTAAAGCAGCACACAAAATGATATCTTCAGAATAAAAAAGTATATATTGCATTCACATGAAGATGGTACACACAAAGATAATACATAGGAACATAAATTGTTTGGAATATGAGATTAAACACATCTTTCACAAAATAGAATAAAAAAAGAGTGAGAAGATTACATACATTGAGAATATCTCTAGAAGTTACAGTAATAGTATAAGAGAAATTCACTAATAACAGAACAGGTAAAGCAGAAAGAAGAAAGGAGTGTGTCATTTTAAAGAGTGAGGGAATACACATGATATTTCCATAACTGATGAAATTCAACTTTTGGAATCCAAAGAACACCTAGCATAAAA